>NC_143028.1:6970000-7290000 GCF_057628025.1 Oncorhynchus mykiss
AGCTCCCATAAGAACAGTGTCACCTCACACAGCACCCAAGACCCTTCCCTGGGAGGAGCTGTAGTCAAAAACAAACTCCCAGGGATGTTTTCAGGAGCCTCCTCCCATACTTCAAGCAGCGGCAGCAGTGGTGGCAAGACACCCAAACTGGCCCGCGCCGCACCCAAGATCTTTGACAAGATCAAGGAGTTTGAACAAAAGGTGAGTGAGGTGAGTGCGGGGGTCAGATCTGGGCGCTCTTTCGGCCGGGCGCCATCCTGCGATCTGGAGGGGGTCTCCAAAGAGGAGGGGACAAGCCAGCCGGATGCCGCGGCCTCGAGGCGCTCCACGTTCGGAAAGAAGAGGGCCTCGTCTCTGGAGGACAAACCAAGCTACCAGCAGAGGGTCCAGAGCTTCCAGAACAAGTTCACAGAGGAGCTGGCCAGGATCAAGAAGCTGGTGGGGAGGCCCAACCTGAAGAAGGCCTACTCCACCGAGCAGTTGCCCCAGATGGAGAGACAGTCTGTGGGCAAGCTGGAGCCCATTCCCCCTCAGGTGGTCAAGAAGTTGGAAGAGAGGGAGAAGGTCCTGGAGGAGAGAGGACTATTAGGGAAGAGTGTTGAAGAGAGTTTTTCGTCCCGAAAATCATCCCAATCCCATGAGAAGGGTCTGACGGATCAAAGGAATGTTCCTCAACGGGAGCAGCATGATTCAGCTTCAGCTTCAGCTCAGCCATCTGAGTCTAAAAGTGTGGGGAAAGGCTCTGTTTCCATGGAGACAGTACTGGTTAACCAGTTACCAGGACGACGATCACCCTCATCAAGAGTCACGCGGAAAAGCCCAACCAGGTAGGCTGAGATGATCCATTAACATTGTGTGTGTGTGTTTGTGTTGGTCGATTTGTGAGTTCATGTGTGTGTGTGTGTGTCTGTGCCTGTGTGCGTTGGTACACACTACTCTGACAGCTCAATAGTGATATATGTACACACACATTACAGATATAAATGACATAATTCCTTTCTATTCTATTTTCTGTGCCAACATTACATAATGCATTTGACACAGGGAAGGTCTTTGGAGCTCTCCCACAGCGGTGAAGCCTCCACACACGGCCGAGGAACAACCACCTGTATCTCCAACATCCAAAAGGCCTTTGGCTGATAAAGAGCTGGAGCAGCCTCCACCCAAGATGGACCACCCCGGGTCTCCAATTCCTACCACACAAAGAGCACCGCCTACCTACCCCAAAGGGCCTTCCTCTCCTAAAGAGCTTGAGAAACCTCTACACCACCGCAGGTCTCCAAGCCCCAGGTCTCCAAGCCCCACCATGCAGAGAGGACCATCACCGACCCCTGCCAAAGAGCCAGCCTCTGCCTATCCCCCTAAGCCCCCACGGCTGTCGCCCACCCCCATCTCCACCCCTTCCATCAGCCCTCTAACGAAGAGACGGAAGGGAGAGCCGGGGAGAACGTCTCCCGCGCTGAAGATGACCATTCCTACCATCCTGGTGGAGGACGAGCTCATGGAAATGGAAGAGGAGGAGGCCGGAGAGAAGAGAGAGAGAGAAAAGACGAGAAGAGCAGGGAAGAAGGAGGGCAGGGCTTCCAAGACTCAGAAGAAGGGAAAAGTCTCGGGAAAGCCTTGGGAAAGTCAGCCTATGTCTTCTGAGACAGGTAGGACACTGAATTGCAGGTATCCACTGGGCGACACATCAGCTAGACATTAATGTGCTACCGTCCTAAATAGATTCATATCTACAGTAAGGAAGGAAAGTAATACAGCACCTGCCTTTCTGTTGTAGGAGACGATTCAGATGACTCTTACATGTCGGCAGATGAGGGGCCAGCTGAGAAACCAGCGTTTGAGAGGCCCCTGGGGGACACCATCGCCACTGCTGGCTCTGAGGTCCTGCTCAAATGTGTCATCACTGGCAGCCCCCTCCCAATAGGTAGGTCATCTCCAGGTAGAGGTTAAGCAAAGCTCTGGGGTCAGCTTTTGCCTTTCCCAAGCACATTTGGACCATGATGAGGTAATACATTGATTTCTGAAAGTATTCAGACCTCTTGACTTTTTCCACATTTTGTTACGTTACAGCCGTATTGGATTAAATCGATTTTTTCACACAATACACACAATAACCCATCATGAGAAAGCAAAAACTGTTTTTTAGAAATTTTAGCAAATTTGTTAAAAATTTAAAACGAAAATATCACATTTACATTAGTGTTCAGACCCTTTTCTCTGTACTTTGTTGAAGCACATTTGGCTGTGATTACAGCCTTGAGTCTTCTTGGCCCCATATACTAATCTTACTTCATTTGCACACACTGTATATAGACTTTTCCATTGTGTTAATGACTGTATGTTTGTTTATTCCATGTTTAACTCTGTGTTGTTTGTGTCGCACTGCTTTGCTTTATCTTGGCCAGGTCACAGCTGTAAATGAAAACTTGTTCTCAACTAGCCTACCTGGTTAATAAGGGTTAAATAAAATACATTTTAAAAAATGACAACACGAGCTTGGCACACCTGTATTTGGGGAGTTCCTCCCATTCTTCTCGTCACTGCGCAGCTACAGTATTTTCAGGTCTCTCCAGAGATGTTCCATTTGGTTCAAGTCCGGGCTCTCGCTGAGCCACTCAAGGACATTCAGAGACTTGTCCTGAAGCCACTCCTGGGTTGTCTTGGCTGTGTGCTTAGTGTCGTTGTCCTGTTGGAAGGTGAATCTTCACCCCAGTCTGAGGTCCTGAGTGCTCTGGAGCAGGTTTTCATCAAGGATCTCTCTGTACTTTGTTCTGTTCATTTTTCCCTCAATCCTGACTAGTCTCCCTGTTCCTGCCACTGAAAAACATCCCTACAGCATGATGCTGCCACCACCATGCTTCACCGTAGACATGGTGCCAGGTTTCTGCCAGATGTGACGCTTGGCATTCAGGCCAAAGAATTCAATCTTGGTTTCATCAGACCAGAGAACCTTGTTTCTCATGGTCTGAGAGTCATTTAGGTGGCTTTTTCCAAGCGGGCTGTCGCCTTTTACTGAGGAGTGGCTTCCATGGCCACTATCATAAAGGACTGATTGTTGGAGTGCTGTAGAGATGGTTGTCCTTCTGGAAGGTTCTCCCATCTCCACAGAGGAACTCTGGAACTCTGTCAGAGTGACCATCGGGTTCTTGGTCAACTCCCTGACCAAGGCCCTTCTCCCCCGATTGCTCAGTTTGGCCAGGCGGCCAGCTTTAGGAAGAGTCTTGGTGGTTCCAAACTTCTTTCATTTAAGAATAATGTAGGTCACTGTGTTCTTAGGGACCTTCAATGCTGCAGAAATGTTTTGGTACCCTTCCCCAGATCTGTGCCTCCACACAATCCTGCCTTGGAGCTCCACATACAATTCCGCTCTGAAATGCACTGTCAACTGTGGAACCTTATAAAGACAAGTGTGTGCCTTTCCAAATCATGCCCAATCAATTGAATTTATCACAGGTGGACAATCAAGTTATAGAAACATCTCAATGATGATCAATGGAAACGGGATGCACCTGAGCTCATTTCCGAGTCTCATAGCAAATGGTCTGAATACTTATGTAAATAAGTTTTACATTTTCAATATATTTGCTAAAATTTCTAAAAACCTCTTTTCACTTTGTCATTATGGGGTATTGTATGTAGATTGATGAGTATTATTTAAAAATATATACATTTTAGAATAAGGCTGTAATGTCAGAAAATCTGGACGAAGGGAAGGGGTCTGAATATTTCCTGTATGTCAAACTGACCTTGGATTGGTGCTTAGGGGCCACACATCATTCTGCACCTAGACACAGGGGAAGGGACTGTGATTAAGTTGTCTGAGCGTGGTCTGAGATGTGTCTTTGTGTGTGACCCCTTGGAATGCAGTGACTTGGAAGAAGAGTAACATTCTGATAAGGAGCAGCCCGTCCCATGTGGTCAGGGCTGAGGGGGAGCAGCACTCCCTACTGATAACCCAGATGAGGTCTGGAGACGCTGGGACGTACTGCATCACTGCTGTCAACGCGGCCGGGAAAGCATCCTGCAACGCCACGCTCTACATCAAATCAGGTAGGCGGGGTTACAGACAGACACACTCACACAGACATGACCACAGAAGGCCATACATTCTAGTTGATCAATTGACTAGGAATTAAAGGCACACCATTTTTTTTTTGTCTGGGATGCACACACACACACACACACACACACACACGCACGCAGGCAGGCAGGCAGGCAGGCAGGCAGGCAGGCAGGCAGGCAGACAGACAGACACATGCACACACACACGAAAACACCACAACTCCCCATACTAATCCCCTGCCAGCTCTGCGCTGACATTTTGTCTTCATAACTACAAAGGGGCATCCCATCCCTAGCACAAGCTCCATTCACAGATAGTTGCCATGGTAACTCATAATTTGTGAAAGGCATTTGGGTCCCCTGGTGAATTTCAAAACAAAGACTTGCCTGCCAGTCACTAAAGGTCCCCGGGTTTTCAGTCAGTTAGGCGGATGTTCAAAACTGGGGATTAGTCTTTGTCAACAGAATGAATATTCCTCTTGGACATAAAACTTTAGTTTGTGTATTATTCGCTGAGATGTCTGTTGGTTCGGTCAATAGTCAATAGTTAGAATTGTGGTTATATAAAAAGATAAATCACACCACAGCTCTCAATGCAGACAAACAGTACCACTCCTGCATCAAATCAAAATGCAACCACAGTCTTTTGCAGTCATGGCTGCAATAATACAATTATTACCTCAAACAGAAACACACAGATCTCTGTGACAATCCAATATACAAACAATATGCTCATAAATGTCTCTCGCTCTCTTAGAGCCACTCCTTCCATATCTTTTGAGGAAGCCAAACTATTTAAACTTCTTTTGAATGTGCCACAAGCTCTTTATCAAGTCCTTTAATGTCTCTGCACAGTGTTATCCTGTAGAGTGAACGCTACTGCTGTAGTTTTCTGGCACTAGCTCAGCGTCCAGGCCTGCTTGGCCATATTAGGCCAGTGGAGGCTACCACTAGGTATTTATAGCAGCCTCTTGTTCTCAATGGCGGTCTGTTGTAATGTCCCAGTGTGAGATTAATGTTACGATCACAGACCCTTTCTTTATCTGCGATGATTCGAGTCAGGGGAATTGCCAAACTCATGCACAACGAGATTATGAGTCATGTTGCTATGGTTCTGTCGAGTGGGTGAGGATTTTGGCGCATCAAGTTGGGATTTATACGGTAGTGTATTAGAGGAGATTTAGGGTATTAAACGTCTGAATTTAACCCAAGTACATCAAATGCTGAGTTTTTGCAACTGGAGTATATACCCACAATATGAGATGCTCCAAAAGTCTTTGGTGTTTATGAATCACATAAATACTGCAATATTGCCGTCTGACTTGATTTTATCTTTTTTTTATGTATCAAAGCCTTTAGGCTACAGGGAATGTGGGTTGATATAATATTGCTGGAGGACAGAGAGAAAGAAAAAGAGAATTTGGAGCTGAAGAAGAAGGAGGAAAGTGAGGGAGAGAGGGAGAGGTGGATGAGATTGAATTGGTAGATTATTAGCAGCAGGCTAGGAAGTCTTGCTTCATGCAGCATTTGTGTAAACGTTGGCAGCATTACAGGAATAAAGCTGGTGCTGGTTGTCTGTGCACAGGCTCGATTCAGACATGTAACTTCTTAGGTGAGTCCTCGATCTCCACATCTGAAACTTCTTAGGCATAGTTAGAAGAAATTATAACATTTTAACATCAAAGGGTTTTCACTTGTTTACTCATTCATTTCTGGTTCTAAGACCTGTAAATATCTAGAATGCCTGTATGTTCTCTGTTCTTTCTGCAGACGTCCTTGTTTAGCTTTAGTCTCTGTGATTTTGATCACTTTATCTCTTCTTGTGTGTGGCCAAGCAATCGAAGCAAGCAGTTTCTATATATACTAAGCTACCCTGTTCTTTTTCCTAACAGGAGAGAAACTTTTCATAGTTTATCTATAGTTTTTGTCGATTGTTCTCGTTCTATTGTCAGAACATTGTCTATCTTGCCAGTGAAATTGAATTCTGGAGCCCATGGTTTTATAAAGAGGTGGCTGCTACAACAATATGGTTCCTCTGTGGAGCTGAATGAACTGTGACTTTAGGAGAGGCTGGTGGTGGAGACAGTGTGTCTCCTGTGGCGCTGGGCTAGTCTCGCAGAATGATTGGGTCAGGGATTCAGGGATTAATCCATTATCTGTCCAGCGCTGGTCACTTCAAAGGGTCCCTCAGCAATGTGTGTGTGTGTGTGTGTGTCTCCATCGCTCCAGCCAAATCGCTCATCTCTTCAAACACTCTTGTCACCATGGTGATACAAGTAGAGCAACACACAAGCAGAACAGGAGACAGTGGAGCACTCATACGCTGCTTGTTGGGAAGCTAATTTGGAATATTCTAGCAAGTTAATGCTTATTGCTACATTCTCTGAGCTTTATGCCTCACAAACACTATCAGGTTACAATGTGTCCATTTTGTTAACTATGTTGCCATATCGGGCTGGTCCATAAACGTCTTTGTGGAATTACTGTGAGTAATGTTTGATCTATATTTCAAAATTCATTTTTATTACCCTGCCTCGCTCTGTGTTGCATAGACAGGACGATGCGCTTGTTCTGTTCATTTTGATACTGTAAAGGATCGTGCTCACACGGGGCACCATTTTATAGGGACCAGTGGAGGCTGGTGGGAGGAGCTATAGGAAAATGGGCACATTGTAATGGCTGGAATGGAATTAATGCAGATGAGTCATACGTGGTTTCCATATGTTTGATGTGTTTGATACAGTTCCATTACAACCATTACAATGAGCCGGTCCTCTTATAGCTTCTCCCACCGGCCTCCTCCGGTGGGGACACCCTTAAAATACATTCAAATGATACAGTATATGGTAAACAAGTATTACGTTGTTTCTCCAGAGCTGACCCAGGTGCATGGTGGGAAGCCGAGCAGCTTGCCCCTGGTGGAGGTCACGAGTCCCCTCCAATCAGACGAGGAGTACCTGAGCCCCCTGGAGGAGGTCATGGAGATTGGAGAACCACCCTCACGAGGGGTGGGGCCACAGTCTAAATACGCCTTCTTCAAAGATCCTCCCTCCTTTCAGGTAAAGAAGATTCAGGGGGCATCTCAATAGTCTAAGGGAGATTTCTCCCCTCGCCATTGAGTATTCAATGTACCGGCTTTTAGACAGTCTTAGTCTTTTGGTTTGATAGGCAGCACTGAATGACCACGGGGTGACAGAGGGACAGGAGGTTACCATGTCTGTCAAAGTCAGAGGACAGCCTAAACCTATGGTGTACTGGTAAGAATACAGTATTCAGTGTGTTTCAGTACAGTTTGTCATGCCTTTCTCTCGTTTGCTTTTGCAAGAGCTCAGAATGTACCTGTTTTTATCACCTAGGTTGAAGGACAAAGTGACCCTAAAAACCAATGGAAGATTCATTGTGCGTGAAACAGAGGACGGCAGCAGTGAAATGATCATCACTTCAGCACAGAGATCTGATGCAGGACTCTACACCTGCAAGATCATCAACGAATACGGAACCAAGCAGAGCGAATGCAAACTAGAGGTCAAAGGTAAAGATCACTCCAAAATCCACAAGACCAACGTCAGTGACTGGCCATTAGGGTTGGTGCCAGCTACATTTTGAAAAAGCTCAAAATCAAATCAAAGTGTATTGTTATCGCAGGGGCAGCAAAATGCTTGTGTTTCTAGCTGCAACAGTAACAGATCTGTGTTGGTCTCTCCTCTGTCTTTTCCCCAGCCTCCCCGGCACAGGAAGCCCTGGCCATCATCAGAGAGGTGCGAGACGTGGCGGTGACGGCCGGAGAGTTGGCCATGTTTGAGTGTCACATGACCGGGCCTCTGGATGTGGAGGTAGACTGGTTGTCCAATGGGAAACTGGTTCAGCCGGCACTCCTCAACTGCAAGATGACCTTTAACGGGAAGAGGTGGGTAAGACTAGCGCGCCTGATTCTA
Source organism: Oncorhynchus mykiss (assembly GCF_057628025.1). Taxonomy (NCBI): domain Eukaryota; kingdom Metazoa; phylum Chordata; class Actinopteri; order Salmoniformes; family Salmonidae; genus Oncorhynchus; species Oncorhynchus mykiss. The sequence continues at coordinate 6,978,001 of NC_143028.1, forward strand.
ATAAGTAGCTGGTTGATAAGCTGCATCAGGTTTGTTACAACTGGGGTTGGAGTGAAAACCTACAGGAGGGTAGCTCTCCAGGAACATGGTTGGAGTGAAAACCTACAGGAGGGTAGCTCTCCAGGAACAGGGTTGGAGTGAAAACCTACAGGAGGGTAGCTCTCCAGGAACAGGGTTGGAGTGAAAACCTACAGGAGGGTAGCTCTCCAGGAACAGGGTTGGAGTGAAAACCTACAGGAGGGTAGCTCTTCAGGAATAGGGTTGGACTGAAACCCTACAGGAGGGTAGCTCTCCAGGAACAGGGTTGGAGTGAAAACCTACAGGAGGGTATCTCTTCAGGAATAGGGTTGGACTGAAACCCTACAGGAGGGTAGCTCTCCAGGAACAGGGTTTGAGTGAAACCCTACAGGAGGGTAGCTCTCCATGAACAGGTTGGAGTGCCCTGGCCTAGACACTATGAAAGGGAAAGATGCCTCAATGCTTTTAAGTGAATTCCTTCCCTTTCCCTTGATTGAATGGATGAGAGCGATAGAGGGTGTGCCTCAAATCTTTTAAGTGATTTCCTTTCCATGCCCCTTTCTCCTTCATCCACTCTGATCTGAGTAGATTGGATGGTTTGTCAGAGCAATATGGAGGGGGCCTTCAAAATTAAATTTCTGATACAACAACATTTCATCCATAAGCAAACTGTGAATGGACATTCACTTTTTGTAAGAAGGAAACAGCCCACACAAGTGGATGTGAGGCAGTGTTAGCTCATGGAGCGTGTAATAAGGTCCAGGCAGCTGACAGAGGGGATTTCTATTACAGGTGCCGGCTGCTGTTAAACTCAGTACATGAAGACGACAGTGGAACCTACACCTGCAAGCTGAGCACTGCCAACGGTAAATGACAACTCCAGAAAGAAAACTGCCTTGCCAAATAATGGGTTTATACGGCAGTGATGAATTGCTGCTGTTGTAAGTAATGTAATGACACAGCCACACTATTTGGCAAGAACCAACCAATGAGTTAAAACCTCTTTAAAAAAATTATAATTTGTAAATCACTTATTGTCTATAAACTACTTATAAAAATTAATGTAATTGCTGGTGGTTTTCCTTCCTGTTCCAGAGGAGTTAACCTCCAGTGCCCAACTAAAGGTCACTCCCTCCAGGGAGCCCCTGTTCACCCGCAAGCTGGACATCCTGGAGGTCATAGAGGGTCGCACCGCCCGTTTTGACTGCAAGGTCAGCGGGTCCCCACCTCCCATCGTTACCTGGAACCATTTCGGTAAGTATCTCTCTTAGAATGTACTGTATTTCCTATTGGTACAGAATGGACAGCAAATTGGTAATGTAGGCTAGTATGGCTCGTAATGTCTCTTATCTCCATCCAGAGAACCCGGTGGAGGAGAGTGAGAATGTGCTTCTCCTGCAGGAAGGAGGCCGTTACTCATTGGTCATCACCCACGTCAGCAGCGACACGGAGGGCTTCTACACAGCTGTCGCTAAGAACGCACACGGAAAGGCGGAGTCCACAGCCGAACTCTACATGCAGGAACCGCGGCCCGCTATCTCTTCTCACATGTATGGGGAAAACCATAGACGTGGGGTGATCCCACTAGTCTGAAGTGGCTTCTTCTCCTCATCTCAGTGATCTAAAAACAAATAATAGGAGTGTTTCATTGTCTTCTCTTCTGTATTTCCCTTTCCTTCTGTCTCTCATTCTATTTGCTTCCTTCTTCTCTCCAGGGCGAAGCTTGAGAAGATGCCTTCCATCGCTGAGGAGCCGGAGGTTCTGGAGAGCGAGGTGGAGCAGGAGCAGAGGACCATGCCTGACTTCGTCAAGCCCCTGGCTGACCTGGAGATGATCGAGGGGAAGGAGGCGGTGCTAAAGTGTAAGGTGGCGGGCCTGCCCTACCCCACCATCGCCTGGTACCACAACGGCAAGAAGATACACAGCACAGACGACAGGAAGATGACCCAGCGTAAGGAAGCAATCTCTCTCTATTTCTCTCTCTCTCTCTCTCTATTTCTCTCTCTCTCTCTCTCTCTCTCTCTCTCTCTCTCACTCGCTCGCTCTCACTCTTATTCTTTCTATCCCTCCTCTACTTGCGTCATCTCTCTCTCCCTCCCTGAGGGAGAGAGAGAGAGATGACTAATGTAGAATTAGTCATCTCTCTCTCTCTCCCTCATCTACATTAGTCATCTCTCTCTCTCCCTCATCTACCTTCGTCATCTCTCTCTCTCCCTCCTCTACATTAGTTATCTCTCTCTCTCTCCCTCCTCTACCTGCGTCATCTCTCTCTCTCTTCCTCCTCCAGACAGGGATATCCACAGTCTGGTCATCCGCTGTGTGTGTCACGGCCACGGGGGCGTCTACAAGAGTGTCATCTCCAACAAAGTGGGGAAGGCAGCCTGCTACGCACACCTCTACATCACAGGTATGGATGGGGACCATCCACCAGCAATCACAGCAACAGGTGCTCCAACCAAAAAAGCCACAAGAATCATTGTGTCAACTGATTACAGTATGGGTGTGTTGGTACATTTGTATTTTCCTTTGGTAGATATTGTTCCTGATCCCCCCGATGGTCCTCCAGTGGTAGAGTCCATAACAGGGAAGACCATAACACTCAGCTGGAAGAAACCAAAGAGGCTTGACTCTTCCATAGGTATGCCTCAATATAACTGAGAGTCACAGAGACCTGGATTCGAGTCCCTTTCAGGCTCCTCTACCCTCCAAATGCGCTACACTACAGTAACCATCATGGTTGTACTTCCAGATGGCAGTTCTTTGATGTATGCAGTGCAGCAGCAGCCTCTGGGTTCCATCCAGTGGAGCATCATAGCCTCCAACCTGAGAGAGACCACCTACACAGTCACCGGTCTCTCCAAGGGAGTCCGCTACGCCTTCAGGGTCCTAGCGGCCACCGCCAAGCTCCTCAGCAAACCCTCCCACTCCACTGACCTTGTGCAGCTCATGGATAGAGGTGCTTATATAAGCTCCAAGTCTCTACAGTTATTTTGGAGGGTCAAAGGTTAAATGGATTTATGTAAACACTTGCATAGTGCAAAAGCAATGTCACCAAACACATTGCAGCAGGTGTACAAAAATGTTGTAATTACATGGTCCTTCGAGACAGATATGTAGCTGGATATATAGGATCTACTATTGTGAGAGAATGCTGGTCTGTCAACACATCAGAGATGATGGTTTGATCCCTTGATCATTTGACCTTTAATCCCTATCAGGTCCCTATCTGAGGAAAGCTCCCATCATACTGGACAAGCCTGACATTGTGTACGTGGTGGAGAACCAGTCCGTGAGCATCACCCTCACCCTTAACCACGTTAATGCTGTGGTCACCTGGAAGAGGAGGGGAGTGGTTTTGCTCAACAAGCCAGGGATGTTTGAGATGAGCATGCCAGACGACGACCAACACACCCTAAAGATCCAGAGGGTGAAGAGCACTGACACCGGTCAGCTGGTCTGTACAGCCAACAATCAGTTTGGCAGCGACCTCTGTACCATCCTACTGGCCATGGCAGGTGAGTTTGGGGTCAAAGTTCACCCCTATGTGCAGATCTAGAATCAGCTAACAGCCTTGGTGCTTACTGTAACTATGATGTGGTAAAAAGCCAAGCTGACTCCAAACTCTCTATCCTCCTTTTCTCCCAACAGTGCGTCCTAAATTTGAGTCCATCATGGAGGACTTGGAAATACATGTAGGAGAGACATCTCGCTTTGCTGTGGTTGTCGAGGGACAACCCGATCCTGATATTCTGTGGTACAAGGTATGATAAGAGTCAATGGATGGATATCATATCATTAACCACATAAACTTATTCTGCAGTGATTAAGCAGGTTGTTGGATGATTAACTCCTTTGTGGTTCCAGGAAAACAAACCTTCTCCTCCATGATAGTTGATTAAGTGGAATTGATTGTGGTTATCTGTTCTGTGGTTCCAGGATGACACTCTGCTGTCAGAGAGCAGTCACTTCACCTTTGTGTACGATGATATGGAGTGTTCCCTGGTGGTGCTGAATGCCCTGCCTGAGGACTCAGGGGTGTACACCTGCACTGCCAAGAACCTGGCTGGGCAAGTCTCCTGCAAGGCTGAGCTCACTGTCCACAAAGGTATAGTCTATATTGTCTGAAATGTATAAGGATATATAGAGATATTGGAATAAGACTAGAAAACATCTACAAGAATCATACTTTGTGCTTACATAATTGATGAATTATTGTTGATTAACACACCCTTATGGTAAGGTATTAAAGAGTCTTGTTGAAAAGTGTGCTTTTTCTGCACACTGAATATTGTTAACACAGATGTCACAGTACCAAGGCTTTTCCTATTATTTGTTGTTGCCAGAAATGGCAGTTTTAGTTGGATTGCATCTGTTTTTCCTTGTAATATCTCAGCCAAAGCTTGTTGTAATCGAGAGTTAAACCACCAAATCTGCTCCATATGGGTTGGACCACAAGGTGTCTGAGACTATTAAACCATCTGTCAGCCCACACATGCACGCACGCACACACACACACACACACAAACCACTCACCAACCCACATTAACCTTGCCCCCTGTACCAACCCTCTTCCTGCAGTGAGGAAGGAGGTGGAGGAGCCCATGGAGGATGAGGGGTCCATTTTGAGGAAGATGCGGAGGCTGACTGATTACTATGATGTACACAAGGAGATAGGACGGTGAGTCATGGACCAGGCAATCACCAATTTCATCTGCTCAGCCAGGCTATCTCTTCTGTATTTAAAGGCTCTGCGAGTGGTACCTACTATCTGTATTAAATTGCACTGTGAATGGTGGCCACAAAGGTCAGTAGGGGGAATTCCACCACACCAAACAACACACTGCATAATGATAGCAGACAGAAATAGAGGAGACGTGAGTCACCCGTCAGTAGAGGAACACATCACAAAGGCCTTTTGTTTTTCTCTGGTAGAGCTTGGCTTGACTCACCAGAAGTTGAACGATAACAAGGTGTCACGTACTGTTTAATACTCATGTCCCTTAACTTTCTCAACTAGGACTTTTGGTTTCTCAGAACTCAATCCCATTGAAAGATTTGGTCATTCTCCTAGAGTTATTGCATTGATATCATCATTGTGCGACTGTTTTCCAGTGGGGCGTTCTCCTATGTGAAGAGGGTGTCTGAGAAGAAGGGGAAGGTGGAGTACGCGGCCAAGTTCGTGTCTGCGAGGGCCAAGAGGAAGGCCTTGGCCCTGAGAGAGATGAACCTTCTGTCAGAGCTGAACCACGAGAAAATCCTCTACTTCCATGACGCCTTTGAGAAGAAGAACATGGTTGTCATCATCACTGAGCTGTATCCTTTCACTGACTGATTCTTTGATTCATTTCAGTTGTCAGAAAATCCATAACATGATGACCTAACCGGTTCTGCGCATGCGTTCCCATTGTGCGCCTTCATGCGCATGTTGATTTTGTCTATTCCAAACAGACGCTTTCACGACACGCAGGTTAAAATACCAACTATATTCATTTGGGGAGAGCTCAAAACACATTAAACATTCATTGACATTTAGCTAATTTGTTGCTAACTAATTTGTCCTGGGCGATAAACCAAAGACAGTACAGTATTCAGATAGACTAAAACTGCTTTTCCAATAGAAATCCCTGATCACACTTGTAGGCGATGTCATGGTGATGTTGGCTAGCAAAGCTCATGCATAGAAACAGGTCATTCGGTCTCGCGCCGAACTGCGACTGTGCAGGCCGTTAAATCAAAGGCATTCCTTCCATATAAAGTTGTTTTTGTCACTTTGACAAGGTTTGGAAAAATAACATGTTCAACTCCTTAAGACATTGGCTCCAATCTAGGTTGTGTCTTTAGATTTTGAGAATCATTTTTCACTTCTCAAACACCAAACCCCGGTCTAGTCTGTTTGCTCTGTTTCACAAGTGTTCCCTTGAGTCTTGCGATGTAGCGCCTCTGGATTTAGAAAACATTGGTTTATTTTACCTGAAATGCTTATAGCCCTTTTCTTCTGGATCTTTGTAGAATTTTGACCCATTTTGAGTCACTCAACATCATGTGTTCTCTACTCCAACAATTAATCCACAGATAAAGAGGATACCTAGTTAGTTTTTACTTGCACCGTGGGCAGTCTGGTCAGCATGGAAGAAGCCACATTACAAGAGATGAACATTTTGAATGTAACATATCCTCTGAGACAGTATTGTATTGGTTGCGACAAGGTTCTTTCCCTGTTAATCTAACATATCTCATCTATGTAATACTGTTGCATCAAAAACTAAAGCCATCAATGTACTCAATTTAGCCCAGGTTTCCACCAAAAACTAACATCGTGGTTCCTAGAATTGTTTGTTTTCAAATTATATTCATTTTGTCTTTACAGCTAGATCCAAAATGGATCCAAATGTGGCATTGATCCAGCATCTTTGCATAAAACCTCTCCATGAACATACCAGAGCCAAGAGCCTTCTTCCCACCTTCTTCCCACTGTGTGGATGAGAGAGAACTGCTGCATAGCATTAATCTCAATGTCCTTTCTGCTCCCCTGGAGGCATGACTGAACCGAAGCGCTACTTTCTCCTGACTCATCACAGATTGGTTTCATTACCAGGAGACGCCATGTGTGGGAGTTTGGTTCATTTATTATAAAAAATGTAATTTGCCTCCCACTTGGACTATAGCGATAAGGTTATCACCATAGACTTATATAGACATTGCATCATTGTATCTGTCTCATGATGGCGCCTGTGAGAGCATGTGCAACGCCATTGAGGCCATCTCCATTTTGAAGTAGTCCACCTTCTACTACGTCTGTGAGTTGGTGAACAAACTGAAAGGGTGCATAATGCCACCTGTACTGTGTTGTTTGCTCACGAGTATAATGAATTGGCTGATCCCTTCTGATGACACAAATGGAATCATGTGATCCTTCCTTAACCCATAGGAAGTCCCACCCAGTTGATTACTTCAAAATGGTGAAAGTCCTCAATGGCGCTGCCCATGCTAAAACGGGATTTTGGGCACTAGAGTCCTCTATCTATCTCTATGGTTATTACACACTATACCTCTATTCTCCTTAACTGCTGTGTGAAGATGCCATGAGGAACTTCTGGACCGACTGACCAAGAAGACTACCGTCATGGAGTCCGAGGTTTGCCTTGGCCTGTTGGCCTTATGTTTGAGTGTGCTTTGGATTGCATGGAAAAATCAACCAACAACGACTCAATTATCTTTATCTAAAAGATAGCGAAATTCAGTCAAATATATTTTTTTAATATGCTGAGCGTACAAGAATGTAGAAAACAGAAAGTAGAATGTAGAATATATAATATATAATGTAGAGTATAGAATGTAGACTGTAGATTATAGAATGTATAATATAGAATATATACTGAACAAAAATATGAACGCAATATGTGACAATTTCAACAATTTTACTGAGTTACAGTTCATATAAGGAAATCAGTTAATCAAAATAAATAAATTAGGCCCTAATCTATGTATTTCATAGGCCCACTTACTTGGGAGCCAGGCACACCCACTGGGGATCCTGGCCCAGTCAAACAGATATAGTTTTCCCCCCACTAAATGGCTTTATTACAGACAGAAACACTCCTCAGTTTCCTCAGCTGTCCGGATGGCTGGTCTCAGACAATCCCGCAGGTGAAGAAGCCAGATGTGGAGGTCCTGAGCTAACGTGGTTACACGTGGTCTGCGGTTGTGAGGCCGGTTGGATGTACTGCCAAATTCTCTAAAATGACGTTGGAGGCAACTTTTTGGTAGAGAAATTAACATTAAATTCTCTGTCAAAAGCTCTGTTGGACAATCCTGCAGTCAGCATGCCAATTGCACGCTCCCTCAAAACATGAGACATCTGTGGCGTTGTATGACAAAACTGCACATTTTATAGTGGCCTTTTATTGTGCGTGGTACAAAGTGCACCTGTGTAATGATCATGCTGTTTAATCAGCTTGATATGCCACACCTGTCAGGTGGATGGATTATCTTGGCAAAGGAGAAATGCTCACTAACAGGGATGTAAACACATATGTGCACAACATTTGAGAGAAATATGCTTTTTGTGATTACGGAAGATTTCTGGGATGTTTTATTTCAGCTCATGAAACATGGGACCAACACTTTACATGTTGTGTTTATATTTTTGTTCAGTGTAGAATGTAAAATATAGAATGTAGAATATAGAATACAGAATGTAGAATATAGAATGTCAAATGTGTTAAAGGAGATATTCTGTGCTGCAGATCCGGTCCAGTATTCAGCAGGTGCTTGAAGGGGTCAGCTACCTTCACCAGAAAGACATTGCTCATCTTGACATCAAGGTACATCAGATTTCCACTGTGCAAGGGACAAATACAGTACTTTAATCACAACCTATTATACAGTGCATTCGGAAAGTACTCAGACCCCTCAACATTTTTCACATTTTGTTATATTAAAAATGTATTAAATATTAAAAACCTTGGCAGTGATTACAGCCTTGAGTCTTCTTGGGTATGAAGCTACATTATACAAACTTGGCACACCTGTATTTGGGGAGTTTCTCCCAGTCCTTTCTGCAGATCCTCTCAAGGTCTGTCAGGTTGGATGGGGAGGGTTGATGCACAGCTACTTGCAGGTCTCTCCAGAGATGTTTGATCGGTTCAAGTCTGGTCTCTGGCTGGGCCACTCAAAGACATTCAAAGACTTATCCTATAGCCACTCCTGCATTGTCTTGGCTGTGTGCTTAGGGTCGCTGTCCTGTTGGAAGGTGAACCTTTTCCCCAGTCTGAGGTCGTGAGCGTTCTGGAGCAGGTTTTCATCAAGGATCTCTCTGTACTTTGCTCCGTTCATCTTTGCCTCAATTCTGACTAGACTCCCAGTAAATGCCACTGAAAAACATACCCACAGCGACCCATGGTTGCTGCCACCACCATGCTTCACCGTAGGGATGGTGCCAGGTTTCTCCAGATGTGACGCCTGGCATTCAGGCCAAACAGTTCAATCTTGGTTTCATCAGACCAGAACATCTGTTTCTCATGGCCTTAGAGTCTTTAGGTGCCTTTTGGCAAACTTCAAGCGGGCTGTCATGTGCCTTTTACTGAGGAGTGGCTTCCGTCTGGCCACTCTACCATAAAGGCCAGATTAGTGGAGTGCTGCAGAGATGGTTGTCCTTCTTAAAGGTTTTCCCATCTCCATAGAGGAACTCTAGTGCTCTGTCAGAGTGACCATTGGGTTCTTTGTCACCTCCGTGACCAAGGCCCTTCTCCCCCGATTGCTCAGTTTGACCGGGCGGCCAGCTCTAGGAAGAGTCTTGGTGGTTCCAAAGTTCTTCCATTTAAGAATGATGGAAGCCACTGTGTTCTTGGGGACCTTCGATGCTGCAGACATTTTTTGGTATCCTTCCCAAGATCTGTGACTCGACACAATCCTGTGTCGGAACTCTACAGACAAATTTCTTCGACCTCATGGCTTGGTTTTTGCTCTGACATGCACTGTCAACTGTGGAACCTTATATAGACAGATGTGTTCCTTTCCAAATCATGTCCAATCAATTGAATTTACCACAGTTTGACTCTAATCAAGTTGTAGAAACATCTCAGGGATGATCAATGGAAATGGGATGGACCTGAGCTCAATTTCGAGTCACATAGCAAAGGGTTTGAATAATTATGTAAATAAGGTATTTCTGATTTTTACAAATTCTAAAAGCCTTTTTTTGCTTTGTCATTATGGAGTATGGTGTGTAGATTGCTGAGTTTTTTTTATTGAATCAATTTTAGAATAAGGCTGTAACGTAACAAATGTGGAAAAAGTCAAGGGGTCTGAATACTTTCCGAAGGCACTGTATAACAGATATTTCTACAATTATCAACTTACTTAATATAACAAGGAAAGAATATTTCAAACCCAAGAATACATACTACTCAGATACCAATGTATTTTCCTCACTCAAAACATGTACACTAAAATGAATAACATTACACAAATCAAGTCATAGTTTTACATAGATCAAATAACAGAGTCTCTAATGTACATTTTATTTGTATTTTATAATATTAGCATGAAAATCTGTAGACAATTGGACGGAAACCTAGCTTAATAATTCCCTGTTTTCATCCAACCCACCCAGCCTGAGAACATCCTCATGGCAGGCCGACACAGTGACAAGATCCGCATCTGTGACTTTGGCAATGCCGTCAAGCTGGGGACCAATGAAGCCCTCTACTGCAAGTACGGCACTCCGGAATTTGTTGCTCCGGAGATCGTTAACCAAACGCCGGTCTCCAAGGCAACAGACATCTGGTGAGCAACTGGTCGGGGGAGGGGGCTGGAGACTCCTTTAATCTATTTCCTGATTAATCATGATTTTATCGCTCTCTCCCTCTCTCCTTCATCTTGCCCTCTGAAAGTCATTTGTCTCCCTCTCTCTGTTTACAGGCCTATTGGGGTTATCACGTACCTATGGTGAGTGGTTAAGGTTCTGGTTGGACTAAGAACATGATAAATGTGTCTGGTCGAGATATTCTTAGAATTCAATACACCTTTTGCATCACATTTCTGTCAATCTTGAAATGTAATTTTTTGCCACACTCTATAACCTCAGTAAGCAAAACACCAATGCATTTCACCTGCATATTGTTTGCATATTGCCACAGGCTTCAATTGGCCAACTTAAAATGGATTTGACAGCAAGGAAAACGTCTCAGTAAAGACTATTAACATAACATATTTCCCTTCTAGTCTGACTGGTGTGTCTCCTTTTGCTGGGGAGAACGACAGATGCACCGTCCTCAACATCAGGAACCAAAATGTGGCTTTTGAGGAGAGTATGTTTGCTGACCTCTGTAGAGAGGCCAAGGGATTCGTCATCAAACTGCTGGTGGCTGACAGACTGTGAGTGTTATTGATGATAATGCCTTGGTATAAATTGGTTGTAATGAATTCCCTTATATTAGGAATGCAAACAATTTCAACACAAAATAAGACCAGAAAATAAGACCAGAAAATAAGTGTTTGGGACTTAGTGTTTTATTTGTCACCGTGTGATGTTTTACTCTCAGGAGACCTAACGCTACAGAGAGCCTTCGCCACCCCTGGTTCAAGACTTCAATAAAAGACAAGAGCATCAACACAGCGATCCTAAAGCAGGTCTTATCTCGAAGACGTTGGCAGGTAAGGCATTCATTATTTCTGTAAGTAGTACACTTCAATGAATCCCTCTAAGTACCTTCCAAATTACTCCTTTAACACGTCCCCTTTTCCCTATCTCTACCCAGCGTTCCCTCATCAGCTACAAATCCAAGATGGTGATGCGCTCCATCCCTGAGCTTCTCAACGACTCGTCCAACCACATCTCCATCGCTGTGGCCCGTCACCTCAAAGAGGGATCGCCCCCACCCTCCTCATCCTCTGACTCGGACGAAGATGTGGACGAACTCCCCTTCATCCCCATGCCTCTATCTATGGTCTTCTCCGGCTCCAGGGTCTCCCTCAACGAGATACCAGGTGACGAGGACGTCACAGGACCGCCTTCCAGGTCCAATGGGACAGTGGAAGGGGCGTGGTTAACCCGGCACAGGGAACAGCCCATAGAGGAGGTGGTGTCCAAAAAGGAGGCCAAGGAATTAGGAGGAAGCAGAGGAACGAGAAAAAGGGTAACAACCGAGGAAGATGGCGGGTCTTCAGAAGAGGAGAAGACTGCAGTGAAAACGAAGAGAGTCCCCCTGAAGAAGGGCTCGAGTGTGGAGGAGGATGACACTCAGACGAAGTCCCGGAGAGCGACGATGAGGAGGGGCAGTTCAGCTGACTCGGCCCTGCTTCTCCACATTGAGCCAGAGGAGGGAGCCGTGGAGGAGGGCAAAGAAGACAATGGCAAAAAAAGCCTTAAAAAGGCAGTTTCCATGGAGCTACCAAATCGGAGCCCCAGCCCTGGGGCGGCTAAGATGAGCCAGGAGGACTATGCCCTCAAACTGGAGCTGATGAGACAGAGGCTGCTCAGGGGAGGCAACAGCAAAAGCGGCCTGCGAGGTCCCCTGCTGGAGACCCTAGGAATGGACGACGAGAGGCGAACCTCGTCCCTGGACCGAAACTTGAGGAGATCCAGGGTGGGGGCGCCAGAGCGGTCGCTGGCCAGAGCAGCCTCTACCGAATGTGCAGTGGAGGACACAACCAAAATCAAAATGTTCCAGAAGAGTTCTTCTTTCAGTCAGGGAGACTCGGAACCCATGCCCCTACACCGGCAGTTTGGAGCCCCCTTAGAGATCCCCACTAGCACATCTAGCCAGAGCACTGAGAGGAGAGACAGTGCTGAAAGGACCCAGAGCATTGAGAGGAACGCACAGGGGAAAGACCTCCAGGAGGCCACTTCCATATCAGCAATTACGGAGCAGACCAGGCTGGATTCCAGACCTTACTCTCATGTGCCCTCCTCCATACAGCCCACCCCAGTCAAAGAGGACCAAGGAGCGAGGGAAGAGAAAAAGCCAGAGGAGAAGAAGAAGAGCAAGTCTGAGGAAACTTCTGAAAGAGATGAAGAGACGGAGAGAAGGACCAAAGCACAGGAGAGGGTTGATAGACACGAGTCGAAGAGGGAGATTTCCCAGGGCAGGTCTCCTACTGTGTTAGCTCCTGTGATTGTCATAGAGGAGGAGGATACTGAGGAAGATGAACAGAAAGAGAAGCAGGAGACAGAGTTAAAGAAAGAAGAGGTGAAAGCAAAAGGTTGTGATTCTCCAGGGGTTACGCCTACAGGAAAAACGTCTGCGTATGCCAACGTGATGCAAACTATTGTAGTACCATCTGGAAAACCTGACAGCAGCCGATCTCAATCTACACCTAGCCCCACATTTCCTGAACACCCTGCCGTCTTCGCCAAGGTGGCCACTGAACGCCCAACAAGCCCAACCATCTCGACTAGCTCGTCTATGGTCCCAGACCGCCCCACCACCCCACGCCAACCTACCACGCCACTCAGAACAGATATCAAGGACATAGACTCGGAGGAAGTCTTTGAATCCAGGTTCAAGAAGCGTGAGTCATCCCTTACCCGTGGGCTCCGGAGACTTACCAGGACCAAATCAGAAGAGAAGTCCCCGACCCTTCCCCGTAAGACAGGCGAGGGTGAGGAGGTATACCGGCCGGGGCGTCTGGGGGCTCCGTTGGAGATGGTGCCCCAAGGATTGCAAGAGAAGTCCAAGTCCGTCCAGGACTTGAGGGAGGTGGAGAGAGACACAGGGTCCCTGGGCATCATTGGACGGTTCTCCATGCGCACCAAGAGGACCCCGTCCATAGATAAAAAGGAGGAGAAGTCAAAGGAGACTGAGCCTGTGGCCAGTAAGCGCAGGGTGTCCTGGGCCATAGGCCGCAGTAAGAGTCTGGACACGACAGAGCTGGACAATATAGAGGCTCGGAGAGAGCAGGAGGCGAGAGAACGCAAAAAGATGGAGGAGTCATCTGTCTTCGCCATGCGGCGGAAGTTCGAGAACAAAGTAGCGGGTATCTCAGCCAGTTTGAGGAGCAAGTCAGAGGAAAGGAAGGAGGAGAAAGAGGCCAAGCGACGCGTGGAGGAAGAGAAAAGTCGTAAAGATGCAGAAGAAAAGGATTTTAAGAAGGTCAGTGATTCCCCCGTCTTGGCGATGAGGAAGAAGTTTGAGAACAAGGTGGCAGGAATTTCTGGGAAAGTCCGAAGCCAGTCAGAGGATAGGAAAGAGATGGAGGAAGAGAAGCCAGAGGGAAAGAAAACTCCACTGTTTTCCCGTCATCGACATTCCCAGTCCGAGGGAAGAGGTCTCAAAGAGATGGGGATCCCAGAGAATCAGCTAGCCAAACAGACAAACAAAGAATCCAAAGTGTCCAAGGAATCCATTGGGTCTGCATCAAGCCTTCATTCCGAAAAGTCAAAAAGTCAAAAGTCGCTCAGTAAGTAATATGTATCTTGATATATTATGCTGGCTAAGATGGCATTGGCAATTTCCATCAAATATCAATCAAATGTATTTATAAAGCCCTTTTTACATCAGTCCTCTTCTGGCTGTGCCGGGTGTAGATTATACAATCTCAGAAAAAAGGATTCCCAAAGGTTTCTTCAGCTGTCCCCATAGGAGAAGACTTTGAAGAACCCTTTTTGGTTCCAATTAGAACTCTTTTGGGTTTCATGTAAAACCCTCTCGGGAAAGGGTTCTACCTGGAACCAAAAAGGGTTCTTCGGCTGTCCCCATAGGAGAAGACTTCGAAGAACCCTTTTTGGTTCCAATTAGAACTCTTTTGGGTTTCATGTAAAACCCTCTCGGGAAAGGGTTCTACCTGGAACCAAAAAAGGGTTCTTCAAAGGCTTCTCCTATGGGGACAGCCGAAGAACCCTTTTAGGTTCTAGATAGCTATTTTTTTTCTAAAAGTGTAAGAGTACATGGCTATAAAGGCCAGATCATTCTTCAACATGTTCAAACGTTCAAAGATCACCAGCAGGGTCAAATAATAATCACAGTGGTTATAGAGGGTGCAACAGGTCAGCACCTCAGGAGTAAATGTCAGTTGGCTTTTCATAGCCAAGCATTCAGAGGTCGAGACAGCAGGTGGTGGGAAAGAGGGTAAAAATAGCAGGTCCTGGATCAGCAGCACAACCAGGTGGACTGGGGAACGGGGACAGCCAGGAGTCATCAGGCCAGGTAGTTCTGAGGCATGGTCCTAGGTCTCAGGTCCTACAGGAGTGGTGAGTGAGTGAGTGAGTGAGTGAGTGAGTGAGTGAGTGAGTGAGTGAGTGGGTGAGTGAGTGAGTGAGAGAGAGAGAGAGAGTAGAGAGAGAGAGAGAGAGAGAGAGAGAGGGGAGGGGGTGAGGGGAGGGGGTGAGAGAGAGAGAGAGAGAGATGGGGGAATTAGAGAGAGCACACCTAAAATCAAAGGGTACCAGATAAGATAGGAGAATTACACCAGATAGGACAGACTGACACTAGCCCCCAGGCACATAGACTATTGCAGCCTAGATCCTGGAGATATTAGCTCACCTCCTCAGGTTCCTCTGTCTCAGCTGTTTGCCATTATGTCTTGTCCTCCACAGCTCCAGAGACTGACAGGCGGTCGCGGTGGGACAGGTGGGGTCTGGGCAGGAGCAGGAAGGATAAGACCCCCTCTCAGACTGACCTCCCCTCAGCCAAAGATGAGGGGTCATCAGGCAGCCTGCAGTACTCCCGCACTTCCTCTAGTACTGTCTGCTAAATTCAGCAGCCAGTTGCCTTTATGTTGAATGTGCATACAGAGTTGGAGTTTGGCAATGAAAGCTGCACACTGCTTTTACATTCTAAATTCATTCTCAGTGTTCAATAATATTATTAAGCCACACCCTTGTTTTTCCCAGACTTCCCTCCTGTGTTCCACATCAAGCTGAGGGACCACGTCTTATTGGAGGGTGACCCTGTCACTCTTAGCTGCCTCCCGGCTGGCAGCCCCCACCCACAAATCAGCTGGACTAAAGGTAAGAACTCATAGAGCTGACAGACACAACACTCTTTGCAACAGCGCTGTCTAATAAAGCTTTACCGTAGGAGCTGCTGCTGAAACGTTGGTTGTTGCCTGTGAAGGGACGATATATTGTCATAACCCATCATAGCTCATACTTACATGGTGCCCTGTGTGAGCACGACTTCCAAACTTGTGTTGATGTTAGAGATTGCTCATTATTTCCATAAAGTTTCCAATCGAATACTAGATAAACACCTTTTGAAATAGGACTGTAAAATGACAGTGTAATTATTATTGTTGATGGGTTTACTTGTCCACAGATAAGAGACCACTGGAGATGGACGACAGGATGAGTCTGATCTCCTGTCCAGACGGCAGGCAGCTCGTTACGATCATGAAGACCAGCAGGAGGGACGCAGGGCTCTATGAGTGTGTGGCCAGTAACCCCTTAGCCAGCGTCACCAGCTCCTGCACACTGTCCCTGGCCTGTGAGTAACATGTTATACAGGAAAATGTTATCATCAACGATAATCCCGTCGTTTAGATTTGTGGAGAAACAGGAAAATACAATGTTTTTAAAACCGTTATCTTCATGTGATAAACTAATATCCTGGACCTGGAAAATCTGTTGGATTTGAATTGCATCCATAACCTTTAGAGTAAACATGACATTTACACTGAATCCAGAAAGGGGTATTTGCCCTTCATTCTAAGCAAAAACATGTATTATTAATCTTTACGATGTGATGAACCTTGAAAGGTTTAGGTAATAGGATTTGTATTTGAGTGTGAATGCAATGCATATTAATGACATGGGCATAAATATTAATGTAGTTTACTTACGGCTGATTAAACTAATGGCCTTTTGCCTTGAATTTACAACCTCTTTCTAATCATTCCAAGAGGAGAGTGCTGCTTATTACAAAAATAAAGATGCGCTCCCAGGTTGGAATCCAATGTGGTAGAATCAAATAATCAACTGTCACTCAGACAGTCAATCTAGCTACTACAGATTCCGGATCTTAATTTGACCCAGTTTTTCACCGCAGGAAAAGAATCCTGCAGCAACAAGAAATGTGAATTATTATGTGGATTATAATTAATATTATTTCTTTGTAGGGGTTGATACATTTTTCGTTAAGGCAAATAAAGTCTGACATCTAAAATACTTTAGAAGTATTTTTTTTAGTTCCTGCAACAACAGGATCAAATTATGATTTGGCATCTGTTGGTTCTTGTCCAGACAGCAGGCTATAAATAACAATATCAATACAAATTAAAATACCCATCAGCAAAGCGACAGAACTAGGTGACTCCAGACACTTGATGGCCTCTCTCTCTCTCTCTTCAGGTGTCAGACTCAATGCGTTACATTTCAGTTTGATTTTCACAGCTTCAAATTGAATTGCTCTGGGAACACTGTCTGGGCGTCTGCATTACTAATACCGTCTGCTGATGCTATCTGTCTCCATTTGTCATCAATCTGTTGGCTGAGAGATTCCCCAGACTGCTCATCTTGTCTGGGGTCTGAGGCCTTGGCTCGATCAGTCTCAGTGGTGGGCAGCCTTCATTAAAATGCATCATCATATCAGGGTGAAAACCTATTAGTGCTGTGTATGGTTTGCGTAAAAAAAATGCTCAAACCCATCTCTCTGTCCTCTGTGGTTTCTCCTCTTTCAATTGGATATCTCCATCCTTCCACTCTGTGACACCCCACCCCATCCAAACTCTCCCCTTCCCCAAACTTCCCCATCTGTGACACCCTAACCCATCAAAATATGTAACAATAAAACTTTTTGTTACTCAAACGTTCCCCTCCACCATACCCAACATCTCCCTCTAACTTCCTATTGCTCCTAACCCTTCATCTCCCCTCCACCCCACTTTCCTCTCCCCTCTACCCCAACTTCATCTCCCCTACACCCCACCTTCATCTCCCCTACACACCACTTTCATCTCCCCTCCACTCCACCGTCATCTCCCCTACACCCACTTTCATCTCCCCTCTACCCCTCCTTCATCTCCCCTCTACCCCTCCTTCATCTCCCCTCTACCCCACCTTCATCTCCCCTCTACCCCTCCTTCATCTCCCCTCCACCCCACCTTCATCTCCCTTCCACCCCATCTTCATCTCCCCTCTACCCCTCCTTCATCTCCCCTCTACCCCTCCTTTATCTCCCCTCCACCCCACCTTCATCTCCCCTCTACCCCTCCTTCATCTCCCCTCTACCCCTTCTTCATCTCCCCTCCACCCCACCTTCATCTCCCCTCTACCCCTCCTTCATCTTCCCTCTACCCCTCCTTTATCTCACCTCCACCCCACCCTCCTCCCCTCTGTCACTCCCTCCAGGTGTCCCCAAAAGGCCAGGCACCCCGGAGGTTCCCCAGACGTACAACAACACAGCCCTGGTGCTATGGAAACCAGCCGACACCAAGCCCCCCTGTAGCTACTCTCTGGAGAGGAAGACAGAAGGTGGGTTGACATTCATCTCCTAGCCTGGATTCCAAACTGATGTCACGATTGACACTGAGAATATCATTTGGATTCCAGGCTAGTCATCTCATGAACTCAAGCAAATATTAATGTTTGATTTATTTTACAGCCCACTTCACCCAAATGTATTACCCTTATTGACGGTTGGGTAGGAAACACCTTTGGCTGTCACTTTAAACACTACTGTGCAGTGAATAACTCAAACACTGGGCAAATAGTCACAGTACAAACTGGCCACATAGACTGCTAATGAGCCCTATTTCATCACGCTTTATAAGTCATTATGGTCTCATAATACGGTGAATCCTCGTAGAGCCTACATTGTTAGGATTGTATCAAAGTGGGGATGACATGAATGTTAATATGATTTCAGGACTGATTGAATTGGATGGCTTCATACCTTGTATTACCACACAGCTACTGCCAGGCTGGGCTTTGGATGATTGTTGTTGTCTGTGTTTGTTCATTGGATTGTGCCCCACTATCTCCTCATTACCATGTGAATGTTCTTTTGTTATTCTGTTATTCCTCTGTATGAGTTGTGACTATGACAGATAATTATGGCTCCACACCACCTTAGTGTACAGCTGATACTGTAAACATAACCTTCGTCTGTTTCACCATCAACATGAAACACTATCTCCACCTTGTGTGAATTATAAGTACTGCAACAAATGACAGTGGTGTGTAAAGTCAAAGGGACGCATATAATTTGGCTATTTGACCATATTGATATAACATAACGCAATTGGCAATCAAATAAATGAATCATTATTTTCTTTCTCCTTTCAGGTGATGCCAACTGGCTGATCATAGCGACGGGAGTGGCTGACTGTTACTACAACGTCACAGACCTGCCACCAGGGGGCGCCTTTAGGTTCAGAGTGGCCTGCGTCAACAAGGCCGGACAGGGACCCTACAGCAGCACATCGGACAAAGTCAGCCTGGACTCAACAGGTGCTGAAACACACCTTTTGGACAGGGGGTTCAAATTCTGTAAATTGTGTTAAATTGGGTCAAAAGAGGTGGTAAAGAAAGTTCTGTCATTTTTTTCTGTATTGTTGCAAATTTGTTTCACAAAATGGTTATGATAATTTGATATTGAAGAGAGATGTGTTTGCTTTGCAGTAGGTGTGTCCTCTCCAGCAGTGGCCATTGTGAAGACAATCTCCTCACCTCCCTCCCACCCTGCCCCAGCAGCTACCACCTTAGTGACTGTTATCCCAAAGGTCAAACCAGCAGTAATGCAACCTCCTGGTAAAACGGTGTCCACTGTCTCTCCCTCTTCACCCTCCCTTACACAGACGTCTCTAACCTTCCCTGCTCCCACCACAGCTCTCTCTCCCTCTACACCTTCGGCCCCCGCCAGCCCTGCCATCACAACCCCTCCAACTGAACACCTGGTCACCCCTACCACCCCTCTAACTCTCCCCTCCCCGCCTGTAGTCAAACCTCCTCCCTTCGTCCTCCCCAAACCCCAGAGTCCTGTCAACGTGGTCCCACCCATGACCCAAACCCCGCCCATCTCTCCCCCTCTCCCTCTCGTTACACCTCCTTCCACCCCCACCAAGCCCGTCATGGCATCCGTTCCTACCTACACCTCTGCCGCCACTGCCCGTATGGCCCCCAGCCCCATCCCGGCCCCCTCCTTCTCCCCCCAAGTGCTCCAGGTCAGCAGTCTGAGCCCAATAGGGGAGGGGCGGGGCACCCCTGTTCGAGGGACCCCCAGGGACCGCACCACACTCAAGCCGGGTGAGACAGCTCTACGACAGGGAGTCCCACAGAAGCCCTACACCTTCCTGGATGAGAAAGCCAGGTGACTGAGATGTTAGAGATGTGGTCAATATTTCTACAGCTACAGTAGTACACTATTACACCACACAGTATTGCTATTACTACTACTACTACTTATATGGTTCATTTCAGTCAGGGAAATTGTCTTAATGTTTAATCACACTTTATTGAGTGACTAAACTGCCGTACTGTCTCTGTCTGGCCAGAGGGCGGTTCGGTGTGGTTCGGGAGTGTCGAGAGAACGCCACAGGACACGTCTTCATGGCTAAGATCATTCCGTACGACCAGGAGACTAAGAAGTCCATCCTGCAGGAATATGAGATCCTCAAGTCTCTCCACAACGACAAGGTTATGACCCTCCACGAGGCCTACGTCACCCCACGTTACCTGGTACTGGTGGCTGAGCACTGCATTGGCAAGGAGCTGCTCCACAGCCTTATAGACAGGTGTGTGGAGCATGATGCTCACACACACACAAGTACACACACATACACAGACTTGCACACTGCTCTCAGCTGTGCTCTACAACATATCCATGAAATAAATCTATTTTCCTGCTAAGGTTCCGTTACTCGGAGGATGACGTGGTGTGTTACCTGGTTCAGCTCCTTCAGGGTTTGGAGTACCTCCACAACAGACGCGTCCTCCATCTAGACATCAAGCCTGACAACGTCATGGTCACCAACCTCAATGTCATTAAGATCGTAGACTTTGGCAGCGCGCAGAACTTCAATCCTCTCTCCCTCAAACAATACAACAGCGGCCTGGGCACACTGGAGTATATGTGTGAGTTGGTAACACTGGTATCTGGAACTGGTACACGCCAAGTACTTCGTAATAAGCTGTTATCATCACCTTGATCACTACTTTCCTCTGAACTCTCTCTCTGCTCCTTCTATGCTGGTGTGAAAAGCTCCGGAGATGGTGAAAGGTGATGTGGTCGGCCCTCCAGCTGACATCTGGAGCCTGGGGGTTCTAACCTACGTCATGTAAATATACAACTTACTCATTTCATAGTCACTATTGTCATAAGTCTGTGAAGTTGTGCAATTTCATTTTTACTCTCAGAACTCTCATTGTCTATGACACTTTTGCTCAGGCTTAGCGGTAGGCTGCCCTTTCAGGACAAAGACCCACAGCAGACTGAGACCAAAATCCAGATTGCCAAGTTTGACCCGACCAAGCTCTACCCCAACGTGTCCCAAAGTGCCTCGATGTTCCTCAAGAAGATGCTGAGTAGCTATGCCTGGTGAGTGCTTCAAAGAGTAGCTACATCATTATCTTATTTAACAAACCAGGAGTGGAGTGATGATCCAGGGTCATTTTTGCCTTTTCGATCATAATGAATAAGATTACATGGAAAGTGGGGTCATAGTCTCCCGAGTGGCGCAGTGGTCTAAGGCCAATGCCAGTAGATATCCTGGTTCGAGTCCAGGATCTGTTGCAGCCGGCCGCAACCCGGAGATCCATGGGGTGGCGTACAATTCGCCCAGTGTCGTCTGGGTTAGGGGAGGGTTTGGCCGGTAGGGATGTTCTTGTCCCATCACGCTCTAGTGACTCCTGTGGCGGGGCGGGCGCAGTGCACGCTGACACGGTTGCCAGGTGTACGGTGTTTCCTCCGACACATTGGTGCGGCTGGCTTCCCGATTAAGCGGGCATTGTGTCAAGAAGCCGTACAGCTTGGCTGGGTTGTGTTTCAGAGGACACATGGTTCTCGACCTTTGCCTCTCCCGAGTCCGTACGGGAGTTGCAGCGATGAGACAAGACTAACTACCAATTGGAAACCACGAAAGAGGGGTACAAAAAAAAGAAGTACAATAAAAGTGGGGTCATGATCCTAGATCAGTACAGGACTCCTGTGTTCTGATCCCTGATTGGACAATGTGTTTTATTGCAACGCAGGGCCCGTCCGAGCACCAAGGACTGTTTCACCCACGCATGGCTGCAGGACTCGTACCTGATGAAGCTGAGGAGACAGACGCTCACCTTCACCACCACTAAGCTGAAGGAGTTCCTGGGGGAGCACCATCGACGTCGCACCGATGTCGCCACCAAACACAGGGTCCTCCTACGCTCCTACTCCAGCTCAGCTTCTTCAACCACATCGACCCCACCAAACCTACCTAAGTGAAGGCATATGACTTATGTCAGTGTTAACTAGCCACCAGAGGGTGGAGGTATGGGGGATGTGTGGTGCAGAACAGTGGGCTCCATGATAGAGGGAGGACTCTGAGTCCTCATCCTCCACAGAGTGAGACTGTGCCTGAGTAAGTTATGGGAGTGGAGATTAGAGCCATGAGCATTGCACCAGCCCACAGACTGCATGGAGTCTCATTCTACTGAGACCTAACAGAATGAATCTTGGACAGTTCATTAACTGAGATTTGAATCCAGTTGTTGGATTGTTGGATACCAGGGTTTCAAAATATTGAGTTATCGTTTGTTTTTGGACCTGGCACGATTTGTTTCTGTTTCAGGTCTACTGTCTGCTAGTACTACTCCGAGCTTGCTATCGCAATGTGTGTAGAACTTTTAAATATATAAAACAGGACATTTGGTTTGGAAAATGAATTCAATACAATTAACCTGGAACGCACATATTTGTCAGTTTGATTTTAGAGCACAGCCTTATTTCTGCATCCTGATATTTGGTGGTGATTATGTGAATGTACCATCATTTATGCTGCTAATATATGTTGCATTTATTTACACATTTCAAAAACGCAAAACCAAAAATAAAAAGTTTTGTTCATGAAATTGTACGTAACCTGTTTACCTTTTTCATGTTAATTTATTTGCATGTGTGCTTTTTTTTCTTCTTTTGGGTGATTTTCTAAATACAATGAAAACAGTGCAAAACTATTGCTCACCATTGTGATTATACTGTTCCTAGACACAGATAACAAACCTGTGAATATAGTAGAGCATCTTAGTAGTCAGTGGAGCAACCAGATGTCATGTGGTTGATGCTCAAGTTGAACAATAGTGCAACTTCATTGATGAAAACGGTCAGACTTTGATTATGTAGATTCTGTCGTCTTCTATTGGATTTGTCACACCTCATCAAGGTCATCACTGCGCCAATGGCTGGACTAGCATTCTACAGTATGTTCTGTTGATTGGACAGGTTGCTCTTAGCCTGACCAGCAGTCAGTTAGTGAGTCAATTTAGCCTAAAATGGGTCAATTTACAAACTTTATCATGTAAATGTGTTGTCCATGTTAATGGCTTACTTGCAGATGACGCGCAGTATGTGTTCTGTTAATTTATTGAACTATTCATATCATACAATTTTGTGGCACTTTTGTCTACCATTAGGCCTACTGTACAAAATGGACATAGGTGCCATGAAGAAAAAATATACAGAAAGTAATTTTTGGTATACAGACTCTCATGTATTACTTTTCATCATACATACAGTATTTATTTTTGTATGAATTTGGATGGTTGAAGATTTGTAAATGTTTTAATTTGCAGTGTTTATAATGTGGAAATGGTTTAAAATGTTTTTATGAAGTAGTCTGTAATAAACTATTGATACAATTGCAAAACACGTATTCTCATTATTCTTCCCTTTAAACTGGACTCCTACTGAACTAAAGCGGTTGTTCCAACAGTGCTTGCACTTGAACGACACTCCCTATCTTTTTCCCCTCGTCGTCAGTTTCAAGGGTTCCCTAACTGGGCGTTCCTTTGAGAGTATAAAAAGTTCTACAGAGTACATACAGTAGGCTACGCAAAGCAACTGATGTACTCTACTACTGTAAATTGTAAACTTTCGCAGGGCGAATATAATTTCAAGTGATCGAGAGAGGAGAATATAATATTACATTTATTTGCATGAAATATTAAATACTTTCTGTCAATCAAGCTACAAAGGTAATTAAAAGTGAATGCTATGACGAAAATAAAAGTCCCCAAGTCAGCGAAGAGGATTGTTGTCGAGGAAGAAGTAGAATGCGACGTAGTGCTTTAAACCTGTTAACAGCTTGTGGACAGCTTCTTCTCTGTCGTTAAAAGGTCTCAAGTTCCATTTTGAAAATGTATCTTTGTTTCCTTGTTACTTATGATGCGTTCATATACAAGTGGGAAGGTGGTAATTACCAGTTGCGAAGTCGTAAATACTTGTATGGCATAAAAGTATGCCAGAGCTGCATTCACTTTTTATACTATAATAGATAAACAGAATAAATTTTGTATTAACAATTTGTATTTTGTTCTTACCATAAATAACAATTACTGAAGATGCCGCCATGCTTGCTGTCTTTTTTTGTTGACAAACTAGGTTAGTGGGAAACTCGGAGCATAGGGACGATAGACGAGTTTCCCACTAGTAATACCAGTGGGAGGTGCGTTCAATTTTTCCCCAGTCATATCCTGATATTTACGAAATTACAAGATGTTATGAACGCAGAAATACAATAGGCCTATAATTTATGGTTCAAGGGACCGTCGTAGTCTGTCGAGTATTCTTGCAAAAGTGGACTGCCACTCTCAGTGCACAATCATACATTTGTGTGCCACTTTAAAAGGAATGGGAAGCCTTGAAACCGCCGAGTTCCATGTTTGTATCTTCAAATTGAGAGCGGAGTTGAACTCCATGTTGAAACAAAGTTACCAACTCTTTTTTAAATGTATATAACTTTTATTTGTATATTTTATACCGCTCTGGTACGTCATTGAATAGCCGAGAAATGTAATCGTTTGGATGCGTAATGTGTTTAAATACTGCTTGCGGTTATGTAACTTTGTGCACATTTATAATTTAATGTTCCTAGTCAGCGAACAATCTAAAACGGAACAAAGTTTTTAGTTTCAATTGTGGATAAAGTCTGGTGCAATGGACCACCAGTCCTCAATAATCACGCAAGTTAGTCGAGATGAAGAGGCGAATAGAGAGAAGGGTAAGTTTTGGAGAAAGTTCTCAATATGCACGTCAGTTGTTTTGTACCACACTCAAAACTTTTCACAGTTAGCTAGCCTAGTTCGTCGTCCATTGGGTGTTTTCAAAGACGAGGACACTGTTTACGAAACGAAACTATCAAATCTGCAATCGTCTACATTGTATCTACAATGGCAACAACTAAGCTTCAAATGGCAACATTGTTGTGATACGCGACGCAACTTTTTGACAGGCAAGGTCACTGCAGTGAGGACGGACGAGCCCACTCAATCAAATCGCGTAATCTAGTTACAATTAATTGACGAGGCTGCAGTTGCTGTCTGTCATAGACCTCCTAAAAAAGCGAACACTTCTGAAATTACTTGTTGAGAGTTTGATCATTTAAAAAGCAGCTGTGTACTAGGCTACAGACGGATGCATTTATAAACGTGTGACTTCTTTACATCAACAATTTTTCTAGAAGACTGGTTGTGTTTTATGGGTGGTGCGTTCTTGGAAAGCTTTTCCCGCTGTTATGCAATCAGCAGTTACCACAAGAGGACTGTACAGCTTCAATAGCCAGCCCTAGTATCTACATTATAATGACCCATTCAAAACAGAGATTAAGGCCTGCCCACGCACCTTGTACTTCCCCATTAGCAACATAAAACTCGATGGATGGCACAGTTAAACTACTGCCATAGGCTATATGAGAAATGCCATATTGGTTTGTTGTCCACAACGAGGTCACAACGTTGTCGGAGTGGTAGCTGTGCCACAGTGATCGACCTCAGAGAAGTCTGGAGATAATGTGTCAAGCAAGGTGTGAGGTGGCACCAAGTAGTGATTGTATTTAGTGTGTGTGATGTAATCGTATCAGGTAGACTGTAGTTTTACTTCCTGGTATGAGTAGCTCTATTTGTTTTGAACACAGTTATTCTCAGAGTGGTTTATGTTGCAGTGTTTTCCTATATTCATAGACACTTAAAAAAATGGATAGTCGTTGGCTCAATGACTGGAAGTCTATGGGAACAGCTAGCATGTCATTGCACTAACGCCAGTAGCAATGTACCACATACCTTGCCACCATGGCTGAAATAAATCCTAAGGGAAGCACTGTGTGAAAGCCATGCCCAGGAGAGACAAATGGAGTGAGAGCCCATGACTTTGACAGACTTCCTGTTTTAATGCTGTAACTTCCTGTCTCTAGCTGACCTGGGCCAATGGGCAACCTGTGTTACTGGTCACTAACCAACCCAGAGACTCCTCTTGTTTATCAGATGTGAAAGGATTTGATAGGTAGGCAGTATCTACAGTATCTGTGATACAATAAGAGCTCCTGAAAGCCCTCTGGTTGATCTTTCAATCCTTTCATATCTGTTAGGCAGGAGACTCAACCAGGATCTAGGGCTAGGGCCTAGGGAGGGCCTGGTTTGGAATTAGGCCCCTCTCTTAAAGATACACTGCAGAAATCGCTCGATTATTTCCTGGTTGCCATAATTCTAATAGTTTGTCTAATTTCAGTTTGTGACAAAACAAGCATGTGTAGTGAATCATTGTACCATCTAAACCGCAGTGAAATATATTTCTCCATTACCAAAAACATTGTATTTTCAGCTGTTTGAAGCTGATGTAAAAAAAACAATAGTAAAAACGAAACTTGAGAATGGGAAGCATATAAATAGTTTACATAGAACAGATCTACTGCTTCTTCAACCTGCTTTCAATGAGAATGACAGATTTATAACACATTTATATGTGGATTTGTTCAGGTCGCCCAAAAAGTTAGATATTGTAGCTTTAAAGGAGAGGTAATGGATTAGACGTATCCCTGCTGAGGCCCTATTCCCAGGCCGCTGTCTGCTCTCTGTAACCTGCCTTGTTGTGTGACATCTGATCCTGCTGCGTCAGTGGTGGTGGGCTGACACGATCTGTTTCCCCCTCTGATCTGCCCCTGCATTTCCCCTTCCTGTCCTGTTTTGGTTTGACCTGGATGTGGCAGTGGGCAGAGGAGGGTCACAGGTCTGGAACGGGCCAGAGAGGGAGAGAAAGGGGGTCACAGGTCTGGAACGGGCCAGAGAGGGAGAGAAAGGGGGTCACAGGTCTGGAACGGGCCAGAGAGGGAGAGAAAGGGGGTCACAGGTCTGGAATGGGCCAGAGAGGGAGAGAAAGGGGGTCACAGGTCTGAAACGGGCCAGAGAGGGAGGGAGAGAAAGGGGGTCACAGGTCTGGAACAGGCCAGAGAGGGAGAGAAAGAAAGGGGGTCACAGGTCTGGAATGGGCCAGAGAGGGAGAGAAAGAAAGGGGGTCACAGGTCTGGAACGGGCCAGAGAGGGAGAGAAAGAAAGGGGGGACAGTGAAAGAGTTTGTAACACGGTCACGTTGCGAGTGAGAGAAAGACAGGGAATAAAGAGAATGAAAGGGGGAGAGAAGGGAGGAGAGTTTAAGGAAAGCATTTGTCCCTTTTCTGATTGGGCAGAAGTTTGCAGAGGGCGAGTAGTGGAACTCTAGAGCTTTATTATAGTAAACAAAAACTCTACATAAAAGTGAAGTCAGTTTAGTCTTAAGAAAATGTTTTATTCCAAGACTGGCAGTCATCATCAGGCAACGCTTAGAAATAGAGATTCGACATTATAATAAATTGAGTTAGATGTAATGATTTAAGTGGCTACTCAAACTGTCACTGATTTGAAGTGACATGCCCCTCTCATGACTTTCTTAGCTAAGTTTACATATTCCTCATGTAAATATTAAAGCTGCACAATCATGTCTCTCGCCTCAAGGACATTCCTCTTATAACTAATAACCAAGTAAAGTCTGTTTTATCTGTTAATTGTTTTTCATTCAAACCATTGGGAAAAGGGCATCAGGTTGAAGCGAAATGGCCGCAATGAGGTCAAAGACTAAAGATGCTATACATTACATAAATTCTGCTGGAATGAACTTTAAAAACAACCATTATATCACTTGTTTATCCTTTGAGCATACAGTACATCTGCAGAAATAGGTTGTTCACATCGGGACAAATCCCAACTCGGGCTACAGGAATTTCCACGCATACGTTCAATCGACATCCCCCCCCACAAGTTACGCAAGAGTTCAAACTACAACATGTCCACGTCTCAAGTTAAGAGTTGGTGAATAAACCACATCAGGGAGCAGTGAGAGTAAATAGATACAGGAAGACTGTGTGACTGACGGATGGACTCATTATTTTCTTCCAGGTCCCCCACCCTCGTCGTCTAAGAAGCCCAGGAGTCGAGGCCTGTTCCACAGCCTCTTCTGCTGCCTATGTCATGACCAGGCTGAGCCCCCGCCGGTCAACAACAACGCCCCGCTACTGGTGGAGGAGAACGGGACTGTCTCCAAGGTATGTACCACTGCTCTCTTTAATGGTTCAGGGATGTTTTAGAATCTATGTATATGGTTTGTGTAGGTCCAGGTAAATGCTCTGTGGTCTAGTTTGTATATGCAGTGTTTGTGTCGGTTCAGGTAAATGCTCTGTGGTCTAGTTTGTATATGCAGTGTTTGTGTCGGTCCAGGTAAATGCTCTGTGGTCTAGTTTGTATATGCAGTGTTTGTGTCGGTCCAGGTAAATGCTCTGGTCTAGTTTGTATATGCAGTGTTTGTGTCGGTCCAGGTAAATGCTGTGGTCAAGTTTAGAAATGCCTTGTTTGTGTCGGTCCAGGTAAATGCTGTGGTCAAGTTTAGAAATGCCTTGTTTGTGTAGGTCCAGGTAAATGCTCTGGTCTAGTTTGTATATGCAGTGTTTGTGTCGGTCCAGGTAAATGCTGTGGTCAAGTTTAGAAATGCCTTGTTTGTGTAGGTCCAGGTAAATGCTGTGGTCTAGTTTGTATATGCAGTGTTTGTGTCGGTCCAGGTAAATGCTGTGGTCAAGTTTAGAAATGCCTTGTTTGTGTAGGTCCAGGTAAATGCTGTGGTCTAGTTTGTATATGCAGTGTTTGCGTAAGTCCAGGTAAATGCTGTCTGTGTGTTTATGATGTCATAGTAAATGTTACAAACTAGGACGTGACTTGATGGTGGTTCTTTAGGTCTATGTCACAGTGTAGTTTGTTTTTTTACATGTATCATGACAAATGTTAGTTTGTGGTTTGTGTACGTTAACTGGGTGTGTGGTTCAGGTCCAGGTCAGACCGCTGCTTCCTCAGGCCAAGTCAAAAGACGCAGGAAAGATCTGTGTTGTCATAGACCTGGATGAAACACTGGTCCACAGCTCCTTCAAGGTAAGACCAGGAACATACTGCTTCACCATTTACACTAGTAATATTATATAGTCACAGAGTCCCAATATTATATAGTCACAGAGTCCCAATATTATATAGTCACAGAGTCCCAATATTATATAGTCACAGAGTCCCAATATTATATAGTCACAGAGTCCCAATATTATATAGTCACAGAGTCCCAATATTATATAATCACCTCCATGAGCTCTAAAGCTATTGGTGAACTTTGATACAATTGCTGTACCATTTAATTTGGGGTTTAGCTTTTCTTTAAAAAATGTCCTATCCTCGCAAATGCTATGGACACAAATGTTTTTGTGCCTTTTTGCATCTTTTCTTTTTATGAGAGAGATTTTTCCCTTCTTGTGAAAGCATGACATCACCAGGCAGTAATGTCCAATAGTAATGAGAAACACTCTGAGAGCGAGGAAAGAGATTGGTTTCTCCACAGTATTATTGTTGGCAGTCACAATGACATCTCTATCATCGTTGCCACTTTCACACATCCAGACTAGCTGTCTTTTAAATTCTAAATACACATGGTTACTCTCATGTACTGTATACTGCGTTTCTGGTGTTTAGGATGTCTTTCAAGTGGTTTTGTTCAAAATAATGTATCTTTATTGTTCCCACAGCCGGTGAACAATGCTGATTTTATCATTCCCGTAGAGATCGATGGAACTGTTCATCAGGTGAGCCTATCACTATGCATGGTGACGAGCCCAACTGTCACAGACCAATGCCATCGGCCTCTACCTTTCCATGTTAAATCCTTTAGTATTATTAAGGTATATTATGGCTCCCTACAATACTGTATGGTATGTTACCAACTGCTCAGTCTGGTTCTGAGCTCGGTTAGAATGGCATCTGAGGCCTTGGGTTTTCTACCACAAAAGGAACATTGGAGTCATGCTGAGAGACTGTCACCTCCTACATGGTTCTGAAGTTGGAGCCAACAGTGTATCTTGGGCCTGGGCCTGATTCAAGTAATCCAGGATAGGTTTGTTCAGAAACCTATTCTGCATGACTTGGTTCAGGACTATGACCCTCGGCAGCAGACCACTACAGAAAGAAGAAGTGAAAGACGGCTCAATGCATCTGAGTGGGGGGGGTGTTTTTCATTTTGTTTAAGACGAGAGGTGGAAAGATAATGTATTTGATTATTGGTTTAAACCTTAAACTTAACTTACAATGTATCCATCCAGGTATATGTGTTGAAGCGACCTCACGTGGATGAGTTCCTTAAGAGGATGGGAGAGCTGTTTGAATGTATTCTGTTCACAGCTAGCCTGGCTAAGGTGAGGACAACACCATGTTAAACCAGCAAATGACTCAATGCAATCAAAACAAGTTTGTTTAAAAAGGCCCATTGCTGTCAAAAACGTGATGTTTCATATTTCACTCTGTGGTTGGAATAGTGGTGTGAAAATGATAATGCCCTTTTAGTGTAAGAGCTGTTTTGAAAAGACTGCCTTACATTTCAGCCTGTTTTGATGGGGTGGAGTTTTGGCCTGCCTGGTGACATCAAATTAGTTAATAGACCAATAAGAAAGAGTTCCAAACTTCCCTGCCAATAACAGAGAGCATTCAGTTTCCCCTCCCCACCCAGACCACTCCCAAACATTCCTAGCAAAATTCTTGCTAGAGAAATTGCTATTTTCTAAGAAGCTATTTGTTTGTTGTTACCCAGAAATGATTTGATGTTGAGATAAACAGCTACATTGGGGCTTTTTTAAGGCTGGTCAAAAGCTGCAAGAGACAGGAAATCACATGTCACTTGTTTTCCTCACCTGATACGGAGACCCCTATGTGTGTTTCTCCAGTATGCTGACCCAGTGTCAGACCTGCTGGATAAGTGGGGCGCGTTCCGCGGCCGTCTGTTCCGTGAGTCGTGTGTGTTCCACCGGGGGAACTATGTAAAGGACCTGAGTCGTCTGGGCAGGGACCTGAACAAGGTCATCATCATAGACAACTCCCCAGCCTCCTACGTCTTCCACCCAGACAACGCTGTAAGAACCACTCTCCTCCTCCTTGGCCCCTCTTTCTGTTCCTCCTTCCTTTTCAGCATCCATTACTTTAAAAACAAAGATGGGAGATGTTGGCTGACTGACTGGCTTTATCAAACTTTTAGTTATGTGAAAATGTTTTGCAATTGAAATTGTATAGATAGTTTCTAAATCTGTAGTTACCTATAAACGCTTTATAAACCTTTATGAATCATTTATAAACTATACCATTCTATGACTGAAGGACCATTTAGAAGCAGGACGTCGTACCACTGGAAGGAAAGTGCCACCAGCTGTCTCTCTAGCTGCATTCTAACTAGCTCACTAGTTAATTGAAACCAGAGCCTGGCTCTCGTTGTGACGAGCTGTATGACCGACTCTGGTGCCTCGCCATTGTAATGATCTCATTGTAACTACATGCATGTCTGACTCTGTCCCGTCTGTGTGTGGCTGCAGGTGCCTGTGGCGTCGTGGTTCGATGACATGGCCGACACCGAGCTCCTGGATCTAATCCCCTTCTTCGAAGGGCTCAGTAAAGTGGAGGATGTCTACACGGTGCTCAGGCAACAGAGGGACTCCAGCTAGCAGTGCTGTCAGTCACCCTACCCCTCTACTACCGCCATCTACAGGACAGACCGAGAACCGCAGCCTTAAAGCGTCTTCACACCAACCGTACACCCCTCAGCCTACCGTCCACCAGATCAACCACAAGACTTTCACCTCCAAGCCCACCCCTCTTCTTCAACCCTTCAGAACCACGCTAGTACTGCCCTCTATTGGGGGAAACAGAGGACTTGATTCTCCAGAACACGATCTACCATCCCTCAACCACAGATGGGCTTGTGTAGATGGATGTTGTGGGTTATAATGAGTTAGGTTTTT
This sequence comes from Oncorhynchus mykiss, assembly GCF_057628025.1. Lineage (NCBI taxonomy): Eukaryota > Metazoa > Chordata > Actinopteri > Salmoniformes > Salmonidae > Oncorhynchus > Oncorhynchus mykiss. The sequence continues at coordinate 7,009,762 of NC_143028.1, forward strand.
ATACAGTGCCTTTCATCAAATGTCATTGGAGCATACAGAACAGTCAAGTAGAGGGAATCTACCGCATTCTTCACAATGAAGAAAAAACATGTAGTGGCAAGGTAATGGGAGAGAACCCCCCAGGATCCAATCAGAATCAGTTCTCCAACACCGGGTTGGAGTCGATAAGTTTCCGGAAGACCGAACCGTTCTAGAACTCTCTATGGAAAAGCAAATGACAGCTGTATGAATGGATATTTACTACTTTTAACACTTTAATGTGTTTTTTATTTTTTTTAGTCACTTATTCCCCAAGAGACAATTTAACATTTTTAACAAGAAAAGTATTGGCTTTGTGTAAGTCAAGTGGTTTTACTTCTTTCATCGCTCAGCTAGTATCATAATGACTAGCGGAATGGGCATCAGTACTTGTTAAGGGGGATGGAATCATAGAGAAGGACATTTATCAGTTACTGCAGCTATCAAAACGTTCCATGTCCCTTAATCGTTATTTGTTTCATTTAGTTTTTTATTAAAACCATAGGAATATGTGCGATAATGTGCCAGATAACCGGTCCATTACCCCGTATAAATGTTTTCATAACAAATACAGTAGTCAGATGACTGAACTGCACCTTAAATTACAATATAATCTTTTAGGATTTTTTTTTGGATTACATTGTCTGTGGACTATGGACCTCAACCCAGACAGACTAAATGCTCCAGCTCAGACACATGGACACAGTACCATGTACCAGTCAATGGCCTGGAAAACCCTTGGTATTCTGCAAACGGACCTGGATATGTGTTGGAAAAACATATTTAGATTCTGTCCGGGCAAACTGTTGGTCGTCCCTTTGCTGCAGTATCAACGCTACATTCATGGAGGAGGGCTGGGCGACTATATTGTGAATGCCGGTATGGATCCACATACCGCTATATATTTTTACAGTGCTAAATTAAATGAAAAGTTCTACAAATTGGACTAGTTCACTGTCAGTTTTGTCCTGGTTTGGTTGAGTATAAAACCATTAGAATGGAGAAAGCCCATTTTAAAATCACAAAGAATTTATTTGTTGCCATTCTAGGTCATGCACTAATCATGAAACACATTTTAGACAACAAATATATTTTGGCTGTAACGCCCAGCCTTACCATGGAGGAAAGGTGTTGAGACTGTGTGTTAGTCATCTGGTTTTGACAAGCACACTTCTCCCTCCTCTTACTGGAAACAGTACTTGAATACTTTCCCTTTTTCATGACCTCTTTTTAAAGGACTGCAAATACTATGCTTCTTTAGACCAGATTGTAGGATTTGGGTAGTTTGGGTTTTTAAACTTCTTAAGCTTCTGACACAAGGTAGGACTATATTAATTGGTAGTTACCTGGGTTTGGAACAATAAAATAAATTGTTATGTGTAAGTAAAAACTAAGATGGTCTATCAGGAAGTGAACAGGAAGAGTAGTTTAATGGATTGAGTGATTCGTATCGATTGATACTGTTTTATGAATGCATGGGGAAAAGCCACTGTGTTGAAGTTGACTAAAGGCCTACTAAAATACCTTGTGAAATAAGATGATTCAGAGTTTAAATAACCAGTAGACCCATGATAAATCTATCAGTATTAAGAAATAATAAAAAAAATATGTTTTACTAAATTTCACATTTGAACTTAACACTCACCAAGTGCCTGTGTCAATCAAGTTAGATACAAAAGACAATACTTTTTTTTTTTCATCTTTCTTTTTGGCAAGTGGGTTGGCCCTTTAGTATTATCCAAAGGACGAACAGAAATCACTGTAGTACAAATCGAGAATGTTGTGGGCTCTCTAACAATGCATTAATGGGTTCACACACACATAATAGGAACTGGGCGAATCCTGGTTTGAAATTCAAGCCACCCACAGCCATTTAGATAATGTGACATCTAGATATGATTTAAACACATTTAAAATGTTGTTTTTTTTGTATCTCAAGGCATAATTTCTGTCATAACTCAGTAGGGATATTTACTGTTGTAGATCCAGTCCCTTTCAACTGCTTCAGGGCTGTTCCCTAGTCATTCACAGTGCTTTGGAAGAGAGCTTTCTATCACCATGAGGACCTTGACCTATTGCTGTACCTCTAACTGTATTCAAACACTTTAAATAATATATGCATATTATACACATATGTATATTTTGTTTTGCACTGTAATAAAGCAAACAAAAAATGAAACGAATATATTATGGATTATTCATGTGATTTATGATTGAATAGCTGTAACGTAGTTTGGACAGTCTTTTTATCATACCAATTGTATTGAACTGTTCAATTATATCTTCCATAAATACAACAGAATCAAATAACCAGTGCAGGTGCTTTTGTGTTCAGGCAGTCTATCCTCAGCAATACAAAAAGCCACGATTTGACATTGAAGCACATTCAAAAGTAACAATGATTGTAAGCTCTATCCTAAGATATTGTCTGACGGTTTTATTGGATAAAAACCTTCATTCAAACTATGGATGTCAGTATTTAATGTCAGTGGGGAAAATATAACATATTTAGAAAAACTTTAACTTAATTATAGAATTAAAATGTTCATTTCCAATCAATATATTTTCAAAATAAATATGTGTAACAGATGTGTACAATTGATTTATATCCATACACACAGGCATTCATACCCACCATTATAACCCATTCTAACACCTTCAGACAAGTGTTGCATACCGATTTGACCTTTAGACCTGACTGGAATCCATCCTTCTTAACATTTCTCTCCAAGGTTACTTTCTGCCCTTTACAACTGACTGAAGATCAGCTTTGCTCATAACCCCAACCATTGAGTAAAACAAAACTGATCCTGAAACAGTTGTTTGGGGCTTAAGTACCACATTTCATCATCACATTCCACTTTTCTGTCTCGCTCATTACATGCAGCTTTACTAGATCAGATAGACCGCATTCTTATATAGTACATTCAAACCCTAAAACAGTCTCAGACGTTCAATTCCTGATCATAACAGAATCAACATTTCCCATTCTCTCCCCCTTGCCTCTACTTCCACATCACGTTCAGTTTGGCGCTGCTCTTGGCCTTTCCCATGGCGAAGGTAACCGTCCCGCTCATGTCTGGTCTGGTCTGTTTCAGGTTCAGTTTGTGGACGGTCCCGTGGTTCTCTAAGCGGACATCAGGGCTGGACTGGATGGTCTCTCCGTTCAGAGTCCAGACTGGGGGCCTGCTGATGGCCACGGACACCTCACACTGGAAACAGGCCTGGTCAGGAGCCGTCACCGCCACATCCTCCAGCTCTGTCTCTATCACCAGGGACTGGGCTGGAGAGGCAAGGGGATGGAGGGTTAAAAGAGATGGGTCACCTTTTCCACAAAAGGTCAGGAACATCATTCTGTGTGTGAGGGAGAGAGAGAAATGTGAAAAGGGTAAGGTGAGAGATTGAGGGGAATAAAGTGACAGAGAGAAATGTGAAAAGGGTAAGGTGAGAGATTGAGGGGAATAAAGTGACAGAGGGACATGTGAAAAGGGTAAGGTGAGAGATTGAGGGGAATAAAGTGACAGAGGGACATGTGAAAAGGGTAAGGTGAGAGATTGAATTAAAGTGACAGAGGGACATGTGAAAAGGGTAAGGTGAGAGATTGAATTAAAGTGACAGAGGGACATGTGAAAAGGGTAAGGTGAGAGATTGAGGGGAATAAAGTGACAGAGGGACATGTGAAAAGGGTAAGGTGAGAGATTGAGGGGAATAAAGTGACAGAGAGAAATGTGAAAAGGGTAAGGTGAGAGATTGAGGGGAATAAAGTGACAGAGGGACATGTGAAAAGGGTAAGGTGAGAGATTGAGGGGAATAAAGTGACAGAGGGACATGTGAAAAGGGTAAGGTGAGAGATTGAATTAAAGTGACAGAGGGACATGTGAAAAGGGTAAGGTGAGAGATTGAGGGGAATAAAGTGACAGAGAGAAATGTGAAAAGGGTAAGGTGAGAGATTGAGGGGAATAAAGTGACAGAGGGACATGTGAAAAGGGTAAGGTGAGAGATTGAGGGGAATAAAGTGACAGAGGGACATGTGAAAAGGGTAAGGTGAGAGATTGAGGGGAATAAAGTGACAGAGGGACATGTGAAAAGGGTAAGGTGAGAGATTGAATTAAAGTGACAGAGGGACATGTGAAAAGGGTAAGGTGAGAGATTGAGGGGAATAAAGTGACAGAGGGACATGTGAAAAGGGTAAGGTGAGAGATTGAGGGGAATAAAGTGACAGAGGGACATGTGAAAAGGGTAAGGTGAGAGATTGAATTAAAGTGACAGAGGGACATGTCAAATAACAGCAACAATATGTCAATACAGACATATTGTTTTACAAGAAACCACCATCCACTCACCTTCCACCAGGAGTTGGGCTGTGGACGTGTGCTCCCCAACCTCTATACTATAGGTACCCTCGTCCTCTACAGTCGCCTCGTGGATGGTCAGTTTATGGTAGCAGCCGTCACTGTGGATCTCTAGCCTATCAGAAGACACCAGCTCTGCCTTGCCTCTGTACCATGTGAGTTCACAGCGCGGCGTGGACACGGTGCAGTCCAGAATCACGCGGTGCTTCTCCAGAGCTGTGCGGTCTCTCAGAGGCTTCACGATAGACACGGGGCCTCTGTGAAAAAATATAAGAGAAGTGCAGATATTTCAGTGAAGAGAACTGATTTGAGGTCAGATCATGGACATAGGGAGTTCTGTCACCCACAACAGAGGTTTGGGTTTCTGTCTGCTTATAAGAACTGATGTCAGATCAGCTGGAGTATCACACAGAGATAGGTGAGGTAGAACTGCAGCCCGGTAGGTGAAGCCCTACCTTCCACCTCTAGGTAGGCTGTTGATTCTGTCTGTTTGGTCACAAAGCGGACCTCCCCAGAATCCTCAGCTTTAACGTTGCACATGAGAAGGAAGTGTTTGGTCCCTGAAGGAATAAACACAGACATGGAATTTCAATGTTTATTCTATTATTTATTTGACCTTTACCAGCTATGTCAATTAAGACCAAATTATTCACCGCAATCATGAAGTTTAACAGTTATGGATTAACTGATTGATTGACTGATGTATCACTAACCCTCTGTGCGTATCTTGATGGTGCTAGTGGGTCGTATCTTGTGTCCATCCTTGTACCACTCCCCAGTCACGTCCTCCATGGACACCTCACACATGAACACAGCATTCTGGTCCTCCTGGACATACAGGTCCTCCAGCCCGTGTAGCACCTCCACTTCAGGCTCTGTGGAGGGAGATTGGAAGATTGGTTCAACATATTGGAACATTGGAACGTAGTAACAGTGTACAAACGTAACCGTGCCAACAATGGAAGAGCATTAGTCACGCAGCCATGACCTCTAGGTGGCAGTAGCACGCAGTACAAGGTTGGCTGTGTTGGCCTGTTTCAGCCTTCCTGTCCCTATAACTGAACACTAGAGGTCAACGAAGAGTACCGTTGGTGAGAGTACTGAGATGTTTTACATGCACTTGAAATGAAGACCGTTCTGCAGTGACTTGATAAGGAGAGTGTACAGTATATTACCATAGACCTCCAGGTTACAGGATGTATTGAGATCTCCTACGTCACAGGTGTAGGTGCCTGCATCAGAGAGGCTACACTGCAGCAGCTGACAGAACCTCTTCCTCCCCATGGAGTAAATACGGTACTGGGTCTTCCCTGGCTTCAGCTCTGTCCCATTCTACAGTCAAGAAGAAAGACAGGGGAGACAACATTATTACCGTATTCTCAGGGATAGACAACATTTAATGAGATCAAACGGTTTTCTTCCTGTCTGTGCCTTTTGTACATAACATGGTAATACACTACTGACACAAATGCAGCAGGTCTATTGGTTGTACATCTATTACCTTCAGCCACCTGACCTCCACGTTCTGTCTGGACAGCTCACACTCCAATGTGGCAGGAGAGCCCTGCTCCAGTCTCATGTCTACCAGCTTCTTCATGATAGTCACTGGAGTCTCTGGGAAAGAACAACAACATGGAATATATGTTCTTTACTATAGCATCCAATCCAGACACAGCTCTCCAGGGTCAAAGACCCCTGTATTAGATAACTGGATATTCATGATGATGTTCTTGACCCTCAACCCTCTCCCTCCCTCTCTATCTCTGTACCACAAACGCTGTCTCGACCTCTGAATGATCGGCTATGAAAAGCCAACTGACATTTACTCCTGAGGTGCTGACCTGTTCTACCCTCCACATTACAACCACTGTGATGATTATTTGACCCTGCTGGTCATCTATGAACGTTTGAACATGAAGAACGATCTGGCCTTAATGGCCATGTACAGTTATGGTCTCCACCCGGCACAGCCAGAAGAGGACTGGCCACCCCTCAGAGCCTGGTTCCTCTCTAGGTTTCTTCCTAGATTCCTACCTTTCCAGGGAGTTTTTCTTAGTCACCGTGCTTCTATATCTACATTGCTTGCTGTTTGGGGTTTTAGGTTCGGTTTCTGTACAAGCACTTTGTGTAAAAAGGGCTTTATACATATTTTTGATTGATTATTGATGATGATGATGATACCTCACCCTTGACAGTCAGCCTGGCAGAGGTCCGGACTCCCTCCGCAGAGAAGACGATGGTGCCCGTGTCCTCCAGGGTAAGGTTGGACAGGGTGAGTCCGTGGACCAGTCCGTTGCAGCTCACCCGCCAGTGGTTGCTGGGTTTGACCCGGATGCCGTCCTTCTGCCAGAAGCCCTCCACGCCAGTGTGAGACAGCTCCACCTCGAAGGAGGCCGTCTCCCGCTCAAACGTGTCCGTCTCCGCCAGACCCTTACGGATGGCGATCTTACGGGCTGTAGAGGTAGCGATATTGACAGATGGTTAAAATATAACATACCTAAAGCCAGGAGACATTTTTTGCCTATAATAATAGTCTATGGGCTATTATTGTAAGATGACATACCAACATTTCATCATACATCTCTCACCCACAGGGCATTACCCATTGTTATTTTAGTGCCTGACGGCTGGCGGCACCATACATGATAGTGAAGGCCAACATTAATTGCAGCTGTTGTTGACAGCTACTATATATAAAGGCACAGTAAATGTAGTTGCAAATAGAATCCAGGACTCAAACTGTTGTTTTATTAGCTAAGCATAACAGGACACTGCCATAGTGTTGAAGACTTTGGTTCATTACTCTAACTGATGAAATCCTATTCATATCAATAATAATAAACTGGGTGGTTTCGAGTCCTGAATGCTAATTGGCTGACAGCCATGGTATATCAAACCATATACCATGGGTATGACAAAAAAAATATTTGTATTGCTTAGTTACGTTGGTAACCAGTTTATAATAGCAATAAGGCACCTCGGGGGCTTGTGGTAAATGACCAATATTATTGAAGACTTTGGTCAATATAAATGACCAATATACCACAGCTAAGGGCTGTATCTGATGAAATCATATCCTTATCAATCAGTATGACATGGGGTCTGGACATTGTCTTACGCTCCACGTTGAGTTTGACCTGCGTGCGGTCGTGCAGGGTTTCACAGCGGTAGGTTCCGCGGTCAGAGAGGTTGAGGTTGCAGATGGTCAGGCTGCGTTTGCGTCCGCTCTGGCCAAGGGTGTGTCGGGGTCCTGGCTGGATGACCACACCCTGCCTCATCCACTGGACCTCACCCGTGTCCAGACTGACCTCTGTTTCCATGGTAGCGTCTCCGTACTCCTCAGCCATCACCGCCTCCATCTTCTTAGTGAAGGTCACCTGAGCTTCTGGATAATGCCGGAAGGACAAAACATGACTGTTAAAGGGATGGTTCACTAAGAATACACATTTGTATGATAATCCACTTCCTTAGGCTTTGTTTGAGTTATTTATGTAGGTATGTTGACTGAGAACACTTTCTCATTTACAGCAACAACCGTGTGAGAGTCGCCTGCTCCCATCTGACACTCAGGTCAAGCTAAACAAGTGCATCTCCATTTGAAAGTATTTGCCATATAAATTTGACCCAGGTCAGCTGTGGACTAACCCTGTACTTTGAGGGTGGCCTTAGACACGTTCCCCTCAGCCTCCACTGTGATCTTAGAGGAGTCCAGGATCTGACAGCTCTTGATCACCAGGGTGTGACACAGGCCGTTCTGCGTTGCCTGGAAACGGTCACCCATGACGACGAGCTCGCCGTCCATCCCCCACACCAGCTGCACGTCCTCTGGCGACACCACGCACTTGAAGGTGGCGTCCTCTCCCTCTAACACCATGGTGTTGTGGAGCTCTGTCAAGAACTCTACCACGCGGGGCACTGGGGGGGACGAGGGGAAAGGGAGAGAAGGAAAGAAAAACTAATGAAGGGCTCGAAGGTTTGTTGATTAATTTAATCAGGGGTATTAATTCTGGGCTGGAACCAAATCCTGCACCCATTTTGAGGGCTGTACTACTTACTCTCAACTCTGAGCCTGGCGGCGGTGCGGTCGTCCTTGGACTCGCAGGCGTACTCCCCCGTGTCCTCCCTGGTCAGCCTGTGGATGGTCAGGCTGCGTTCTACGCCGTCGGCCCGGATGGTGAACCTCCGGCTGGGGACGATCTCCACGCCGTCCTTCAGCCACTGGACGTCCGCCTTGGGCTTACACACCTCACAGCGTATGGTCACCATGCCGTCCGCATGGGCCACGGTGTCGTGGAGCGGCTTGGCAAACTTCACCCTCATCTCTGAGACCACAAGTGAGAGAGAGCTGTTAAGATTGGTGATACCTTCTATCGCCCTCTGAAACACCATTCATAGTCATTCACAACAGCATTTTTCTGTCACCTTTTCTTATTGGGATTTGGCTTATAGCATCATATTAACCTCGGTTGGTTAAAGAAACACAGTGCTCCCTGATCTACAGCTACTATATAATTAGATAAAGACAGAATGGGAACATGGAAGTTAAAAACCTTTGACTAGCAGACTGAAATGCATCTCGTCTGTGTTGGCGTCTACTGTGTACTCTCCGCTGTCCGACCGTCTCAGCGGGTCAATGGTAAGGAACCGGGTGGCTCCTTCGACCCCCGTGTGGAAGCGGTCCCCTATGACGGGCGTCCAGTCCTTGAGCCAGCGAACGGGAGCGTTCTCCTTAGACACGACCCCCATCAGCGTCACGCTCTCTGCCTCATAACCTGTGATGATGTTCACTGCCTGTTTGTCTACGAAGGTGACAGGGGAGTCTGGGAGAGAGAGTAAGAGAGAATAAAGAATGAGGTGTAAAAGGAAAGGCTCACACCCTATGTAAAAGGCTCACACCCTATAGTATATAGTATACATTTTAAAGTTAAAGTTCATTCCACTGTAGACGGTCTCGTTTCGACTTAATTTGATCACTCTTTTGTTGATTGAGAATTTTCCTGCACAAAAGGTTTTCTAAAGTGTGTAATTTCCACTTTAAAATGTCAGACTTAATTTACACGAACGAAAAATGTATCAACTCCTAATTCACATTTCCTGTTTCTACAGGATTATTTTCCTGCTGTAGCGAACTGGCTCAAATTAAGTTCCTACATCTGTAAGACTGTAAACACCCTTTTGTCCATATAGCCCAGCTGATTACCTTGGATCTTCACCATGGTGACCATCTTGTCATCGATAGCATCACACATGTACTTCCCAGAGTCGGAGGGCAGGATGTCAGAGAGGATGAGTTTCCTCAGCGTGCCGTAGCTCTCGATGTAGGTCCGGTCATCGCTAGTCAGCTGTCTGTCGTTACAGTACCACTGGACAGGGGCATTGGCCCGGGACACCTCACAGGCCAGGATCAGGTCGTCCCCGGCAACCATCTCCTGGTAGTCTGCGTCCTCAGAGTTCCCCAGGATGGTCACTGGAGGCTCTGGAGAAGGAGGAAGAGACTTACGTTTTTTTGTTGATTTAAATCAGATGCAGTTTTCATAGATATTATCAATATGTTAACAGCTCCACCTTGCACTCTGAAAGGCTAGGAGGAATTATTTTCACCATAGTCCTTAGTTTTACACCTATCCAATCCTCTAAGATCTCTACAAGTACGTAGGGGTAAGGGGTAGGGGATGAGGGGTAGAGGTATGGGGTAGGTGGTAGGGGCTAAGGTTTAGTGGATAGCAGATAGGACTTGATTTGTGATTAGGTGATTCTTTACCTTGCACAGTGACATGGAAGGTGATGTTGTCATCTCCGGCATCAAGGAAGTAGTCTCCGCAATCTTCCAGCTCAGCGTTAAGGATCACCAGGGAGCGGAACGCTCCTTCTTCCTCCTCATAGAACCTCTCGTCCTTGTTTAACCGGCGGCCATCTTTGTACCACTTAGCGACGGCATTGGCCCTGGAGAGTTCACACTCCAACTCGATGTCATCAGAGGGCAGGGACTTGACCTCTGTCTTGACTTCTGACCTATTCACAATCTTCACGGGGGGCTCTGGAGGGAGAATGTTCCCATTTGGAGAGTCAATTCCATTTGAATTCAGTCAATTTAGGACATGAAATCCTCACTTACAGTGCCTTGCGAAAGTATTCGGCCCCCTTGAACTTTGCGACCTTTTGCCACATTTCAGGCTTCAAACATAAAGATATAAAACTGTATTTTTTTGTGAAGAATCAACAACAAGTGGGACACAATCATGAAGTGGAACCACATTTATTGGATATTTCAAACTTTTTTAACAAATCAAAAACTGAAAAATTGGGCGTGCAAAATTATTCAGCCCCCTTAAGTTAATACTTTGTAGTGCCACCTTTTGCTGCAATTACAGCTGTAAGTCGCTTGGGGTATGTCTCTATCAGTTTTGCACATCGAGAGACTGACATTTTTTCCCATTCCTCCTTGCAAAACTGCTCGAGCTCAGTGAGGTTGGATGGAGAGCATTTGTGAACAGCAGTTTTCAGTTCTTTCCACAGATTCTCGATTGGATTCAGGTCTGGACTTTGACTTGGCCATTCTAACACCTGGATATGTTTATTTTTGAACCATTCCATTGTAGATTTTGCTTTATGTTTTGGATCATTGTCTTGTTGGAAGACAAATCTCCGTCCCAGTCTCAGGTCTTTTGCAGACTCCATCAGGTTCTCTTCCAGAATGGTCCTGTATTTGGCTCCATCCACCTTCCCATCAATTTTAACCATCTTCCCTGTCCCTGCTGAAGAAAAGCAGGCCCAAACCATGATGCTGCCACCACCATGTTTGACAGTGGGGATGGTGTGTTCAGGGTGATGAGCTGTGTTGCTTTTACGCCAAACATAACGTCTTGCATTGTTGCCAAAAAGTTCAATTTTGGTTTCATCTGACCAGAGCACCTTCTTGCACATGTTTGGTGTGTCTCCCAGGTGGCTTGTGGCAAACTTTAAACAACACTTTTTATGGATATCTTGAAATGGCTTTCTTCTTGCCACTCTTCCATAAAGGCCAGATTTGTGCAATATACGACTGATTGTTGTCCTATGCACAGAGTCTCCCACCTCAGCTGTAGATCTCTGCAGTTCATCCAGAGTGATCATGGGCCTCTTGGCTGCATCTCTGATCAGTCTTCTCCTTGTATGAGCTGAAAGTTTAGAGGGACGGCCAGGTCTTGGTAGATTTGCAGTGGTCTGATACTCCTTCCATTTCAATATTATCGCTTGCACAGTGCTCCTTGGGATGTTTAAAGCTTGGGAAATCTTTTTGTATCCAAATCCGGCTTTAAACTTCTTCACAACAGTATCTCGGACCTGCCTGGTGTGTTCCTTGTTCTTCATGATGCTCTCTGCGCTTTTAACGGACCTCTGAGACTATCACAGTGCAGGTGCATTTATACGGAGACTTGATTACACACAGGCGGATTGTATTTATCATCATTAGTCATTTAGGTCAACATTGGATCATTCAGAGATCCTCACTGAACTTCTGGAGAGAGTTTGCTGCACTGAAAGTAAAGGGGCTGAATAATTTTGCACGCCCAATTTTTCAGTTTTTGATTTGTTAAAAAAGTTTGAAATATCCAATAAATGTCGTTCCACTTCATGATTGTGTCCCACTTGTTGTTGATTCTTCACAAAAAAATACAGTTTTATATCTTTATGTTTGAAGCCTGAAATGTGGCAAAAGGTCGCAAAGTTCAAGGGGGCCGAATACTTTCGCAAGGCACTGTATGTATATTTTTCAGTTTTTGCATTAGTATTTTTATAATCTCCTGATTGAATTCAAATGGAATTGTGTGAAAACAAAGTACCATTCACCTCCAACCATCTCTTACCTGACACCTTGACCTGGAAGTCGATGAGGTCATCTGAGGCAAGACAGGTGTATTTCCCAGAGTCCCCCGGGGCGGGCGTGCGGATGGTGAGGCGGCGGATGAGTCCATCCTCAGTGATGGTGACATCACTGCTCTCCTCCACCTCTCCTCCATCCTTCATCCAGATCACCTCAGCGTTGAACCGCGACACCTCGATCTCCAGGACGATGGGGTCTCCAGAGAAACAGTCCATTACGTCAGACATGGTTTCAGAGCGGGCCAGCTTCACAGGAGGCTCTGAGAAGAGGGGATTTATATGATGGTTCATTTCTATTCTTTGAACAGAATATTGCAATATGGGAAATTAGCAGACAGCAGAAAGCAATACATCAAAACAACATAAATAAGATACCTAAAATCGAACTTATTTTTTTTAAATCATAGTGAACAGTTATATTAATTATATTATGTATGTCCATTCATCTCACATAGTTGAAAAATACAAAATCAAAGATTGAAATACTTAACCCTGGCATAACTAAACCTCTTACGCTGAACAGAGTTAGCTCACTGACCACATACCTGTAATAGTGACCAGCCATGTGACCGAGTCATCCTCTGTGTCACACACATACTCTCCTGTGTCCTCCACAGTGGTCGTGGGGATGACCAGTGTCCTGTGGGCTCCCTGGACCTCCAGGATGAGAGAGGCACTCTCCTCCACCTCCAGCCCATCTCGGTACCAGCGTACCTGGGCATCAGGCTGGGAGATCTCGCAGCTGAGCTCCAGCCTCTCAGAGGTCAGGCTGGTCAGCTCCAGCTCAGACTCAGTGGGGGAGACGATTCGCACCGGAAGCTCTGAGAAAGGGAGAACAACTTGCATTTAAAAGGAAGCGATTAAAAAATATATATATATTTAAATAGAAGTTTGGATATGAAATAGTCTGACATAAGATTAAATTGTGTAATAGTGTAAAAAAGGTAAATTAATTAGTTGTCTTCTGATAAGGGGGATTGGTTTGGTAGGAGACCCCAAAACATTTAAAACGATTACACTACCACTCACAACAAATGAACCAGGTATGGAACCTTGGAGTATCTTACCTGTGATGGTGACCTGGAAGAACACAGAGTCTCCATCCGTGTCGCAGACGTACTCTCCGGAATCTTCTGCCGAGCCGCAGAGGACGGTCAGCCTCCTGTACGGTCCCTCGGACGTCAGCTGGATGTTCTCCGTCTCCAGGACCTGAAGGCCGTCCTTAAACCAGTGGACCTCACCACTGGAGCGGGACAGCTCACACTGCAGGACCATCTGCTCAGAGATATGACCCTCCATAATCACGTCCTCCTTGGGCTCCACGATCATCACTGGAGGCTCTTAGTTTCAGCAAGGGAAAAGGAGAATATGAATGAGCATATTCTACCACCAGGATAGGATAATTGATGTTTGCATCATCATCAAAGTCTCATCTTTGCTCAACACAATGGAGTCAACTTCACCTGTTACATGACATGTAGGGCTAGTGTACAGTACATACCTTTGATGTTGACAGTGAATGAGAGGCTGTTGTCTCCTGACTGACAGCTGTAGGTTCCTGCGTCTGAGGTCTCAGCACAACGGATGATCATTCTCCTCATGGTGCCCTCTGTTTGAATAGTGATGTTATCACTGGCCTGGACCTCAACCCCATCCTTATACCTGGAGGAAGGTCATGACGGACAGGACAATGAACCTTCAGTATTGTTGATTAGTTGAATCGGGTGTGAGGGTGTTTGGCTGGAACAAAAGCCTGAACCCAACTGGCCAACACGGCTCTCGCAATTGTTGAAACTTCATAATAAGCCTACTTATATTTTTTACAGTCGGAACATGATCAGATCCCACTAAATTAACGATATTCTAAGCAGAAATGACTCCAAATCATAAAGGATAATGACATCCAGTTTATGTTTCCTAGCGGTGTGTATGTTAGCTGTGTACCAGGTAGCGTTGGCGTCCTCTCTGGAAACCTCACAGGTGAGCACCACAGGATCCAGCTCCATGGCAGACTTCTGGAGCTCCTCCTCCGGGACCTCACTGAACTGCACAGGGGGACCTGGTGGGGGAGGGAGAGAGGGGGAGCGGGAGGTTGGATGATCATGGTTAGAGTTAGCGTTTGGTTGTGGTTTGGAGGAGGAGGCTTGCTGGGTTGGAGGGGTTGGAGTGAGTAGTGGAGTGTTTTGTTACAGTGTGATCAAACTAAGCATGCTCTTCCAGAGGTTTGTTCAGATACATATCAGAAAGATCAGGACAGTGAGTGAGAGGAAAGAAATGGGGGTGAAAAACAGGTTAGAGAAGACTTTCAGAACAGAAGCCATCACACTGGGTTACAGGACCAAGAGAATCCTGTCAATAACAACAACAACAACAACAACAGAATATGACTTGCCGGCACAGAGGAAGTACAACACAGTATTAGGATTCCCTCAGAGAAAACACAGAACAACGATCTCCGTTGTTCACCTTTGACCTCCACCTGAAACACACTGACATCATCAGCTGTCCGACACGTGTAAACACCCGAGTGGGAGAAGTCAGGCGATTGGATAATCAGCGTATGCCCATCCTTCTGAAAGTCTACACCAGGCAGGTTGAAGATCTGCTCACCATCTTTGTACCAGTAGACCTGGGTATATAGGTCTGATAAGTCACAGTGGAGAACGATGGGCTCGCCAGCCTCAGCGGCCTTGGTCCTCTCCTCTTCAGGGAGGTGGGAGAACATGGCTCCCACAGCTAGGGGTGTTATGGGTGATTGGTTAAGGTGGCAGATATGGGATGCTCAGTTAGCTTGGGTGATCGTCAGCGTGAATCAGTATGACATCATGGCTGATGGTTGAAGAAATTCATGTGAAATTGTGAATTCAAAGAGATGCTCAAACTTCTGAAAAACCTCCAGTATAGAAAGTTGAACATTTCTGGTTGAGAGTGCATGTTAATTTTATTTTCCTTTATTTAACTAGGCAAGTCAGTTAAGAACAAATTCTTATTTTCAATGACGGCCTAGGAACAGTGGGTTCAGGGGCTGCCTGTTCAGGGGCAGAACGACAGATTTGTACCTTGTCAGCTCGGGGGTTTGAACTTGCAACCTTGCGGTTACTAGTCCAACGCTCTAACCACTAGGCTACCCTGCCGCCCCAATGATCTCCATGACGACCAAACGTGACATACAGCAACTCACCTTCAACCTCCACGTTGAATTTGATGACATCACCCATCGTCTTGCATGTGTATACGCCAGAGTCGGTGAACTCAGCCGATTGGATAACAATCCTCCTCATGTTGCCTTCTGATTGGATGTTGAGGCCATCTGTCACCTGTAGCTCCACCCCATCCTTGAACCAGCCCACGCTGGCTGAGGGGTGGGACACCTCACAGTACAGGACCACAGGGTCACCAGTCTCCACCCTCTTGTTACTGTCTGACTCTGACATTGGGCTGAACTTCACCACCGCAGCTGGAATGGAATCATTACCAAAAAATATGTACAAGCAGTATTCAGTATTCTAATATCATGCAATTGCATATCATTACAGTACAAACAAGCCTAATGTAAATGTTAAAACAGTCCTTGTTATAAGGCCTCCTCAATACAGATTGTCTAGCTTGACGCCATTATCATGTTATTTCTCTTTACACTCCACCGTTCTCCAACACCTACCTTGAACCTTGAGAACCGCTGAGTCTCTGACTCCGTTGGCGATGAAGGTGACCTCTGCCTCGTGGTCTTCCACCTTGGTGCTGTGGATTACCAGGGAGTGCTGTGTCTTGGCCTGTTGGATAGAGTAGTGTTGGCTATCCTGTAGCTGGGTGCTGTTCAGGAACCAGGTGCCCGTCACCATCACTGACAGATCGATGGAGAATAGGGCGTCCTCCCCCTCCGTCACCTCACAGCCCTGGAGAGGGGTCCTGATCTTGGGACCTGGCACTGAGAGGTGAGAGTTCAAAACTAGTGACATCAAATACATTTCCATAGCTGCAGGGTACACAAATACCATAGTGCATGACAGCCTTTCATCCCTGATCACATCAACATGGTTTCTCTCCAATTCAGCACTCACCAAGATGGACGACTTTAGGGAACTCCACGTGTCCACTACGACCATACTTATTGATGCAGCAGACACGGAAGCGGTAATCGCCCTCGCACGGCACGCTATCGCCCATGACCTCTGCGGAGGTCGCCGTGTCGGAGGTCGCACACCTCAGCCACTCCTGTGATCCCACTCCCTGTCTCTCCAGGACATAGACGGAGCGCGTGGTGGTTTGGCTGGTGGGGGCCGGCTCCCAGGAGAGGAGCACGCTGTTGGGCCTGTCCACATCCATCTCCACCCCCACTGGACAGATGGGAGGGCTGTGTCTGGCAGCTGTGGAGAAAACCAAAACAGGGGGAAAGGTACATAGTAGGTGAGCAACGGTTGCCATAATGCTTGTAGCCTGTCGTACGTTTGTTAGTCTCTAGCAGCTACATTAGGAAATGTTGCACAGTATAGCTGGAGTTTTCACCTTACCCGTTCTAGCCCTTTCGGATCTACATGGGTAAATCCCCAAAAAGTTAACTGTGTACTTGACGATTAAACTTTGATTTGATTTGGAAAGTCCCTAAGTAAGAGGCCAAGGGTCACTTTGGTCAACATCCTCCTTACCTTTGACTCTGAGCCGGGACGAGGTCTTGGATCTTCCCACAACGAAGGTCACGACCCCAGTGTCCCCGTGGCAGACGTTGACGAACACCAGCATGTGGGTTTTACCAAAGGACTTGAGGATAGTCTGGTGGTTCTCGCGTAGCTTCAGGCCATCTTTGAACCAGTGGACATCCATGTTCTCCTCCTCTACCTCCACACAGAACACTGCGTTCTCCCCCTCCAACACGTCTAGTTTTCGAGAAAGTTTTTTAACAATTGTGCCTGTGGGTAAGAAAGAGAGTTGAGGGTCATGTACTGTATGGCTGTATATTCGGGAGGAAAATCATTGGGTTTATAGAAAATAATTTCAAAACATAAAAAAACATACAAAATGATTTTTGTCAATAGTTCTGATGCTCAAAGATGTATTTTTTAGACTGTATTAAATGAGTGAATGATACACTGCCATACTTCTTCCATACTATAAGACGTCTACCTACCTTTGACGGCCAGCTCAGCGATACTCTTCCCTCCATCAGGCATCTCACAGAGATAGACCCCATCGTCGTCCGCTCCTACATCTCGGATAGTGAGCCTGCGCCTGGTTCCGTTCTGCTCTATGCCGTATTTACCACCTGGCTGCAGTCTCTGGTCCTCCAAGTACCAGGCAGTAGGGATGCCCTCATTAGGTACCTCACACTCCAACACGGCCATGCCTCTCTCTCTCACCTCCACGTCTTGCAGAGACCGCCTGAACCGCACCGCTGGAGCTGCACACGGGTGGAAAGGGAGGTAGTTGTGGATTGTATGCGCTATGTCTAGTATTTTTACAGTGCTTTAGGCACATTTTAGGTTGTTTTTACAGTGCTTTAGGCACATTTTAGGTTGTTTTTACAGTGCTTTAGGCACATTTTAGGTTGTTTTTACAATGCTTTAGGCACATTTTAGGTTGTTTTTACAGTGCTTTAGGCACATTTTAGGTTGTTTTTACAGTGCTTTAGGCACATTTTAGGTTGTTTTTACAGTGCTTAACCCACATTTTAGGTTGTTTTTACAGTGCTTTATGTACATTTTAAGTTGTTTTTACAGTGCTTAACCCACATTTTAGGTTGTTTTTACAGTGCTTTATGTACATTTTAGGTTGTTTTTACAGTGCTTAACCCACATTTTAGGTTGTTTTTACAGTGCTTAACCCACATTTTAGGTTGTTTTTACAGTGCTTTAGGCACATTTTAGGTTGTTTTTACAGTGCTTAACCCACATTTTAGGTTGTTTTTACAGTGCTTAACCCACATTTTAGGTTGTTTTTACAGTGCTTTATGTACATTTTAAGTTGTTTTTACAGTGCTTAACCCACATTTTAGGTTGTTTTTACAGTGCTTTATGTACATTTTAGGTTGTTTTTACAGTGCTTTACGCACATTTTAGGTTGTTTTTACAGTGCTTTATGAACATTTTAGGTTGTTTTTACAGTGCTTAACCCACATTTTAGGTTGTTTTTACAGTGCTTAACCCACATTTTAGGTTGTTTTTACAGTGCTTAACCCACATTTTAGGTTGTTTTTACAGTGCTTAACCCACATTTTAGGTTGTTTTTACAGTGCTTTTTACAGTGCTTAACCCACATTTTAGGTTGTTTTTACAGTGCTTAACCCACATTTTAGGTTGTTTTTACAGTGTTTTAGGTACATTTTAGGTTGTTTTTACAGTGCTTTATGTACATTTTAGGTTGTTTTTACAGTGCTTTATGTACATTTTAGGTTGTTTTTACAGTGCTTTAGGCACATTTTAGGTTGTTTTTACAGTGCTTTAGGCACATTTTAGATTGTTTTTACAGTGCTTTAGGCACATTTTAGGTTGTTTTTACAGTGCTTAACCCACATTTTAGGTTGTTTTTACAGTGCTTTAGGCACATTTTAGGTTGTTTTTACAGTGCTTAACCCACATTTTAGGTTGTTTTTACAGTGCTTTAGGCACATTTTAGGTTGTTTTTACAGTGCTTTAGGCACATTTTAGGTTGTTTTTACAGTGCTTAACCCACATTTTAGGTTGTTTTTTACAGTGTTTTAGGCACATTTTAGGTTGTTTTTACAGTGCTTTATGTACATTTTAGGTTGTTTTTACAGTGCTTTAGGCACATTTTACGTTGTTTTTACAGTGCTTTATGTACATTTTAGGTTGTTTTTACAGTGTTTTAGGCACATTTTCGGTTGTTTTTACAATGTTTTAGGTACATTTTAGGTTGTTTTTACAGTGCTTTATGTACATTTTAGGTTGTTTTTACAGTGCTTTAGGCACATTTTAGGTTGTTTTTACAGTGCTTTAGGCACATTTTAGGTTGTTTTTACAGTGCTTTATGTACGTTTTAGGTTGTTTTTACAGTGCTTTAGGCACATTTTAGGTTGTTTTTACAGTGCTTTAGGCACATTTTAGGTTGTTTTTACAGTGCTTTAGGCACATTTTAGGTTGTTTTTACAGTGCTTTATGTACATTTTAGGTTGTTTTTACAGTGCTTTAGGCACATTTTAGGTTGTTTTTACAATGTTTTAGATACATTTTAGGTTGTTTTTACAGTGCTTAACCCACATTTTAGGTTGTTTTTACAGTGCTTTATGTACATTTTAGGTTATTCCAGTCATTGGTTGAGTTTTGATCAAGGTATAACATTTCATGAGCTCGTGAGCACATTTCATGAGCACAATTCATGACTTATGGTATGATTGACTGCAGGATTTCAACAAACAGTAATTTCAGCTACATTTCAAGTAAACTTTTAGGGTTATTTCTACCAATCCATTGACATTGCTGTGGACTTTGGCCATGGTCAACATGGTTAACATGGTTAACAACACAGTAGAAAATCTGTATTCAGGACACATACAGGACACATACCTCAGCTCATGATTCAGTCTCTAAATATAGGGACACACGGAGGCAGTGGGGTGGGCAGGGGAGACATGCAGGAGGTAGGGAGAGAAGGGAAGCTAGGGGGAGAGGGGAAGAAGGGAAGCTAGGGGGAAGAGACTGGGGGAGTTAGGGACACACAGAGGCAGTGGGGTGGGCAGGGGAGACATGCAGGAGGTAGGGAGAGAAGGGAAGCTAGGGGGAGAGGGGAAGAAGGGAAGCTAGGGGAAAGAGACTGGGGGGAGGTAGGGACACACAGAGGCATTGTGGTGGGCATGGGGTGCAGGAGGTAGGGGGAGAAGGGAAGCTAGGGGGAGAGGGGAAGAAGGGAAGCTAGGGGAAAGAGACTGGGGGGAGGTAGGGACACACAGAGGCATTGTGGTGGGCAGGGGAGACATGCAGGAGGTAGGGGGAGAAGGGAAGCTAGGGGGAGAGGGGAAGAAGGGAAGCTAGGGGAAAGAGACTGGGGGGAGGTAGGGACACACAGAGGCATTGGGGTGGGCAGGGGGTGCAGGAGGTAGGGGGAGAAGGGAAGCTAAGGGGGAAGAGATTAGGGGGGGGGGTAGGGACACACAGAGGCATTGGGGTGGGCAGGGGGTGCAGGAGGTAGGGAGGTAGGGGGAGAAGGGAAACTAGGGGGAAGGGGGAAGAGACTAAGGGGGAGGTAAGGGTAGGAAGAGGGAGGTAGGGTTAGGAAGACCCATGTTTATCTCCACCTATCAAGACTCTATGGCAATAGCTCCCTGGTAGATTAGGGATGTGGATGCCTAGACGAGACAGATACCATTTAATTTACGTAGCCAGCTGACTCAGTGTGCTGTGCTATGGCTGGATCACCCAGGGATTATCCTATAATGATGACTAAACAATTACCAATTACGAGGGTGACTCAACTGGGATCTTTTAGCAATGCATGTCCACAATCTACTGAACTCTGTACAGAGCAATTAGTTGTAACAGCTGAAGATCTAAATCTCTCTCTATGGCATTTCTATGACGTAAGTAACATTGTGGCAAACCCTCATGCTAGTCAGGAACATACAGTACGTACTCATGCTAGTCAGGAACATACAGTACGTACTCATGCTAGTCAGGAACATACAGTACGTACTCATGCTGGTCAGGAACATACAGTATGTACTCATGCTGGTCAGGAACATACAGTACGTACTCATGCTAGTCAGGAACATACAGTACGTACTCATGCTAGTCAGGAACATACAGTACGTACTTATGCTAGTCAGGAACATACAGTACGTACTCATGCTGGTCAGGAACATACAGTACGTACTCATGCTGGTCAGGAACGTACAGTACGTACTCATGCTAGTCAGGAACATACAGTACGTACTCATGCTAGTCAGGAACATACGGTACGTACTCATGCTGGTCAGGAACATACAGTACGTACTCATGCTAGTCAGGAACATACAGTACGTACTCATGCTAGTCAGGAACATACGGTACGTACTCATGCTAGTCAGGAACATACGGTACGTACTCATGCTAGTCAGGAACATACTGTTCCTGACTAGCATGAGGGTTTGCCACAATGTTATTCCTTCAAAATGATGATCAAATTAGACAGGTGCTTTCATCGTCTCAATCAAACCTGATTGTTGATCATCATGGCGAAGGAATTAATTAAGGAAAGAATGATGGTACAGATGTAGGATCTTAATTTCTTTAACCTTCATTTAACTAGGCAAGTCAGTTAAGAACAAATTCTTATTTACAATGACGGCCTTGTAACAGTGGGTTAACTGCCTTGTTCAGGGGCAGAACGACAGATTTTTACCTTGTCAGCTCAGGGAATCGCTCTAGCAACCTTTCAGTTACTGGCCCAAAGCTCTAACCACTAGGCTACCTGCCGCCCCAATTTGACTACCCTGTTGCAGGAGAACTTTCCAGCAATGCAGGAAATTAAAAACTTGTAGTGTATTTGAGGTTTAAAAAGGCTTCTGAAATTTGTAATTTCCACTTTGAAATTCAAGACTTGATTTTTCCTTGTGAAAAATGGGTCATCCCCTACAAAAATGTCCATTAATTATAATCCACATAATAATTCACATGTCCTGTTACTGCAGGATTATTTCCCTGCTGTAGAAAACTGGCTCAAATAAAGATCCTACATCTGTAAGAAAGAAAAGAAAAGAGAAGTCCTGAAACACTGCTAAAGCCCTACCTTTGACAGTCAGGTAAACAGAGCTGAGGGTGTGTCCCAGAGCGTTGGACGCAGCACACACGTACAGCCCTGTGTCCTGATGTTTACAGTACATCACTTTGAGCGTGTAGTAACCCTCTCTGTCCTCAAACAGAAGGTGACGCCTCCCAGCCTCTAGCGGCGCTCCGTCCTTCTTCCAGATGATCTCAGGCTTAGGTTTCCCTGTCACGAAGCAGCGGAACTTAGCATGTTTCCCCTCCGACACCGCAAATTTCTTCACATTGGCAGAGTTCAGATTGGGCTCGTCCGGCTGTCTCGACAAACCGTGTCTTCCCATCCTGTGCCTCATACCATGAGGTGATGTCTGCCCGTTGCTGTGCCCATTTGACGTGGACGCCCCGCTCTCCTGCCGTTCCGGGACGAGCTCCACAAGCAGCACTGCGCCCGCCAGCGCCCCTCCTTGATTGTTATGGGCTCTGCAGGTGTAGACACCCCCGTCGGGCATCCGCGTCCGGAAGATCTTCAGCTGGAACCAGCCTCCGTCCTGGCTGCTGACGTTGAAGTGGGCGCTCTCGAAGATGTCGCTCAGCGTCTTCCCGTCCTTCTCCCACACCACCTGGGGCAGAGGGTTGCCCGACAGCTTACAGGAGAAGGCTGCGTCCTCGCCCCGGTCCACCCTCAGGGAGAGGGGCTTGATGAGGAAGTGAGGTCTGTCGTCTGACAGCAGGGGCTCCCCTTCATAGCACTGCTTCTTTTTCTCCCGCTCACTCTCCTCTCCATTTTCCTTCTCTACCTCTCCGCTCTGTTGGTCTACCGCTCCGCTCTGTTGGTCTACCTCTCCATTCCTCTGCTCTACCTCTCCATTCTGTTGCCCTCCATACTCCCTGTTCTCTTGCTGTCTATATTCCCCATTCTGGTTCTGTTGCCCTCCATACTCCCTGTTCTGTTTCCTTCTAAACTCCCCATTCCGTTGCCCCCCTAACTCTCCATTCTCCAGCCTGGTTTGCTGCACCCCATTGACCTCTGTCTGTTTCTGTACCCCTTCCCGCTCCTGACTGTTCCCCTCCACCTTCAGTGTGGCAGGGGCGCACGTCTCACCCACGGTGTTACTGGCCTTGCAGATATACTGGCCTGCGTCCTCCAGCCTGACCCCAGTGATGTGTAGGAAGTAGGCCTGGCCCTCCTCTGACAGCCTGTAGCGTCCCTCTGACAGGATCTGTACATTCTTCTTCTCCCAGACCACCTCGGGACGAGGGTCGCCGCCAATCTTGCATTGCAGGACGGCGTCCGTGCCACACTGTGCCGCCACGGGACGCGAGTAGCCCAGTACACGGGGGGCACCACCGAATATGTCCATGTTGGCTTCCTGCGTCTGTCTCAGTCCCTTCTTCTCACTCTGATGGGCAAAACAAATGGAGTCCGTAGTAGAAGTCTCTTGTAGATTGTGTCACACGGTCGTCTCTACCGCATATCAAACTGCAGAGAGAAGATATGAGTCGTAGTACATTAATAATACAGTTACCACATAACCCTCACACAGTATCTAGTGATGTCTTTTATACATAATTTAGCAATAAGGCCCGAGGGGGTGTGGTATATGGCTAATATAACACGGCTAAGGGCTGTTCTTCCGCACAACGCAACACGGAGTGCCTGGACACAGCCCTTAGCTGTGGTATACTGGCCATATTTCACAAACCCCTGAGGTGCCTTATTGCTATTATAAACTGGTTACCAACGTAATTAGAGCAATAAAAATACATGTTTTGTCATACCCGTGGACCTTATAGTCTGATATACCACGGCTGTCAACCAATCAGCATTCAGGGCTTGAACCACCCAGTATATAATGCCTTATATACAGCCCATCAGCTTTGTCTTGGAATAAGTACTACAGCCTTTCACTCTGAATGTTCTGCAAATAGTGGACACTGCTTTGTGATAACAGAAGGACATTGAATACAGCCCCAAGCTGAAGGACAGTGTCACATTCACTGTCTTCAAACTCCATGTCATAGATGAGCCAAGGCACAGTGTGCATGTAATTCCACATATTTTAATAAAGTGAAACTCTCACGAAAAAACTGGTAAACAGAAACCGAAAGTGATGCAACCGTGGCTCACACAAACACACACAGAAAATAAATAATTACCCACAACCTTAGGTGGGAAAAAGGCTGCTTAAGTATGATTCACAATCAGAGACAACGATTGACAGCAGCCTCTGATTGGTGACCACACTTGGCCAAAAACAAAGAAATAGAAAACATAGAATCCCCACCCAAATCACACCCTGACCTAACCAAATAGAGAAATAAAACTTCTCTCTAAGGTCAGGGCGTGACAGTACAGCCCCCAAAGGTGCGGACTCTGGCCGCAAAACCTGACTCTATAGGGGAGGGTCCGGGAGGCATCTATCCTAGGTGGCCGCTCCGGTTCGGGACGTAGTCCCCGCTCCGCACGCTGATCCCTCCACTTCCGTGGAACTGGACAGTGGATCGTTGCCGGAGACTCCGGACCGTGGATCGTTGCCGGAGGAACCGGACCATGGTTCATCGCCGGAGGCTCTGGATTGGGAACCCCGCTGGAGGCTCCGGACTGCAGACCGTCGCTGCAGGCTCCAGACTGGGGACCATCGCTACAGGCTCCGGACTGGGGACCGTCACTGGAGGCTCTGGACTGGGGACCGTCGCTGGAGGCTCCGGACTGGGGACAGTCGCTGGGGGCTCCGGACTGGGGACCGTCGCTGGAGGCTCCGGACTAGGGACCGTCGCTGGAGGCTCCGTGCCCTCGATTTTCACTGCAGGCCATGGATCATCACTGGAGGCTTCATGCCATGGATTATCACTGGAGGCTTCGTGCTATGGATCATCACTACAGGCTCCGGGCCATGGATCATCATTGGAGGCTTCGTGCCATGGATCATCACTACAGGCTCCGGGCCATGGATCATCATTGGAGGGTTCGTGCCATGGATCATCACTACAGGCTCCAGGCCATGGATCATCACTGGAGGCTTCATGCCATGGATCATCACTACAGGCCCCGGGCCATGGATCATCACTGGAGGCTTCATGCCATGGATCATCACTACAGGCCCCGGGCCATGGATCATCACTGGAGGCTTCATGCCATGGATCATCACTACAGGCTCCGGGCCATGGATCATCACTGGAGGCTTCGTGCCATGGATCATCACTAGAGGCTTCGTACGTGGATCCGGAAAAGGTCTCACTGGACTGAGGAGACGTACTGGAAGACTGGTGCGTGGAGCTGCCACAGGGCTTACCAGACTGGGGAGACATACTGGAGGCCTGGTACGTGGAACTGGAACAGGTCTCACCGGACTGGGGAGATGCACTGGAAGCCTGGTGCGTGGAGCAGACACTGGATACACTGGGCCGTGCACAACCCGTCCTGGCTGGATGCCCACTTCCACCCGGCAAATGCGGGGAGCTGGCACAGAGCGCACCGGCCTGTGAATGCTCACTGGAGACACAGTGCGCATCACCGCATACACGGTGCCTGACCGGTGCCTGACCGGTTACATGCTCCCCGAGGTAAGCACGGGAGTTGGCTCAGGTCTAAACCCTGACTCTGCCAATCTCCCCATGTGCTCCCCCCAAAAAAATTATTTGGGGGAGCTGCATCTCAGACTTCCATGACCGGGTCTTGTCCCCTGCCATAATCTCCTCCCTGGTCCAGCTCGTCCTCCAAGTTGACACGCTGCTTGGTCTTTTTGTGGTGGGTAATTCTCACATTCACTGTCTTCAAACTCCATGTCATAAATAAGCCAAGGCACAGCGTGCATGTAATTCTACATATTTTATAAAGTGAAACTTTCATAAAAAAACCAGATAAACAGAAACCGAACGTGACGCAACAGTGGCGCACACAAACACACACAGAAAATAAATAATTACCCACAACCTTAGGTGGGAAAAAGGCTGCCTAAGTATGATTCCCAATCAGAGACAACGATAGACAGCTGCCTCTGATTAGGAACCACACTTGGCCAAAAACAAAGAAATAGAAAACATAGAATGCCCACCCAAATCACACCCTGACCTAACCAAATAGAGAAATAAAACGTCTCTCTAAGGTCAGGGCATGACAGACAGTGCTTTCTCCTCAGTCTAGTGGTGTTGACCCAGTAAAACAACCCATGATAATGTATCTGAGAGTAAAGTGGAGGTTTGAATTGACAGTAAAGTAGAGTCTCAGTCAGAACCAAACAGACCACAGCCCTCCCAGCTGGTGCTGTAGCTCAGCCAGAGGAGTATTTCAAGTAGTCTGTCCAAATAAAGACCCTGCCTGGAGGACTTGATAACAGAAAATCCACACAGTAACATACAGTATGTACGCCTTTACTCTCCAACATAAGAGTTACTTTACACTAAAGGGAAAATATGATACCTCCTGGGATTTTTGGATTACTGTTGATGTGCTACCTTACCTGAGAGACAGTCACAATCTGAATGCCCACAGGGATTGGGATCAGGAAAAGGGAACTCTAGAAATGCCTAATACTTGCTGTCATTGTTGCTATACTAGTAACCACCTATCAGGTTCAACTATAGCTTTCCAAATGCATTGTGGTGCAGTTGATGATCCTATAGTTTGTATATAGCAGCTCTGGCATGCAGGGGCTATTTCCCAATACAGAGATAACTCTCTCTCTCTCTTACACGTGAACACATGGCATTTGATACTGCAGCCAATGTGTCTAGGTGCTGCAGTATATTCCCTCCAAAAGGCTGTCATACAGTACATTCTACTGGATCATGCCATTGACCCAGTTATCTATTTGGTTACCATGGGGGCAAAGATCCTGTTGATAAAGAAGCTCTTTTATCGACTTCCAGTGTTCTCCAAGAGTTGCTGCATTTCCTCTTCCCTCTCATAGGTGAGGTGAAATGATACACAATCCGCGTCGCTTAAATAATGATACAATCGTACAAACTATGATAATCAGAAACTTACCAGTGATTCTAGAGTGACACTTCCTCTGTTCCACATTGACAATATAGCCCAGAAATTAAAGCCACTCTTCAGAATCTCCTCCCAGGGTTCAAGAAGACTTGGACCCCTTTGATTGGAATGACACTTGACCCAGGTGTAAGTCTGGTTCAGAGTCCCTTAAAATGGCCGCCGTCTGCTCTGTCCGGTAGGGATATATTTCCCGTTCTCAGTGGTCTGCTGCAGTCCTGCTCTATCACTAAGACAATAATGTCTCTCAAGATGTCCTGACTGAATAAAAGCTAAATGAGTGTCTTGATCAAGTGCAATCCTCAAACAGCATCAAACAGATCCACAGCTCTCAAGGCTCGTTCTGTTGCTGTATCTGTCCATCCAGTGAGGTGGCTGTGGCTTCTGGAACTGGTGGGGGTCTGGAGCTCCGGTACAGGGACCACACAATCCACTCTGACTGCCTGCTGGTTTGCGTCACCCGGGCCTAAGGCGTGTCAATGTCAGGGAGAGAGGGAGAGAGAGAGAAAGGGGGAGGGAGATGAACAACCGTTAAATGCTTGTGCAGCTGCTGCCCTGCCGCTGCTAGCCGCCCCTAAAAATACCACAGGTTTTGATGACAGCCAGTCAGATAAGTCTTGGCCCTCCATTCACAGACCCTACAGGAGCTAAAGATAGACAGAAGCACTGAGCAGCACTGCTCTGTGACTGATCAATCAGCTTCCTAGAGATCCTCTGTTTAATCTCCACAGAGGACACCCCACCTGCCAAGACAGTGACTCCCGGGATCAAGCACACTAGCTCATCATCCGTAAACACAGACGATGTATGATGTGTCATAGACATAGATGTTTAAATGTACATTCTGGAAGGGCAGTTGATAATTGCTGAGCTCAAACTCTGCTTATAAACAATTGGTGAAGCATTTAACCTTTCACTGCAGTGAAAATCAGAGTCACACAGAGTGATTCTTGGTAGTCTTAAACAAATCTGCTTTGAAACAAAAGTATACACCTCACACACATGGTTATGGGCTTAAAACAAGAAGACACCTGTTCCATGTCAGATATAAAGTTGAAATGTATTACATTTTGAGTTTGCATCCCAATATTACACTTTATATACATCACAGAAGACTGAAATATAACAAAACTGTTATACATAGAAACACGAGTTTATTAATTCTGAAATTATGAAAGATGTAACGGTTTTCTTGATGAGAAGGAGAGTCGGACCAAAATGCGGCGTGTCTATTGCAATCCATGTTTAATGAAGGAACACACTAAACACAAACACTACCAAAACAATAAACTTAACGAAAACCGAAACAGCCTATACTTGTGTAACCTAACACAGAACAATGACATCAGGACACTAAGGACAATCACCCACGACAAACTCAAAGAATATGGCTGCCTAAATATGGTTCCCAATCAGAGACAATGATAAACACCTGCCTCTGATTGAGAACCACTTCAGACAGCCATAGACTTAGCTAGAACACCCCACTAGCTACAATCCCCATACATACACACCACATACAAAAACCCATGCCACACCCTGGCCTGACCAAATAAATAAAGATAAACACAAAATACTTTGACCAGGGTGTGACAGAACCCCCCCCCTAAGGTGCGGACTCCCGAACGCACCTCAAAACAATAGGGAGGGTCCGGGTGGGCGTCTGTCCATGGTGGCGGCTCCGGCGCGGGACGTGGACCCCACTCAATCAATGTCTTAGCCCCTTCTCCTCGCGTCCCTGGATAGTCCACCCTCGCCGCCGACCATGGCCTAGTAGTCCTCACCCAGAACCCCACTGGACTGAGGAGCAGATCGGGACTGAGGGGCAGCTCGGGACTGAGGCAGCTCAGGAGTGAGAGGAAGCTCAGGAGTGAGAGGAAGCTCAGGCAGGTTGATGAATCTACCAGATCCTGGCTGGCTGGTGGTTTCGGCAGATCCTGGCTGACTGGCAGATCCTGGTCGACTGGCAGGACTGGCAGATCCAGGTCGACTGGCAGATCTGGAAGATCCTGGTCGACTGGCAGATCTGGAAGATCCTGGTCGACTGGCAGATCTGGAAGATCCTGGTCGACTGGCAGATCTGGAAGAGTCTGGTCGACTGGCAGATCTGGAAGAGTCTGGTCGACTGGCAGATCTGGAAGAGTCTGGTCGACTGGCAGATCTGGAAGAGTCTGGTCGACTGGCAGATCTGGAAGAGTCTGGTCGACTGGCAGATCTGGAAGAGTCTGGTCGACTGGCAGATCTGGAAGAGTCTGGTCGACTGGCAGATCTGGAAGAGTCTGGTCGACTGGCAGCTCTGGAAGAGTCTGGTCGACTGGCAGCTCTGGCTGCTCCATGCTGACTGGCTGCTCCATGCTGACTGACAGCTCTGGCTGCTCCATGCTGACTGGCTGCTCCATGCTGACTGGTAGCTCTGGCTGCTCCATGCTGACTGGCTGCTCCATGCTGACTGGCAGCTCTGGCTGCTCCATGCTGACTGGCTGCTCTGGCTGCTCCATGCTGACTGGCTGCTCCATGCTGACTGGCTGCTCCATGCTGACTGGCGGCCCTGGCTGCTCCATGCTGACTGGCGGCCCTGGCTGCTCCATGCTGACTGGCGGCCCTGGCTGCTCCATGCTGACTGGCAGCTCTGGCGGCTCCTTGCAGACTGGCAGCTCTGGCGGCTCCTTGCAGACTGGCAGCTCTGGCGGCTCCTTGCAGACTGGCAGCTCTGGCGGCTCCTTGCAGACTGGCAGCTCTGGCGGCTCCTTGCAGACTGGCAGCTTTGGCGGCATCCTGCAGACAGGCAGCTCTGGCGGCTCCTTGCAGACTGGCAGCTCCTTGCAGACTGGCAGCTCATTGCAGACTGGCAGCTCCTTGCAGACTGGCAGCTCTATGCAGACTGGCAGCTCTATGCTAACTGGCAGCTCTATGCTAACTGGCAGCTCTATGCTAACTGGCAGCTCTATGCTAACTGGCAGTTCTGAACAGGCGGGAGACTCCGGCAGCGCTGTAGAGAAGGAAGGCTCTAACGGCGCTAAACAGGCGGGAGACTCCGACAGCGCTGGAGAGGAGGAGGGCTCCGACAGCGCTGGACAGGCGAGGCGCACTGTAGGCCTGATGCGTGGTGCTGGCACTGGTGGTACTGGGCCGAGAACACGCACAGGAAGCCTGGTGCGGGGAGCTGCTACCGGAGGGCTGGGGTGTGGAGTAGGCACAGGATGGGTTAGACCGTGAAGGCGTACTGGAGATCTTGAGAGCGGTGCTGGCACAGGACGTGCAAGGCTAGGGAGGTGCACAGGAGGCCTGGTACGTGAGACTGGCACCATCTTCACCAGCCGACTAACACGCACCTCAGGACGAGTATGGAGCGCTGACCCAGGTGCCATCAAATCCCCGACACGCTCCGTCGGGCGAATTCCATGTTTAAAACACCAACACAGCAACTCCCTCATTTCTCTCTCCTCCAATTTCCCCATTAACTCCTTCACAGTCTCTGTTTCGCTCACCTCCAACACCGGCTCTGGTCTCCTCCTTGGCTCCTCACGATAAACAGGGAGAGTTGGCTCAGGTCTGGCTCCTGACTCTGCCACACTCTCCCTGAGCCCCCCCCCAATACATTTTTGGGGCTGACTATGGGGCCTCCGTCCGCGCCGCCTTGCTTGCTTCGCAAACTCCATTCTCCTATATCCTTCCGCACACTGCTCCATCGAATCCCAGGCGGGCTCCGGCACTCTCCCTGGGTCGACCGCCCACCTGTCTATCTCCTCCCAAGAAGTATAGTCCATACTGTACTCCACTTTGGGCTGTTCTTGCCTGTTGACACGCTGCTTGGTCCCTTTGTGGTGGGTGATTCTGTAACGGTTTTCTTGATGAGAAGGAGAGTCGGACCAAAATGCGGCGTGTCTATTGCAATCCATGTTTAATGAAGGAACACACTAAACACAAACACTACCAAAACAATAAACTTAACGAAAACCGAAACAGCCTATACTTGTGTAACCTAACACAGTACAATGACATCAGGACACTAAGGACAATCACCCACGACAAACTCAAAGAATATGGCTGCCTAAATATGGTTCCCAATCAGAGACAACGATAAACACCTGCCTCTGATTGAGAACCACTTCAGACAGCCGTAGACTTAGCTAGAACACCCCACTAGCTACAATCCCCATACATACACACCACATACAAAAACCCATGCCACACCCTGGCCTGACCAAATAAATAAAGATAAACACAAAATACTTTGACCAGGGTGTGACAAAAGATAAGAAAAACATTCCAGCCAGGAGGCCACTAGGTCATTTGACTGCAGGAAAAGCTATGTAGGCCTACATAAATAACTAGACATATAGTCATTGCTATCACTGCATATGCTATGGTAATGGCCTCCCCTATCAGTGTCTGTCAGCCCCAGCCCCCAGCCCCCCATTACCAGCCCCCCTTCCCCAGCCCCATGCTCACTCCCCATGGTAAGTGACTGGGCCCATTACAACAGTTTGACTACAGCTTGTATGTTAAGTGACTGGGCCCATTACAACAGTTTGACTACAGCTTGTATATTAAGTGACTGGGCCCATTACAACAGTTTGACTACAGCTTGTATGTTGAGAGACTGGGCCCATTACAACAGTTTGACTACAGCTTGTATGGTGAGAGACTGGGCCCATTACAACAGTTTGACTACAGCTTCTATGGTGATGGACTGGGCCCATTACAACAGTTTGACTACAGCTTGTATGGTGAGAGACTGGGCCCATTACAACAGTTTGACTACAGCTTGTATGTTGAGTGACTGGGCCCATTACAACAGTTTGACTACAGCTTCTATGGTGATGGACTGGGCCCATTACAACAGTTTGACTACAGCTTGTATGTTGAGTGACTGGGCCCATTACAACAGTATGACTACAGCTTGTATGTTGGGTGACTGGGCCCATTACAACACTATGACTACAGCTTGTATGTTAAGTGACTGGGCCCATTACAACAGTTTGACTACAGCTTGTATGTTGAGTGACTGGGCCCATTACAACAGTTTGACTACAGCGTGTATGTTAAGTGACTGGGCCCATTACAACAGTTTGACTACAGCTTGTATGGTGAGTGACTGGGCCCATTACAACAGTATGACTACAGCTTGTATGGTGAGTGACTGGGCCCATTACAACAGTTTGACTACAGCTTGTATGGTGAGTGACTGGGCCCATTACAACAGTTTGACTACAGCTTGTATGGTGAGTGACTGGGCCCATTACAACAGTTTGACTACAGCTTGTATGGTGAGTGACTGGGCCCATTACAACAGTTTGACTACAGCTTGTATGTTGAGTGACTGGGCCCATTACAACAGTTTGACTACAGCTTGT
The DNA here is from genome assembly GCF_057628025.1 of Oncorhynchus mykiss. Lineage (NCBI taxonomy): Eukaryota > Metazoa > Chordata > Actinopteri > Salmoniformes > Salmonidae > Oncorhynchus > Oncorhynchus mykiss. Next base: position 7,042,034 of record NC_143028.1, read on the forward strand.
ATGGTGAGTGACTGGGCCCATTACAACAGTTTGACTACAGCTTGTATGGTGAGTGACTGGGCCCATTACAACAGTTTGACTACAGCTTGTATGGTGAGTGACTGGGCCCATTACAACAGTTTGACTACAGCTTGTATGTTAAGTGACTGGGCCCATTACAACAGTTTGACTACAGCTTCTATGGTGATTGACTGGGCCCATTACAACAATTTGACTACAGCTTGTATGGTGAGAGACTGGGCCCATAACAACAGTTTGACTACAGCTTCTATGGTGATGGACTGGGCCCATTACAACAGTTTGACTACAGCTTGTATGGTGAGTGACTGGGCCCATAACAACAGTTTGACTACAGCTTGTATGGTGAGAGACTGGGCCCATAACAACAGTTTGACTACAGCTTGTATGGTGAGTGACTGGGCCCATTACAACAGTTTGACTACAGCTTCTATGGTGATTGACTGGGCCCATTACAACAGTTTGACTACAGCTTGTATGGTGATTGACTGGGCCCATTACAACAGTTTGACTACAGCTTGTATGTTGAGTGACTGGGCCCATTACAACAGTTTGACTACAGCTTGTATGGTGAGTGACTGGGCCCATTACAACAGTTTGACTACAGCTTGTATGTTAAGTGACTGGGCCCATTACAACAGTTTGACTACAGCTTGTATGGTGAGTGACTGGGCCAATTACAACAGTTTGACTACAGCTTGTATGTTAAGTGACTGGGCCCATTACAACAGTTTGACTACAGCTTGTATGGTGAGTGACTGGGCCCATTACAACAGTTTGACTACAGCTTCTATGGTGATTGACTGGGCCCATTACAACAGTTTGACTACAGCTTGTATGGTGAGAGACTGGGCCCATAACAACAGTTTGACTACAGCTTGTATGGTGAGTGACTGGGCCCATTACAACAGTTTGACTACAGCTTCTATGGTGATGGACTGGGCCCATTACAACAGTTTGACTACAGCTTGTATGGTGAGTGACTGGGCCCATTACAACAGTTTGACTACAGCTTGTATGGTGAGTGACTGGGCCCATTACAACAGTTTGACTACAGCTTGTATGGTGAGTGACTGGGCCCATTACAACAGTTTGACTACAGCTTGTATGTTAAGTGACTGGGCCCATTACAACAGTTTGACTACAGCTTCTATGGTGATTGACTGGGCCCATTACAACAATTTGACTACAGCTTGTATGGTGAGAGACTGGGCCCATAACAACAGTTTGACTACAGCTTCTATGGTGATGGACTGGGCCCATTACAACAGTTTGACTACAGCTTGTATGGTGAGTGACTGGGCCCATAACAACAGTTTGACTACAGCTTGTATGGTGAGAGACTGGGCCCATAACAACAGTTTGACTACAGCTTGTATGGTGAGTGACTGGGCCCATTACAACAGTTTGACTACAGCTTCTATGGTGATTGACTGGGCCCATTACAACAGTTTGACTACAGCTTGTATGGTGATTGACTGGGCCCATTACAACAGTTTGACTACAGCTTGTATGTTGAGTGACTGGGCCCATTACAACAGTTTGACTACAGCTTGTATGGTGAGAGACTGGGCCCATTACAACAGTTTGACTACAGCTTGTATGTTAAGTGACTGGGCCCATTACAACAGTTTGACTACAGCTTGTATGGTGAGTGACTGGGCCAATTACAACAGTTTGACTACAGCTTGTATGTTAAGTGACTGGGCCCATTACAACAGTTTGACTACAGCTTGTATGGTGAGTGACTGGGCCCATTACAACAGTTTGACTACAGCTTCTATGGTGATTGACTGGGCCCATTACAACAGTTTGACTACAGCTTGTATGGTGAGAGACTGGGCCCATAACAACAGTTTGACTACAGCTTGTATGGTGAGTGACTGGGCCCATTACAACAGTATGACTACAGCTTGTATGGTGAGAGACTGGGCCCATAACAACAGTTTGACTACAGCTTGTATGGTGAGTGACTGGGCCCATTACAACAGTTTGACTACAGCTTCTATGGTGATGGACTGGGCCCATTACAACAGTTTGACTACAGCTTGTATGTTGAGTGACTGGGCCCATTACAACAGTTTGACTACAGCTTGTATGGTGAGTGACTGGGCCAATTACAACAGTTTGACTACAGCTTGTATGGTGAGTGACTGGGCCCATTACAACAGTTTGACTACAGCTTGTATGTTGAGTGACTGGGCCCATTAGAAGAGTTTGACTACAGTTTGTATGTTGAGTGACTTGGCCCATTACAACAGTTTGACAACAGCTTGTATGGTGAGAGACTGGGCCCATTACAACAGTTTGACTACAGCTTCTATGGTGATGGACTGGGCCCATTACAACAGTTTGACTACAGCTTGTATGGTGAGAGACTGTGCCCATTACAACAGTTTGACAACAGCTTGTATGGTGAGTGACTGGGCCCATTACAACAGTCCCCAGTACACCTGGTCGTGCTGCTGCTCCAGTTTCAACTGTTCTGCCTGCGGCTATGGAACCCTGACCTGTTCACCGGACGTGCTACCTTGTCCTGCTGTTTCGACTCTCTCTCTACCGCACCTGCTAACTCTGAATGAAAAGCCAACTGACATTTACTCCAGAGGTACCTGTTGCACCCTCTACAACCACTGGGATTATTATTATTTGACCCTGCTGGTCATCTATGTACGTTTGAACATCTTGGCCATGTACTGTTATAATCTCCAACCGGCACAGCCAGAAGAGGATTGGCCACCCCTCAGAGCCTGATTCCTCTATAGGTTTCTTCCTAGGTTCCTGCCTTCCTAGGGAGTTTTTCCTAGCCACCGTGCTTCTACACCTGCATTGCTTGCTGTTTGGGGTTTTAGGCTGGGTTTCTGTATAGCACTCTGTGACATCAGCTGATGTAAAAGGGGCTTCATAAATACATTTAATTGATTGATTGATTGATTGACATGAAGGAGGTCTGTAGATATTTCAAAATGGCCTCCCGTGATGTGATTACCAATCACCTCAGGTTTTGTATCCCCATTGTGATTGGTCCCTGAACTCACTGGAGGCAATTTTGAAATATATAAAAACCTCTCCTTCATTTTCTTCTGTAAAAACCAAAGAGAGTAAACCTTGATGAAGGTTAGGGCAGAAACCCGTAGGTTTTATGGTTGACAACAAATAAACTATTTAATCAACTTCCAGTGTTCTCCGAGAGTTGCTGAATTTTCTCTTCACTCTCATAGGTGAGATGAAATTACACACCGTATCACCTTTGCACAAAATGTGCGGCGCTTAAATAATGATACAATCGTACCGGACACGAAACAACTATATGATACTATTAAACTTTCTTTGCTAGCAAATGGCAAAAAATATGATTTTATAATTCAATGTTTTATCATGACTATCTTTCTAGTCAGAGTCTAACTACACTTGTCAGAAAGAGATACTATGGCTATACTTCTGGCAGAAGCACAGAGACTGGTCTCCTCACTTCCCTGTAGTGAGAGAGTTATAACCCCCCCCCACAGTTTTATCATTGGAATGTGATACAAAACGAGGCAACGATGTGCTTTAGGACCATGTGGATGCCTCCGAGCGGTCTGGTAGGCTGTTTGGAATGTTTATCCTACTGGATAAAAAAAAAAAATATATATATATATATATATATATATATATATATATATATATATATATATATATACGTTATACTAATGACGTTCATATGCAGTCACAGTTTAAGTGGCACCTTGAAAATGTCACTTCCTGTGCTTTGACTGCCCAAGTTGTGGAGGAAGATGGATGGAGTCTGGCTCTGAAGTGAAGGCCCTAGAAACACAACGCCTAGATACACACCTCCAGGCTACATAGCTGAGAAGCGTGGTGAAATCTTTCTGAAAGACGAGTGGACCTGCCTGTCTACGTGTGTGGACAAGATTGAGGTCGAAATGAGGTACCTGGAGATTCAGAGTTTCAGACGTGCAAGCTATCTAACCTAACACAGGAATAGACTAGTCATTTAAAAACTCATTGTACATGGTTCACCTCTCAGAAACGTCAGGCATGTTCTGGCAGCACTCTAAGATTACATGATGACCTTGACATTTTGTGTGAGTTTCCTTGGCTTACTGAACTAAATGACAGGCGAGGAAAATTGGCTGCGTTTCGCAATTCCTGACTTGTTAACAACCGTGACTGTGTTGACCCTCCTGAGAGGAGAGTGAGAGTCATTATGGCTGTCAGTTATGTGTCTTGTTTCCTGCAATTCCCTTTGGGATAAGACAACTATTCCATTCTATTCTATTTCCTTCTATTGTATTCTATTCCATTATATTCTATCCTATTCTATTGTCTTCAATCCTATTATATCCTATTAAATTCTATCCAATTTAATTATATTCCATTCCATTCCAATCCATTCTATTATATTCCATTCTATTCCATTCTATTATTTTCCATTATATTCTACTCCATTCTATTCTATTCTATTCTAGCAGCTCAAGCCAAGCCAAGGGTAGGATTGCCCTCTACTGACAAAGAAATGCCATCACTGATCTATTAGTCAGCAGATCTGACCACACCACACATAGAGTACTGTCGCTAGCAGTGCAAGGCTGAACTACGCAACCTGCATACAAACTACATAATATACAATTAATAACATGGGCATATGATGTCTGTTGACATAACATGAACCATATTTAAATTTGCTTGAACCACATCAATAAATGCCACTCTTTAGGGATTGGGAAATCTCTCTTGAAAAGCAATTCAACTGGCCATACAGGGCCTTCGGAAAGTATTCAGACCCCTTGACTTTTTCCACATTTTGTTAGGTTTTCCCCCTCATCAATCTACACACAATACACCATAATGACAAAGTAAGACAGGTTTTAAGAAAGGTTTTCTAATTTATAAAAAATAAAAACCAGAAATACTACATCTACATAAGTATTCAGGCCCTTTACTCGATTACAGCCTCAAGTCTTTGTTGAAGCACCTTTGGCAGTGATTACAGCCTCGAGTCTTATTGGGTATGGCACTACAAGCTTGGCACACCTGTATTTTGGGAGTTTCTCCCATTCTTCTCTGCAGATCCTCTCAAGCTCTATCAGGTTGGATGGGGAGCATTGCTGCACAGCTATTTTCAGGTCTCTCCAGAGATGTTTGATCGGGTTCAGGCTCTTGCTGGGCCACTCAAGGACATTCTGAGACTTGTCCTGAAGCCACTCCCGCGTTGTCTTGGCTGTGTGCTTAGGGTTGTTGCCCTGATGGAAGGTGAACCTTCGCCCCCAGTCTGAGGTCCTGAGCGCTCTGGAGCAGGTTTTCATCAAGGATCGCTCTGTACTTTGCTCCGTTCATCTTTCCCTTGATCCTGACTAGTCTCCCAGTCCATGCCTCTGAAAAACATCCCCACAGCATTGTGCTGCCACCACCATGCTTCACCGTAGGGAATGTGCCAGGTTTCCTCCAGACATGACGCTTGGCTTTTAGGCCAAAGAATTTAATCTTGGTTTCATCAGACCAGAGAATCTTGTTTCTCATGGTCTGAGAGTCCTTTAGATTATTTTTGGCAAACTCCAAGTGGGCTGTCATAAGTGGTCTGCCACTCTATCATAAAGGTGGAGTGCTGCAGAGATGGTTGTCCTTCTGGAAGGTTCTCCAATATCCACAGAGAAACTCTAGATCTCTGTCAGAGTGACCATAGGGTTCTTGGTCACCTCCCTGACCAAGGCCCTTCTCCCCCGATTGTACAGTTCTGCTCTAGGCAGAGTCTTAGTGGTTCCAAGCTTCTTCCATTTAAGAATGATGGAGGCCATTGTGTTCCACTGTGTTCTTAAATACTGCAGAAATGTTTTGGTACCCTTCCCCAGATCTGACACAATCCTGTCTCGGAACTCTACGGACAATTCTTTCGACCTCATGGCTCGTTTTCTTTCTCTGACGTGCACTGACAACTGTGGGACCTTATATAGACAGGTGTGTGCCTTTCCAAATCATGTCCAATCAATTGAATTTACCACAGGTGGACTCCAATCAAGTTGTAGAAACATCTCAATGATGATCAATGGAAACCGGATGCACCCGAGTCTCATACCAAAGGGTCTGAATACTTATGTTTTGAATTTTTATAAATTTGCTAAAATTTCTAAAAACCTGTGTTCACTTTGTTATTATGTTTTTTTAAAATTTTATTTAACCTTATTTAACTAGGCAAGTCAGTTAAGAACAAATTCTTATTTTACAATGGAGGCCTGATTAATTTGTTTTATTTCATCGATTTTAGGTAAAGGTTGTAACATTGCAAAATGTTGAAAAAATAAAAGGGTCTGAATACTTCCTGAAAGCACTGTATGTCTTCATTAGAGAATATTGGTTTCCACATGTAGGCTTTAACAGTGTGAGTGGGTTGATTTAGTGCTAGATGGACAGACTCACTACACACTGCACACTGTACACTCACTGTCTGTCAGCTAAGCAGCTTTTCCATTCTCTCTGGGTGGAATGCAGGGTTTAGTATGTATTATATGCCATCATGTCTCAACATGGGGACATGTATAAGCCAACTAAATGCTGATAATACCGTTTTCCTGCAGCCTTTGATTAGGTTTAGTCAAATGAGTCTTGGTGTACAGAAAGTTTATTGAAGAACTTGCATATTGTGTAAATAATTGTTTGACTGTGCCCTATGTTAGCTTACATGATTCTGCAAGGTATGTGGATATCATGAAGTCATAAAAGGCGCCAAATGTCAGTGTGTACAGTATGTATATTAGATTGGACCTGTCAGTCACGGAGGTTTGGATGAATCTACCAAAACATTAGGACACTTAGGACCCAGGGGAAAATCCCGTGGATAAATTTAGGTTTTGTCCATAGCGCCCGCGAACTAACGTTTTACTGTAGATTATACTGTCAATTCTGTTTCGGTAGTCAAGGTTCCGTGCCCAGGCAGAGAACTCACCTTGGAACTGTGCAAAGGCTGCGTAGCGTACCTGCCATTAATTCCAACGACACTGTTCTAGGACGGAGACGCCCAAATGTGCATGAATATTTTAGCTTTTTGCTTACCAAACAAAAGGATTTGTGGAAATATTTTGCACAAATAAGCGGAAAAGCATGCCTTGTGTTGACAGGTGGTCGTTGGGTCTGCATACCTGCGTACTTCTGCTGGTTGTCACACGGACAGAAACTCAAAGGACAGGTAAATAAATATATATCTCGGATACATTTTTGCAATTTCTTCGAAATGTACAGGGAACATTTAAGCCTTTTGAGACTTTAAATGCACGTGACTTAAATATATTTGTAAGTGAATACTATTGCATCTCTAGTTGGTATTACAACATAAAATAACAGCCTACTATGTTACATTTTGTGAATAAAAACATTTTACATCTGCGTTATAGGAGATTATAGATTTTATTTGAACCCCTACTGAAATTAGTTTATTACAGCTACTCTTGATGTCATACCCATTGTAGACCACATAAGGAAAACATTTCGGTTTCTATGACACCTATGCTGTGGACTGTTCTGGGCATAATCAGGTATAGTGATATTTGATCCATCACTCAAGGGAGGAATGAAATGTGGTGGTTGTGCTAATGGTAATGTATGTCTAGGCTTGTCCGGAACTATGAACAGCTAAAACCGCAAAGACAATCATCCATCACCAACGCCAATAGCACATTCAATAGTTGCATTGGAATAGAAAGTACAATATTAGGTTAGTCTACTATACAAGCCAGAGCTTGTGGTGGTCTTTTAACCTGCTAGACATAACATTGACTTGACGTTTATTAGTCTTTTCATCTTTGTAATGTTTTCACTGAACTCCTCAATCAGCTATTATAATTTAAGGGGCTTTATTGACATGGGAAACATATGTTTACAGTGCCAAAGAAAGTGAAATAGATAATAAACAAAAGTGAAATAAAAAATGTACAGTAAGCATTTCACTCACAAAAGTTCCAAAATAATAAAGACATTACAAATGTCACTTTCTCTCTCGCTCTCGCTCTCTAATTAAATTCAATTCAAGGGGCTTTATTGGCATGGGAAACATATGTTTACATTGCCAAAGCAAATGATATGGATAAACAAAAGTGAAATAAACAATAAAAAGTGAACAGTAAATATTATACTCACACAAGTTCCAAAAGAATAAAGACATTTCAAATGTTATATTATGTATATATACAGTGTTGTAATGATGTGCAAATAGTTATAGTTAAAAAGGTAAAATAAATAAACATAAATATGGGTTGTATTTACAATGGTGTTTGTTCTTCATTAGTTGTCCTTTTCTTGTGGCAACAGGTCACAAATATTGCTGCTGTGATGGCACACTGTGGTATTTCACCCAATAGGTTAAAAAAATATTGAATTATTTGTGGGTCTGTGTAATCTGAGGGAAATATGGTCATACATTTGGCAGGAGGTTAGGAAGTGCAGCTCAGTTTCCACCTCAATTTGTGGCCAATGTGCACATAGCCTATCCTCTCTTAAGAGCCAGGTTTGCCTTCTCAATAGCAAGGCTATGCTCAATGAATCTGTACATAGTCAAAGCTTTCCTTAATTTTGCATCAGTCACAGTGGCCAGGTATTCTCTGCTAGGGCGAAATAGCATTCTAGTTTGCTCTGTTTTTTGTTAATTCTTTCCAATGTGTCAAGTAACAATCTTTTTGTTTTCTCATGATTTGGTTGGGTCTAATTGTGTTGCTGACCTGGGGCTCTGTGGAGTGTGTTTGTGTTTGTGAACAGAGCCCCAGGACCAGCTTGCTTAGGGAACTCTTCTCCAGGTTCATCTCTCTGTAGGTGATGGCTTTGTTAGGGAAGGTTTGGAATCGCTTCCTTTTAGGTGGTTGTAGAATTTAAAAGCTCTTTTCTGGATTTTGATAATTAGTGGGGATCGGCTTAATTCTGCTCTGCGTTCATTATTTTGTGTTTTATGTTGTACACAGAGCATATTTTTGCAGAATTCTGCATGCAGAGTCTCAATTTGGTGTTTGTCCCATTTTATGAATTCCTGGTTGGTGAGCGGACCCCAGACCTCACAACCATAAAGGGCAAGGGGTTCTATAACTGATTCAAGTATTTTTTGACAGATCCTAATTGGTATGTCAAATCTTCTGTTCCTTTTGATGGCAGAGAATGCCCTTCTTGCCTTGTCTCTCAGATCGTTCACAGCTTTGCGGATGTTACCTGTGGCGCTGATGTTTAGGCTGTGGTATGTACTGTTTTTTTGTGTGCTCTAGGGCAACAGTGTCTAGATGGAATTTGTATTCGTGGTTCTGGCAACTGGACCTTTTTTGTAACACCATTATTTTGGTCTTACTAAGATTTACTGTCAGGACCCAGGTCTGACAGAATCTGTGCAGAATATCTAGGTGCTGCTGTAGGCCCTCCTTGGTTGGGAACAGAATATCTAGGTGCTGCTGTAGGCCCTCCTTGGTTGGGGACAGAATATCTAGGTGCTGCTGTAGGCCCTCCTTGGTTGGGGACAGAATCACCAGATCATCAGCAGTAGATGTTTCATTTCAGATTCTAGTAGGGAGAGGCGCTGCAGACTGTTCTAGTGCCCTCGCCAATTCATTGATATATATATATATATATATATATATATATATATATATATATATATATATATATATATATATATATGTTGAAGAGGGTGGGGCTTAAGCTGCATCCCTGTCTCACACCCCCCCCCCCCCCCCGGCCCTGTGGAAAGAAATGTGCGTTTTGTGCCAATTTTGTGTACATGGATTTTATAATGTCATATGTTTTTCCCCCAACACCTCTTTCCATCAATATGTATAGCAGACCCTCATGCCAAATTGAGTCTAAATCTTATTTGAAGTCAACAAAGCATGAGAAGACTTTGCCTATGTTTTGATTTGTTAGGATCAATTAGGATGTGCAGGGTGAATACGTGGTATGTCGTATGGTAATTTGGTAAAAAGCCAATTTGACATTTGCTCAGTAGAGGAAATGTACATTTCCTTTCACTGAGGAAATGTACAAGTCTGCTGTTAATGATAATGCAGAGGATTTTCCCAAGGTTGCTGTTGACGCATATCCCATGGTAGTTATTTGAGTTAAATTTGTCTTCACTTTTGTGGATTGGGGTTATCAGTCCTTGGTTCCAAATATTGGGGAAGATGCCAGAGCTGAGGATGATGTTAAAGAGTTTAAGTAAAGCCAATTGGAATTAGTGATCCACAGGCCTTTTTGGATTAGAGGGTTTGTGTACTCTCTCTCTCTCTCTCTCTCTCTCTCTCTCTCTCTCTGTCTGTCTGTCTGTCTGTCTGTCTGTCTGTCTGTCTGTCTGTCTGTCTGTCTGTCTGTCTGTCTGTCTGTCTGTCTGTCTGTCTGTCTGTCTGTCTGTCTGTCTGTCTGTCTGTCTGTCTGTCTGTCTGTCTGTCTGTCTGTCTGTCTGTCTGTCTGTCTGTCTGTCTGTCTGTCTGTCTGTCTGTCTGTCTGTCTGTCTGTCTGTCTGTCTGTCTGTCTGTCTGTCTGTCTGTCTGTCTGTCTGTCTGTCTGTCTGTCTGTCTGTCTGTCTGTCTGTCTGTCTGTCTGTCTGTCTGTCTGTCTGTCTGTCTGTCTGTCTGTCTGTCTGTCTGTCTGTCTGTCTGTCTGTCTGTCTGTCTGTCTGTCTGTCTGTCTGTCTGTCTGTCTGTCTGTCTGTCTGTCTGTCTGTCTGTCTGTCTGTCTGTCTGTCTGTCTGTCTGTCTGTCTGTCTGTCTGTCTGTCTGTCTGCAGCTGTCTGCAGCTGTCTGCAGCTGTCTGCAGCATTGTTTGTGTGTCCCTCCAGGCTAGTGATTGATGGTGTGCTCAGACTTTCCCTTCTCCAGGGAGGGTTGAGGGTTGGCCAGGCCAGTCTTTCCAGGGAAACAGATGCCAGTTCATCTTGTGGCTCCTGACTTCATCTGTCTTTGTTTCCTTCTCTTGTTGACCATGCCAGGGTGGCAGTGAACACAGTGTCCTTCAACCCCGCTAACTCACATAGAGGTCAACTCTGTTGGAACGCTGTGTCTTTTGTATGGACAGACAATTCATATCATCAGGGGTTTCAGAAGTAACATTATCATTCTTTTTAGCAATATTTCCACATAGAATAGATGTGGCATCTCTGTCCATGTTACAGTAGGTGTCTTGGAAATGATTGGTTGTATTGGAGCTGTGGTCTCTTTCCTTACAGGATGTTTCTGAGTGGAAAGGCAGAGGAATGCTGATGTATTGTAGGGTAGCTTCTATCTCATGCTATAATTAAATGATAAACTCTGTTGTTTCATAGGGCTCCAAAATCTCTGGACCCTTTCCTGGATCCACAGCTGTTCCAACAACCTGTATGAACATGAGGTCCCAAACTCAGTCATAATCATACCAGTGTTTAACACCGTAGCAACATTATGTTTTGTGTACGTTGACTGATGGATGGTTGGGTCTTGTGGAACTATATTAATAACACATATTGGGGGAAGATTATATGATGAATGTCTAAGTAACATACACATTTTATTTCTGCTATTGTAGTCAAATAGATTTCACATAACTATTACCAAACTATCAAACAATGTACGATCATACTTCTGAGGTCTTTCTGCAGGTTAGTTCGACTGGGCTCTAGGCCCAGGCAGTGGCTTGGAATGTGACGTTGGATGTTTGAAAGACGTCCCTTCAACCTGAAAATTGCACTGCTCATTATACTGTGCAGACCTATAAGCTGTGCTTAAACTATGATAAAGAAGCTACCCCTCTGGGGTTTGGCTGGAAAACATGTCTGCTTCAGTTCTGAACTAGAGACAGGATGGTAGTTCTAGTCTGTAGCTAGCTACTGTAATGCCATATAGTTCTATCGTGATCTCTGTGACACTTTGGTGAGTTGTGTCTTGAGTTGGGTGTGACTAGGGGCAAATGAAAGGGAGCTGACAAATCAACTCGCTTTACCTGTCACTGTCTGACTCATCAAAGGACTCTGGTGTTGGGCAGGGCTCAGGTTCAATAAGAGGGACAGGAGGACAGGACATTTGTGTTGGGCAGGGCTCAGGTTCAATAAGAGGGACAGGAGGACAGGACATTTGTGTTGGGCAGGGCTCAGGTTCAATAAGAGGGACAGGAGGACAGGACATTTGTGTTGGGCAGGGCTCAGGTTCAATGAAAGGGACAGGAGGACAGGACATTTGTGTTGGGCAGGGCTCATGTTCAATAAGAGGGACAGGAGGACAGGACATTTGTGTTGGGCAGGGCTCAGGTTCAATAAGAGGGACAGGAGGACAGGACATTTGTGTTGGGCAGGGCTCAGGTTCAATAAGAGGGACAGGAGGACAGGACATTTGTGTTTGGCAGGGCTCAGGTTCAATAAGAGGGACAGGAGGACAGGACATTTGTGTTGGGCAGAGCTCAGATTCAATAAGAGGGACAGGAGGACAGGACATTTGTGTTGGGCAGGGCTCAGGTTCAATAAAAGGGACAGGAGGACAGGACATTTGTGTTGGGCAGAGCTCAGGTTCAATAAGAGGGACAGGAGGACAGGCCATTTGTGTTGGGCAGGGCTCAGGTTCAATAAGAGGGACAGGAGGACAGGACATTTGTGTTGGGCAGAGCTCAGGTTCAATAAGAGGGACAGGAGGACAGGACATTTGTGTTGGGCAGGGCTCAGGTTCAATAAGAGGGACAGGAGGACAGGACATTTGTGTTGGGCAGGGCTCAGGTTCAATAAGAGGGACAGGAGGACAGGACATTTGTGTTGGGCAGGGCTCAGGTTCAATAAGAGGGACAGGAGGACAGGACATTTGTGTTGGGCAGAGCTCAGGTTCAATAAGAGGGACAGGAGGACAGGACATTTGTGTTGGGCAGGGCTCAGGTTCAATAAGAGGGACAGGAGGACAGGACATTTGTGTTGGGTAGAGCTCAGGTTCAATAAGAGGGACAGGAGGACAGGACATTTTTTGGGGGCAGAGCTCAGGTTCAATAAGAGGGACAGGAGGACAGGACATTTGTGTTGGGTAGAGCTCAGGTTCAATAAGAGGGACAGGAGGACAGGACAGTTGTGTTGGGCAGAGCTCAGGTTCATTAAGAGGGACAGGAGGACAGGACATTTGTGTTGGGCAGGGCTCAGGTTCAATAAAAGGGACAGGAGGACAGGACATTTGTGTTGGGCAGGGCTCAGGTTCAAAAAAAGGGACAGGAGGACAGGACATTTGTGTTGGGCAGGGCTCAGATTCAAGAGTCATGGTTGACGTGTTGTTAGGACAACATTGGTGGAAGAGTCATGGTGGACATGTTGTTAGGACAACAATGGTGGAAGAGTCATGCTGGACATGTTGTTAGGACAACATTGGTGGAAGAGTCATGGTGGACATGTTGTTAGGACAACATTGGTGGGAGAGTCATGGTGGACATGTTGTTAGGACAACATTGGTGGAAGAGTCATGGTGGACTTGTTGTTAGGACAACATTGGTGGAAGCGTCTTGGTAGACTTGTTGCTCTTAGTGGTCATGATGAAAAGAAAACCAGAAAGGAGACTGTATTGCAATTTGGGATAAACAGGTAAAATCCTGAACCACACCTCTGTTCTGTCCAGGGAAGTAGTAACACCTCTGTCCTGTCCAGGGAAGTAGTAACACCTCTGTCCTGTCCAGGGAAGTAGTAACACCTCTGTCCTGTCCAGGGAAGTAGTAACACCTCTGTCCTGTCCAGGGAAGTAGTAACACCTCTGTTCTGTCCAGGGAAGTAGTAACACCTCTGCTCTGTCCAGGGAAGTAGTAACACCTCTGTCCTGTCCAGGGAAGTAGTAACACCTCTGTTCTGTCCAGGGAAGTAGTAACACCTCTGTCCTGTCCAGGGAAGTAGTAACACCTCTGTTCTGTCCAGGGAAGTAGTAACACCTCTGTCCTGTCCAGGGAAGTAGTAACACCTCTGTCCTGTCCAGGGAAGTAGTAACACCTCTGTTCTGTCCAGGGAAGTAGTAACACCTCTGTCCTGTCCAGGGAAGTAGTAACACCTCTGTCCTGTCCAGGGAAGTAGTAACACCTCTGCCCTGTCCAGGGAAGTAGTAACACCTCTGTTCTGTCCAGGGAAGTAGTAACACCTCTGCTCTGTCCAGGGAAGTAGTAACACCTCTGTCCTGTCCAGGGAAGTCAAATCAAATTTTATTGGTCACATACACATGGTTAGCAGATATTAATGCGAATGTAGTGAAATGCTTCTAGTTCCGACCGTGCAGTAATATCTAACAAGTTCTCTAACAATTTCACAGCAATTACCTTATTCACACGTAAGTGTAAAGGAATAAATAAGAATATGTACATATATATATATATATATATATATGGATGAGCGATGGCCGAACGGCATAGGTACGATGCAGTAGATGGTATAGAGTACAGTATATACTATGAGATGAGTAATGTAGGGTATGTAAACATTATATAAAGTGGCATTGTTTAAGTGACTAGTGATACATTTATTACATCCAATTTTTAATTATTAAAGTGGCTAGATATTTGAGTCAGTATGTTGGCAGCAGCCACTCAATGTTAGTGATGGCTGTTTAGCAGTCTGATGGCCTTGAGATAGAAGCTGTTTTTCAGTCTCTCGGTCCCAGCTTTGATGCACCTGTACTGACCTCGCCTTCTGGATGATAGCGGGGTGAACAGGCAGTGGCTCGGGTGGTTGTTGTCCTTGATGATCTTTATGGACTTCCTGTGACATCGGGTGGTGTAGGTGTCCTGGAGTGCAGGTAGTTTGCCCCCGGTGATGCGTTGTGCAGACCGCACTACCCTCTGGAGAGCCTTATGGTTGTGGGAGGAGCAGTTGCCATACCAGGCGGGGATACCGCCCGACTGGAAGCTCTCGATTATTCTTCTGTAAAAGTTGAGTGTTTTCGGTGACAAGCCAAATTTCTTCAGCCTCCTAAGGTTGAAGAGGCGCTGCTGCGCCTTCTTCACCACGCTGTCTGTGTGGGTGGGCCATTTCTGTTTGTCCGTGATGTGTATGCCGAGGAATTTAAAACTTTCCACCTTCTCCACTACTGTCCCGTCGATGTGGATAGGAGGGTGCTCCCTCTGCTGTTTCCTGTAGTCCACAATCATCTCCTTTGTTTTGTTGACGTTGAGTGAGAGGTTGTTTTCCTGACACCACACTCCGAGAGCCCTCACTTCCTCCCTTTAGGCCATCTCGTCGTTGTTGGTAATCAAGCCTACCACTGTAGTGTCGTCTGCAAACTTGATGATTGAGTTGGAGGCGTGCATGGCCACGCAGTCATGGGTGAACAGAGAGTACAGGAGAGGGCTGAGAACACACCCTTGTGGGGCTCCAGTGTTGAGTATCAGCGGGGTGGAGATGTTGTTTCCTACCCTCACCACCTTGGGGAGGCCCGTCAGAAAGTCCAGGACCCAGTGGCACAGGGCGGGATCGAGACCCAGGGTCTCGAGCTTAATGACGAGTTTGGAGGTTACTGTGGTGTTAAATGCTGAGCTGTAATCGATGAACAGCATTCTTACATAGGTATTCCTCTTGTCCAGATGGGTTAGGGCAGTGTGATTGCAATTGCGTTGTCTGTGAACCTATTTGGGCGGTAAGCAAATTGGAGTGGGTCTAGGGTGTCAGGTAGGGTGGAGGTGATATGATCCTTGACTAGTCTCTCAAAGCACTTCCTGTCCAGGGAAGTAGTCCCGTTCCTCTTTGTTCCTAAGTGTTTCTGTAGACAGCTCTTAGCATGTTAATACCTGTGTTTTGTCCCACTCTTAACTATAATTACTACTTTACCCTTGTGTAGCCTAGTTGACCAAACCCATCTAGACTTTTAACTTTTAAGTCACTCTAAGTAAGGTAGTAGAGGCTACCCCTAACCACAGATATGGGATCTGATTACCCTACCACGAGTCTTAACATGAAGCCATTTGGTTAATAACAAATATCTGACCCCGGACCAGCAGTTAGGGAAAATGTCAATGACAATCCCAGGATGCTTTGGAGAGCCACAGGAAGTGTAATAATAGTGTAATAGTGACATACATGGATGATCTAACAGGGAGAAGAGGATGTTTTCATACCCTCTTCCACCTTTCTTTGTGTTTATATCAGCTCGCCCATCTAAATTGGTCTTTGAACAGAATAGGTCCTGTTTGATGGTACGGAATGCAATGTTTAGCCATCTGCACAGTCAGATTGGGCAGGCTGCTTTGAGGTGGTGCTAGGGGTGATGGTGGGGACAGGGGAGACCGCAGGCTGGGGCTTGCATCACCTCCCCTGCTCCTCACGACATGGCCCTATTAACATAGCTTTATTGTCATGGAAACCATTAAGAAAACATGTAACGATACATTGAGTACAAAACATTAGGAACACCTGGTCTTTCC
The DNA here is from genome assembly GCF_057628025.1 of Oncorhynchus mykiss. NCBI lineage: Eukaryota > Metazoa > Chordata > Actinopteri > Salmoniformes > Salmonidae > Oncorhynchus > Oncorhynchus mykiss. The sequence goes on from NC_143028.1 coordinate 7,058,402, forward strand.
ATGACATAGACCGACCAGGTGAATCCAGGGGAAAGCTATGATCCCTTATTGATGTCACTTGTTAAATCCACTTCAATCAGTGTAGATGAAGGGGAGGAGACCGGTTAAAGAAGGACAATTGAGACATGGATTGTGCATGTGTGCCGTTTAAAGGGTTTATGGGCAAGACAACAGATTTAAGTGCCTCTAAACGGGATATGGTAGTAGGTGCCAGGCACACCGGTTTGAGTGTGTCAAGAACTGCAGCGCTTCTGTTTTTTTATGCTCAAAGGTTTCCTGTGTATCAAGAATGGTCCACCACCCAAAGGGCATCCAGCCAACTTAACACAACTGTGGGAAGTGTTGTAGTCAACATGGGCCAGCACCCCAGTGGAACGCTTTCGACACCTTGTAGAGTCCATGCTCCGTCGACACCTTGTAGAGTCCATGCTCCGTCGACACCTTGTAGAGTCCATGCTCCGTCGACACCTTGTAGAGTCCATGCTCCGTCGACACCTTGTAGAGTCCATGCTCCGTCGACACCTTGTAGAGTCCATGCTCCGTCGACACCTTGTAGAGTCCATGCTCCGTCGACACCTTGTATAGTCCATGCTCCGTCGACACCTTGTAGAGTCCATGCTGCGTCGACACCTTGTAGAGTCCATGCTGCGTCGACACCTTGTAGAGTCCATGCTGCGTCGACACCTTGTAGAGTCCATGCTCCGTCGACACCTTGTAGAGTCCATGCTCCGTCGACACCTTGTAGAGTCCATGCTCCGTCGACACCTTGTAGAGTCCATGCTCCGTCGACACCTTGTAGAGTCCATGCTGCGTCGACACCTTGTAGAGTCCATGCTCCGTCGACACCTTGTAGAGTCCATGCTCCGTCGACACCTTGTAGAGTCCATGCTCCGTCGACACCTTGTAGAGTCCATGCTCCGTCGACACCTTGTAGAGTCCATGCTCCGTCGACACCTTGTAGAGTCCATGCTCCGTCGACACCTTGTAGAGTCCATGCTCCGTCGACACCTTGTAGAGTCCATGCTCCGTCGACACCTTGTAGAGTCCATGCTCCGTCGACACCTTGTAGAGTCCATGCTCCGTCGACACCTTGTATAGTCCATGCTGCGTCGACACCTTGTAGAGTCCATGCTCCGTCGACACCTTGTAGAGTCCATGCTCCGTCGACACCTTGTAGAGTCCATGCTCCGTCGACACCTTGTAGAGTCCATGCTCCGTCGACACCTTGTAGAGTCCATGCTCCGTCGACACCTTGTAGAGTCCATTCTCCGTCGAATTGAGTCTGTTCTGAAGGCAGTAGGGGGCTTAATAATAAACATCAGGATTCAATTGTATGTATACTTCATTGAATGGTCAACAGACTATTTCATGGTTAATAAGTAGTTCACACAACACTGCACATATCTCGCTGTGCCAAGCAGCCTCTCAAAACATAGAAGGCATTTACCCTGAATTCTCTTCTTTGCTAGTCAGTCACTGTATCAGAGAAACCTCTATGTGTTGAGTGAGTGACTCACTGGTCATGGAAAGCCGGTTTCTAAAGCGTTTGATCAACACAGAACGAGACAATTGTCTGAGATGTCTGTATTCAGCATAGTGGGAAAGGAACTCAGATAAGATAGCCGAGTGTCTAACTTTTCCACTGGAGGATCTACTGTGTTGTGGGTACTCTACGTCTCATCAGGCCTGGTGGAATGGGGAATGGAAGAGGATGCTCTCATTCACTTCCCACATGGGGCCCAGATGGCATGGTGCCCAATTCAACTCCAACCTGAACAACTAACTGGATCCTAGCCGACTGTGGGGCCATTGTCCATTTAAAATACAAGTGCTAGATTCACACAGCTATTTGTCGCCATGAGCCTAAAGGGTAGAGGGTGGGGCTTAGATTTACTCCCTAGGGATTAATCATTGGAGTGGAATTTTTTGGGGGTGAGAAACTGCAGATTAGTTTAAAACAATGTAATACTGTTTATATGCAGTTTATAAACAGAACAGATTAATTGTGATGGTACCCATGACTATGTATGAATGGACAAAGCCATTGATCACGTGACACCCTTAATTCCTATGTGAAGACTCAATAGTGAATTAAAGCCAAATTAAGTCAGTTAAAATGGCTTCTCATGTAGGCATATCGTGCAGTTTGAGCTACTCTAGGAAGTGACGTTGCAGGCTAGCTCAGTGCTGCCCCTCTCATTGAGTAACTCAATGTGAAGGCCGACTGGGGTACGGCAGGCTGCCATTAGCAACTAAATTATCCCTATAACTTCTTCTGTGTGCGATTTTTAAATAATTGTTTCTATGACATCCACCTGGTGCATTAGAAGCAACTATTATTAGAGTACTAGGGGGTAGCTAGCCCCCCCCAAGAACAATGTCTAATTGCTAACACAAAAAAGCAACGTTTGGAGAAAAAAAAATGGTATGTGGATGAAGGTCATGCTTAGGCGAATAAACTATAAAGGGAAATAATTGGCTACAGTTGACACTTTTAGTTATTTCATGAAATGTTGTTTTTAGAAAAGGGGCGTTTTTTTAAGTGCCGGGGTAACTGGCCGATTATGGCATAGGGTTTCACACAGGTGTGTTAAAATCAATTTCATCTGTTTTATTTTAGAAATGATTTGGTAAGTAATACTTCAAAGCTAAGTCTAGTTGTCTTATTTTAATGATTTAAATGAAATATGGGGGGATGGTGTTGCACATGTCACCATTAATATCTGCACTATGAGGAGATGTGATGTAAAGTCCCTCTTTTTAACTCACCTGCACATTCATTTGCTTTGTTGTTCCTTTTCCAAACAATCCATTATGTACAACTGTACTAAATATGATTTGTATAATGCATGATTTTAATCCTAGCAGTCTTTAAAATTGCATTCAGGAGCAAAAGGTTTTCAATAGTTGATTTTAATTCATAAACATTGTATTGGAATGTAATATAAATAATATCATTAAATAACATTGGAATATAACATTTAATAACAACTAATTAACTCAGTGTAACAGTGGTGCAATGCTCTGCTATTGCATGATTCTAATTTGTACCTGTAGGTCACAAATAAAGCTATCCCCAGTAAAATTGGAGCACAACTTATGAGCCGAACCTCCCGCACTTCTCACACCTAATCCGGTCCCCACCTGTGACTGAAAACAGGGGGAGAGATGTCAATTGAAAAGCTTATATGACATAAAATGCTGTGTAAAATAGCTAAAAGGCTATAAAGTTGCATTAACTGTAAAGCTATCAGTCACTAATGGAAACATTTATAACTGAAATTAAGTTACGCTATATTTTTTTATGTACTTTCCCTCAGACGATCTGGTAGTAAGTTTGCTAGCTAGTACTCCTAGCAGCTTATGCTAACTACTAGCTAGCTGGCTAGCATTTACAAGTTAGCATAAACTAGCACTAACTGGGCTACTCATTGTCTAAATGACAGGTTCCTAACCATAAAGGGGTAACTAGCGCTCAGGGGGAAGTTGCCCCCCAACACACTACACTACATATTACTACTTTACTAAAACATTATCAATGATTTTCTCTCTAAACAAGTGGATTATTTATTTTAAGGCTTTCCTATTTATATATTTAAAAGCATTTTGAAATTTGATCAACTTTTTGTTGAATTATGTCCAAAAGTTGTGATGACACAGAGGACAATTTTTCTTCAGCAAGAACAGTGACAACCAAGGAAAGTGTTGGGAAAATAATTTGGTGACATCTTGTGGTCTTTGTGTGAATCTTTGGGGGGGGGGGGGGGCAGTTACCCCAGGGGGCTAGTTAACCACTACTATCTTAACATGGTAGTCTTCAAAACAAGTTTTTATTTACACAAAGATTGACCACAAAGATCGCCATTTTTCCATTCACTATAATTGGTTATCCTGTTTTCTGCTAACAATGTCTGCAGTACTGCAGTCGGCCTTGAACTTCCGTGGCTTTAATGAGAGGGGGCAGTCGTTCTCCCCTGGATGGTATATACGATGTTTTGAACCAAGATCTTTTCTTAGATCAAAACTACAGGGTTGGTTTGGAACCTTTTGGCCCCTTGTTTGCTTGTAAGCTTCTCGTCATCCAGTCCAATCCACCTCAAACCATCACTGATTAAACATCTGTGGTGAAACGCCCAGTGAGTCAACTGTGTCATGTTAGCTGTGTCAGAGTACAGTTATTCCAAAATGTGTCTGACCCCTGTGACCAGCATCACAGTATGCCTGGCCTGCCTGTCACCTCTCTGTCTGTCTCTGTCATCTCATCGTTTCTCTCCCTGATCCTGAAGTCTTTACCCTGGTCCAAGATCTGTTTGCGCTGTCTTGCTAAATCCTACGGTCGTTTCTTTAACCTGGTCCCAGATCTGTTTGTGCTTTCTTGCCATTTGCTAACACCAATGGTTGTTGTTGGCAAGACAGAACAAACAGAGCTGAGACCAGGCTAGAAGTCTGTTACTGGGAACTTAGTGTGAATTGATGTGTTGTGACACATGCTGCAAGGGAAAAGGCCCATCTCCGGAGGAATGTGATCGCAGTATTGAGCTGCAGCTCTATGGCCCTTGGGTCTTGGTCTTTCCACTTGACTTTGATGTCACATCCCCCTAGAGTCTCACACTAAAGACAGCAGTGTCTGCCAGATGAACAGTAGCCTATAGCAGGGTTTCCCATCTACAGTCCTCCAGTACCACCAACAGCACACATTTGTGTTGTAGCCCCAGACAAGCACCCCTGATTCAACTAGTCAACTAATCATCCGGCCCTCAATGAGATGAATCAGGTCTGCTTGTCTGGGGGCTACAACAAAAATGTATGTTGTTGGGGGTACTGGAGGACTGGAGTTGGGAAACACTGGCCTATAAGCAATGGAGGAGAGAGGTATTATGAAGTTTAACTCAATAGGTATGTATAAAAGAGGCCTTAGATGCTTTGTTTTGGTCTCATATTTCATATTTCAGTAGGTCAACTGAAATATAAGAATCGCAGCGTCCCCCAGAGAGAATAATAGTTTTATCTCCTATTCACGTGGCCTGCTGTACTTCATGTTGTTGTCAGCTACAGGTGTGGCCCTGGTATTATAAAGTTACACCATTCAACATACTCTCGTCCTAGATACTGTAGGTAGTCATTTTTTAAGCTCCACTTGCTCTTTGGCTGTGTGTGTTTACAAAATGCACTCATAATTGTAGACAAGAAACAGTGTTTTAGTCATGTCTTAAACTAACACAATTTTCCAAGTGTTTCCTTGAAACAACCTGATTGTAGACTAATTAAAAGAGTGGGAAATTACAGACAGCAGAAAGGAGACCTGAAAGCTTGTAATGGTGCAACCAACACCCAATATCCTTCTTCCCTGCTTAGGGAGTGAACGTTATTTAAATCTGACTTCTCTGAAATGGAAATGAATAGAAATGCCTTCTCTTCAGCAAAATATATTTGACCTAAAAAACAAAAACAAGTGACCCCTCCCCTATACCCCAAATAATAATGAAAACATCAAGTGGATAGCAGAGAACATGCCTACTGTTTACCGTCACTTCTTGGACACACCAGAGCCTTAGATATCCCGTTTTAGAAACTGTTCTTTGTCCTGTAAGCATTAGGCCTATAAGGCAACGCAGGATTCTTTTATAGGGCACAGACGGTTGTGGGTTCACAGACCACCATGGACTGAGTAGAGTAAAGTTAGAGTAGAGTAAAGATCTCCTTTATAGTAAAAGCATTGCATGAATCTATCACAGTATTTGCAGGTCTGAGAAAAAAATCCCTTTTAGAAACATTTCATGCAATTCTATGTCATTTGACATATTTGCAGACTCTTTTTTAATACCACACATGACTGAAATGACAGATTAGGAATGGACAGAGAGATAGGCGTATGTGTTCATCTTATCATATTTCTCCAATGCCAAATCAACATAAATGTCCCGATTAGCAAATAATTAAATCTGAGACATCATTAGGAATCTGAGCATGGTACTTTAAAAAGTTAGGCCTGCCTTTCCACCTCAGACGGAGAAAAATGTCACCTTTAACTGCTGGCTACTTTTCTTCCATGGCTTAACCCAGTGAGAGAAGGTCACAAGTGTTTCCCTAAAAGCTGTCTGGGTTTAAACATCTTCTATTGTACAGAAAGTGAATAGCTTAATCAATTGGGACTGCGGTTGAAAATTAGCCGGCTGGCTAAAACCGGCACTTTTACTGAAAGGGTGATTAATGTGCACTGTCCCTATAAAAATAAAATAAACTCAAACTCAGTTGATAGTGACAGAATTAGATTACTTCTCAAGCAAAGTACATTGTTGTCTCCCTGGCAGTAGAAAGTTGTGAATGTCAAAGAAACAAAACAATGACATCTCCATATGCATCGGAGTCACGTCTTTCCCGGGTATTTTACAACTTGTCTCTAGCATAAAGTATCGCGGACCAAAGCTCTGTTATAGATCACTTTACATAATCAGATCCGTACATGTTTTTCAACATCTTAAGGCCTGTGCTTTTTGTTGTGTTCTTCTGACCACTGTTCTAACAGTTATTGAAGTCATGATTCCACTACCATGTTTTTGAGCCAGGTCGTTTGTGCCAAAAGCTATAGGCACAGTACTCCCCCATTATCCTGAGCAGAATATCAAAGTGTTGGGACTACTCAACTTTTTTTCTTGTGTCTCTTCTACTGAGTTGGGGAAAGTCAGTATATTTGTGGTCGATGACAGTAGATAAGCTAAATATGGAATATCTATAGACGGTTGTTTTTTATCATACAATATGTTTACAGATCTCGACAGATTTCTTTCTGCTGTTGCCTGAAACCAAGGTCCCCTTGTACTCCAATTAAGTTACTTCACAACAATCATTGTATTGTGTTGCTTTCCTCTCCTCCTCTCCTCTCCTCACCTGTCTTCTCTAATGAATCAGGCATTGAGAAAAAAGACAGTGTCTTTCAGTTTTACGCCCTCTTCTCTGAATATATTCCCTGCTTCGCTCTATGACAAAATCCCACCTCGAAATCCCACTGTGGGTTCAACCTAGCAAACCCCTCCTCCAAACACAACCACAGATGGTTGTGTTCGGGAGGGAGGGCATTGTGTTTGAGGGGGGCAGTGTCACACAGATGGTTTCTGTCACATTACTGCCAATATAATGCCTGAAGAAGGTTCTCTATTTTGCTTTTCATCACTTTTGCATGTCCATCAGGGCACTCTGCAAGTAGACCATGGCCCAGTTCCATTTCAGTCCCTACTGCCTAGCCCCCATCCCTTCAGTCTTCACAAATCTGAAAGTCCTGGACAGATATAAGTTACTATTAGTTGAACCCGTGAGTGAAATAACACAAACAGCAGACACAGCTAATGCAAAATGTGAACCTTCGTAATTAGCTTTTTTCCTCACCTCAGTGGAGTTTGTGTAGTCCACGCGACAGTAGATGGCAGCATTTCATGCATTTTCGTTAATTTATTTGGACTCAGATTCCCATACTCCTCTACATAATGATGGTGCCTAAATGCAATGGTTCCCTCTTCGATGCTTCCTTCTACTGGTCGCTGTGTTTATTGTAAGCTCTTTACAGTGAATCAACTTCTCATAGCCGTAACCCACAAGTACATCAGTGGAGGCTACTGGGGGGGGGACAGCTCATAATAATGGCTGGAGTGAAGTGAATGGAATGGTATCAAACACATGTTTTGGATAACATTCCATTCACTTCACTCCAGCCATTATTATGAGCTGTCCCCCCCTCAGTAGCCTCCAATGAAGTACATGGACAATTCATGTGCTATGAATCAATCAATTTAATCTGCTATTTATTGTCCCATTGCCAATCTCATCTTGTGAGGTGCTGTTGTAAATGATAATGTGTTCTCTCTGTTAGAGTAAGGATGAAATATAAATAAAGAACAAAGTAGCGTGCTGAGCTGTCTGTGTGAGGCTTTGGATGGCTGGGGCGTGCTGAGCTGTCTGTGTGAGGCTCTGGATGGCTGGGGCGTGCTGAACTGTCTGTGTGATGCTCTGGATGGCTGGGGCGTGCTGAACTGTCTGTGTGAGGCTCTGGATGGCTGGGGCGTGCTGAACTGTCTGTGTGATGCTCTGGATGGCTGGGGCGTGCTGAACTGTCTGTGTGATGCTCTGGATGGCTGGGGCGTGCTGAACTGTCTGTGTGAGGCTCTGGATGGCTGGGGCGTGCTGAACTGTCTGTGTGATGCTCTGGATGGCTGGGGCGTGCTGAACTGTCTGTGTGAGGCTCTGGATGGCTGGGGCGTGCTGAACTGTCTGTGTGATGCTCTGGATGGCTGGGGCGTGCTGAACTGTCTGTGTGAGGCTCTGGATGGCTGGGGCGTGCTGAACTGTCTGTGTAATGCTCTGGATGGCTGGGGCGTGCTGAACTGTCTGTGTGAGGCTCTGGATGGCTGGGGTGTGCTGAGCTGTCTGTGTGAGGCTCTGGATTGCAGGTGTGTGCTGAGCTGTCTGTGTGAGGCTCTGGATGGCTGGGTGTGCTGAACTGTCTGTGTGAGGCTCTGGATGGCTGGGGTGTGTTGAGGTGTCTGTGTGAGGCTATGGATGAATGGGAGTATGCTGAGCTGTCTGTGTGAGGTTCTGGATGGCTGGGGTGTTAGAGAGTGTTGTGTGTCCATACAGCTGTGGTGGGGTTATTTGACAATGTAGGGTCCTGGCATGCTCTCCCTGTAAATCCCCTTCCATAAACCTTAACTATTTATTTGGCAGATCTCTACAGTCCTTTAGTACTGTTTGCCAAGGACTAGAGGATGTGTGCATGCGTGCGTGCTTGCGCATGTGCGTGAAGGAAATTAGCTTTTAAACAAAACATTTTCACCTCCATGGCAAAATGTGTAGATTTGCAGGAAATTACTCTTAAAACAGCAAAATGTCTTCTTGCCTGGCAAGAGAGGGCTCTAAAATGTTCTTTCCCAGGCTCATTGCCACGCCCCTGGCCACGCCCACCACCTAAGTCCCTTTTTTATCCAGGAAAAACCCTGTAATATATAGTATATTGGCAATCCATGGTTTTCCCATGTTAAGGAAGGTACATTAGTCTTAGATCTTTTTGTGATAAGCTGAATACTTTCATTAATACTTCACTTGGCTAGTTTGCCTCAATTACACACAAATAGTTCAGATCTGTCACCAGCAATAAATGTAACAGTGATATGAACCCATTACAATATCCCAACCATTTTATGACAGTTAGACCACCCACTTTGAATTAATATAACACTAATGCATCACAACACAGACACGTGCATATTTCCTCTCTCTCGATCTGTCTTTTCTTTAACCATGTAGACCACCTAGCTAGGCAGTGACAGTTCTTTAACCATGTAGACCTCCTAGCTAGGCAGTGGCAGTTATTTAACCATGTAGACCTCCTAGCTAGGCAGTGTCAGTTATTTAACCATGTAGACCTCCTAGCTAGGCAGTGTCAGTTATTTAACCATGTAGACCTCCTAGCTAGGCAGTGTCAGTTCTTTGACCATGTAGACCTCCTAGTTAGGCAGTGTCAGTTCTTTCCGCATGTAGACCTCCTAGCTAGGCAGTAACAGTTCTTTAACCATGTAGACCTCCTAGCTAGGCAGTGTCAGTTCTTTAACCATTTAGACCCCTAGTTAGGCAGTGTCAGTTCTTTAACCATTTAGACCCCTAGTTAGGCAGTGTCAGTTCTTTAACCATGTAGACCCCCTAGTTAGGCAGTGTCAGTTCTTTAACCATGTAGACCCCTAGCTAGGCAGTGTCAGTTCTTTAACCATGTAGACCTCCTAGTTAGGCAGTGTCAGTTCTTTCCGCATGTAGACCTCCTAGCTAGGCAGTAACAGTTCTTTAACCATGTAGACCTCCTTGCTAGGCAGTGTCAGTTCTTTAACCATTGTGGCAAACCTCTTCAAGGTTAGGAGCGTTTGTCACATATTAAGTGGTAAACTGTCACCAAATCACCCAAGAATGAGAGTTATTTCGAACAGGACAGTACCTGTGTGTTTGTTTCTCCGTCCTGGTCCACCCAGGCCGTAGGCGAGGTCAAGGATAGCAGGGTTCGGTACACGAATCGGGTTCTCGGTAGGTCCAGGTCCAAACGCCAACAGGTAAGTCCAAAACAATCCAGCTCATACACGGTAAATCCAGCCAATCTCTATTGTCTCTTTCTCTATTGTTCATAGATCCTTCCAGCACTCTCTCTCTCTCTCTTCCTGGTTTTTCTTGACCCTTTATCTGTGTGTCGGCTCCACCTTCTGAGGGTTCCCCTTGCTTCTGGGACTTGTAGTTTTGGCGGTCGGCCATTTTGTGATCTGTAGTTCTGACAGGGGTGGCCATTTTAGTGATCGGGCAGATCCCGTTTATTAGTTCTGCTCTCACATATCTGCCATTTATCACTCGACCCCCTTCTTTGCCACACATCTCTCCCCCTAGATCCGACCCCCTAGGTCGGGCTACCACAGCAAAATATGCGTGCATGCGGGATAACCCATCCACGTTTCCCATTTTCTTCCCTGCTCTGTGTTTCAAGTCAAAATGAAACAGTTGGAGACTCAAAAACCACCGCATCAACCGAGCGTTCTTCTCTTTAGCCCTATGTATCCAGGTGAGTGGGGCATGGTCACTGATGAGGGTGAAGTGGCGCCCCAGCAGGTAGTATTTCAGGCTTTCCAGAGCCCACTTTACTGCCAGCACCTCTTTCTCAACGACGGAGTAGTTGGTTTCCCGTGGTTCCAGCTTCCTGCTTAAAAACAGGATGCGGTGTTCCACCCCTTCTACCTCTTGGGATAGCACTGCTCCCAAGCCGACCTCTGAGACATCCGTCTGAACCACAAACTCTCTCTCAAAGTCTGGTACCACCAGCACTGGATTACAGCAGAGAGCCTCCTGTAATGTCCTAAATGCTTTGGTGGCCCTTTCATCCCATTTGACCATGTTTGGCCCTCTGGCTCTAGTCATGTCGGTAAGTGGGGCGGCCACTGTGGCATAACTTGGGATGAACTTCTGGTAGTAACCGGTCAGCCCTAGGAAGGCTCGAACCTGCTTCTTATTTACTGGTTTTGGCCATTCTCTAATTGCCTTCACCTTCTTACGTTGGGGTTTGATTAACCCTCTTCCCACAGTGTATCCCAGATACTCTGTTTCCTCTAACCCCACATAACACTTGGCAGGGTTTGCCGTGAGCCCTGCCTTTCTAAGGGCGTCTAACACTGCCTGTACCCGGGGTAAGTGGGATTCCCAATCTGGGCTGTAGATCCCCACGTCATCTAAATAAGCTGCGGCGTATGCTTTGTGCGGTTTTAGGACTTTGTCCATGAGCCGTTGAAAGGTGGCTGGGGCCCCGTGTAAGCCTAATGGCATGACGGTGTATTGAAACAAACCGTCAGGGGTTGCAAAGGCTGTCTTTTCTTTGGCCCTGGGGGTCAGAGGAATTTGCCAGTACCCTTTTGTCAGATCAAGGGTCGTAATGTACCGAGCATTACCAATTTTCTCCAGTAGTTCATCTACTCGGGGCATGGGGTAGGCATCAAACTTGGATATTTCATTTACCTTCCGAAAGTCGTTACAGAACCGCAAAGACCCATCGGGATTGGAGACCATCACAATTGGGCTAGACCACTCACTATGTGACTCTTCGATCACTCCAGCTGTCAACATTTTCTCCGTCTCAGCTCTAATCGCAGCCTGTCGAGCCTCGGGTACCCGATATGGCCTCATACTCACTTTTCTCCCTGGTAGGGAAACGATATCATGAGCCGTAACCTCAGTTCGGCCAACCCATCGTCTCACTTCTTGGGGTAGACCTCGCTGAAACTGGTTGAGTACGATGGTCTCGACGATCTCTGCGGATGACTGGGTCTCTGGTCGCAAACATTTCCGTGCCAGGTGAATCAAGTCAAACATCTGTGTTCGTGGGGGTTGTCCCGGTCGGTAGGACCACTGGTGGAAGCGGTGTGCCCTCACGGTATCGGTCACTCCCAGTCTAGTCAAGATCTCTCCCTTTAGTTTATCGTAATCCTGTGCATCTTTCAACTCCAGGTCGAAATATGCTTTTTGAGCATCCCCTGCCAGGTATGGTGCCAGAAGCCCTGCCCATTCTTCTTTCGGCCACTTCTCCCTCTCTGCCGTCCTTTCGAAGGTGGTAAGATATGCTTCCACATCATCCTGTGCTGTCATTTTTTGAAGAAAATGATTGGCCCGCCTCTGGGTATTTGCAGCTGGTAATTGAGCCCCAATTTGGTCCGCTAGCCCCTTTAGGCCTTCTCTTAACTCCCGGGTGTTTCTCTCTTGCTCTTCTCTGAGCAGCTGGTTGGTGCAGTGCTGGACCTGTAACGTGTCCTGATACATTCGCATTGCATCCTGATGAGCTATTTGTTGAGCTCTAGTTGCCTCTTGTTGGGCGGCCACCGCTTGTAACAGGGCCTGTATGGCTCCCTCCATACTCAATTTCCTGAGAAACTGTCCTAACCAAACAAAGCCACAAAAAAAAAAACCTGACTCCCCTTTGGAGTGCTAACTGAACACTTTTTTTTCTCCCTTCTACCTAACCAGTGGTATGGTTAGTCCATGCCCACATTCTCCACCACGTGTGGCAAACCTCTTCAAGGTTAGGAGCGTTTGTCACAAATTAAGTGGTAAACTGTCACCAAATCACCCAAGAATGAGAGTTCTTTCGAACAGGACAGTACCTGTGTGTTTGTTTCTCCGTCCTGGTCAACCCAGGCCGTAGGCGAGGTCAAGGATAGCAGGGTTCGGTACACGAATCGGGTTCTCGGTAGGTCCAGGTCCAAACGCCAACAGGTAAGTCCAAAACAATCCAGCTCATACACTGTAAATCCAGCCATTCTCTATTGTCTCTTTCTCTATTGTTCATAGATCCTTCCAGCACTCTCTCTCTCTCTTCCTGGTTTTTCTTGACCCTTTATCTGTGTGTGGGCTCCACCTTCTGAGGGTTCCCCTTGCTTCTGGGACTTGTAGTTTTGGCGGTCGGCCATTTTGTGATCTGTAGTTCTGACAGGGGTGGCCATTTTAGTGATCGGGCAGAGCCCGTTTATTAGTTCTGCTCTCACATATCTGCCATTTATCACTCGACCCCCTTCTTTGCCACACCATGTAGACCTCCTAGCTAGGCAGTGTCAGTTATTTCTGCATGTCGACCTCCTAGCTAGGCTGTAACAGTTCTTTAACCATGTAGACCTCCTAGCTAGGCAGTGACAGTTCTTTAACCATGTAGACCTCCTAGCTAGGCAGTAACAGTTCTTTAACCATGTAGACCTCCTAGCTAGGCAGTGTCAGTTCTTTAACCATGTAGACCTCCTAGCTAGGCAGTGTCAGTTCTTTAACTATGTAGACCTCCTAGCTAGGCAGTGTCAGTTCTTTCCGCATGTAGACCTCCTAGCTAGACAGTGTCAGTTCTTTCCGCATGTAGACCTCCTAGCTAGGCAGTGACAGTTCTTTAACCATGTAGACCTCCTAGCTAGGCAGTAACAGTTCTTTAACCATGTAGACCTCCTAGCTAGGCAGTGTCAGTTCTGTAACCATGTAGACCTCCTAGCTAGGCAGTGTCAGTTCTTTCCGCATGTAGACCTCCTAGCTAGGCAGTGTCAGTTCTTTCCGCATGTAGACCTCCTAGCTAGGCAGTGACAGTTCTTTAACCATGTAGACCCCCTAGCTATGCAGTGTCAGTTCTTTAACCATGTAGACCCCCTAGCTAGGCAGTGTCAGTTATTTAACCATGTAGACCCCCTAGCTAGGCAGTGTCCATTATTTAACCATGTAGACCCCCTAGCTAGGCAGTGTCAGTTCTTTAACCATGTAGACCCCCGAGCTAGGCAGTGTCAGTTATTTAACCATGTAGACCCCCTAGCTAGGCAGTGTCAGTTCTTTAACCATGTAGACCCCGAGCTAGGCAGTGTTAGTTATTTAACCATGTAGACCTCCTAGCTAGGCAGTGACAGTTCTTTAACCATGTAGACCCCCTAGCTAGGCAGTCACAGTTCTTTAACCATGTACACCTCCTAGCTACGCAGTGTCAGTTCTTTAACCATGTAGATCTCCTAGCTAGGCAGTGTCAGTTCTTTAACCTTGTAGACCCCAAGCTAGGCAGTGTCAGTTCTTTAACCATGTAGACCCCTAGCTAGGCAGTGTCAGTTCTTTAACCATGTAGACCCCTAGCTAGGCAGTGTCAGTTCTTTAACCATGTAGACCCCCGAGCTAGGCAGTGTCAGTTCTTTAACTATGTAGACCCCCAAGCTAGGCAGTGTCAGTTCTTTAACGATGTAGACCTCCTAGCTAGGAGGTGTCAGTTCTTTAACCTTGTAGACCCCTAGCTAGGCAGTACCAGTCTACCTGTCTGAGGATGACCATCAGTCTGTCCATCCTGGTCTCAGTGGTCCCAGCTGTCCCTGTTACCAACCCACAGTGTCTTTGAGACAGGACCACCTGGTTGGCCCTGTGGTTATGGATCATGTTTCTCTCCCTTTGTTGTGTTTTGGCCAGTTTCACTACTCACACAGTACAAACACTCACATAGTCCTGACTGTACCATTTCCCTCTTTCTACGCATATGCATTCACACGTGACTATAAGAATACTCTTATGCATTCACACGTTACTATAAGAATACTCAGCAGGTGTGTGTGTGTGTGTGTGTGTGTGTGTGTGTGTGTGTGTGCGTGCGTGCGTGCGTGCGTGTGAGTTACATATGCATGTGTGCCTAACCTGTCAAACGGTGTAGTGGTCTACCAGCTGCTTCTACGCATCACCTCTCACTACTCTTAGTCGCTGAACCATGATCCTCCAGTTTGTTTATTTACCCTTCTGATACCCCAGTCCAGGCCAGCATGCTTGGTTGACTAACGTAGATGAAATGGGTTTGAACCATCAGGTCAGAGAAAAGCACAGACAGGGAGGGAACAGAAGGGAGGGTATGGAGAATGTCTGTGGGAGGTTGTGGAATGCTCATAAAGTCATATTGATACATATACTATAGATCTTCATTAGGAGTGCTTGTCTCTCTACTCTCTATGTAAAGGGTGGGGTTTTAATCTACTGTAGATTGGGTATAGAGTACTTGCAGGTAACATTACCAATGAACAAGCAGCAACGCACAACCAAACAAGAATATTTTCTGTTGTCCAGTGCTACACTCTTAGAAAAAAAAGGTTCCAAAAGGGTTCTTCGGCTGTCCTCATAGGAAAACCCTTTTTGGTTCTAGGGAAAAAAAGTTTTGGTTCCACTTAGAACCCTTTTGGGTTCCATGTAGAACCCTCAGTGGAAAGGGCCCTACATGGAACCCAAAAGGGTTCTACCTGGAACAAAAAAGGATTATTCCAAGGGCTCTCCTATGGGGACAGCTGAAGAAACCTTTTAGGTTCTAGATAGCAAAAACAATTCTAAGGGTGCAGCAATGTTTATGATGTAGTTTACCCTTCTATCTGTGCCCTAGATACATAATAAAGCTGAATGTCATGGAAGATGTTTGGACTGTTTTATTTTATTTTATTTCACCTTTATTTAACCAGGTAGGCTAGTTGAGAACAAGTTTTTGTTTACAACTGCGACCTGGCCAAGATAAAGCAAAGCAGTTCGACACATAAAACAACACAGAGTTACACATGGAATAAACAAACATACAGTCAATAATATAGTAGAAGAAAAAAAAGTAGATATACAGTGTGTGCAAATGAGGTAAGATAAGGGAGGTAAGGCAATAAAATAGGCGATAGTGGCGAGGTAATTACGATATAGCAATTAAACACTAAGATGAATGTGCAAGTAGAGATGCTGGGGTGCAAAGGAGCAAAATAAATACAGTGCCTTGCGAAAGTATTCGGCCCCCTTGAACTTTGCAACCTTTTGCCACATTTCAGGCTTCAAACATAAAGATATAAAACTGTATTTTTTTGTGAAGAATCAACAACAAGTGGGACACAATCATGAAGTGGAACGACATTTATTGGATATTTCAAACTTTTTTAACAAATCAAAAACTGAAAAATTGGGTGTGCAAAATTATTCAGCCCCTTTACTTTCAGTGCAGCAAACTCTCTCCAGAAGTTCAGTGAGGATCTCTGAATGATCCAATGTTGACCTAAATGACTAATGATGATAAATACAATCCACCTGTGTGTAATCAAGTCTCCGTATAAATGCCAAAGTAGGAATTGGATTTGGGGGTGACCAGTGAAATATTCCTGCTGCAGCGCGTGCTGTGGGTGGGTGCTGCTATGGTGAACAGTGATCTGAGATAAGGCAGGGTTTTACCTAGCAAAGACTTGTAGATGACCTGGAGCCAGTGGGTTTGGCGACGAGTATGAAGCGAGGGCCAACCAACGAGAGTGTACAGGTTGCAGTGGTGGGTAGTATATGGGGCTTTGGTGACAAAATGGATGGCACTGTGATAGACTGCATCCCAATTTGTTGAGTAGAGTGTTGGAGGCTATTTTGTAAATGACATCGCCGAAGTCGAGGATCGGTAGGATAGTCAGTTTTACGAGGGTATGTTTGGCAGCATGAGTGAAGGATGCTTTGTTGCAAAATAGGAAGCCGATTCTTGATTTAATTTTGGATTGGAGATGCTTAATGTGGGTCTGGAAGGAGAGTTTACAGTCTAACCAGACACCTAGGTATTTGTAGTTGTCCACATATTCCAGGTCAGAACCGTCCAGAGTAGTGATGCTGGACAGTCGGGCAGGTGTGGGCAGCGAACAGTTGAAGAGCATGCATTTAGTTTTACTTGCATTTAAGAGCAGTTGGAGGCCACAGAAGGAGAGTTGTATGGCATTGAAGCTCGTCTGCAGGATAGTTAGCACAGTGTCCAAAGAAAGGCCAGAAGTATACCGAATGGTGTCGTCTGCGTAGAGGTGGATCAGAGACTCACCAGCAGCAAGAGTGACATCATTGATGTATACAGAGAAGAGAGTCGGCCTGAGAATTGAACCCTGTGGCACCCCCATAGAGACTGACAGAGGTCCGGACAACAGGCCCTCCGATTTGACACACTGAACTCTATCAGAGAAGTAGTTGGTGAACCAGGCGAGGCAGTCTGAGAATTTGAGAAACCAAGGCTGTTGAGTCTGCCGATAAGAATGTGGTGTTTGACAGAGTCGAAAGCCAGGTCGATGTATATGGCTGCACAGTATTGTCTCTTATCGATGGCAGTTATGTTATCGTTTAGGACCTTGAGCGTGGCTGAGGTGCACCCATGACCAGCTCGGAAGCCAGATTGCATAGCGGAGAAGGTACGGTGGGATTCAAAATGAGCGGTGATCTGTTTGTTAACTTGGCTTTCGAAGATCTTAGAAAGGCAGGGTAGGATAGATATAGGTCTGTAGCAGTTTGGGTCTAGAGTGTCTCCCCCTTTGAAGAGGGGGATGACCATGGCAGCTTTCCAATATTTGTGGATCTCAGATGATACAAAGAGAGGTTGAACAGGCTAGTAATAGGGGTTGCAACAATTTCGTCAGATAATTTTAGAAAGAGAGGGTCTAGCCCGGCTGATTTGTAGGGGTCCAGATTTTGCAGCTCTTTCAGAACATCAGCCATCTGGATTTGGGTGAAGGAGAAATGGGGGAGGCTTGGGCAAGTTGCTGTGGGGGGTGCAGGGCAGTTGACCGGGGTAGGGTTAGCCAGGTGGAAAGCATGGCCAGCCGTATAAAAATGCTTATTGAAATTCTCAATTATCGTGGATTTTTTATCGGGGGTGACAGTGTTTCCTAGCCTCAGTGCAGTGGGCAGCTGAGAGGAGGTGCTCTTATTCTCCATGGACTTTACAGTGTCCCAGAACTTTTTTGAGGTTGTGCTACAGGATGCAAATTTCTGTTTGAAAAAGCTAGCCTTAGCTTTCCTAACTGCTTGTGTATATTGGTTCCTAACTTCCCTGAAAAATTGCATATCACGGGGGCTATTTGATGCTAATGTAGTTTTTGTGCTGGTCAAGGGCAGTCAGGTCTGGAGTGAACCAAGGGCTATATCTGTTCCTGGTTCAAATTTTTTAAATGGGGCATGCTTATTTAAGATGGTGAGGAAGGCACTTTTAAAGAATAGCCAGGCATCATCTACCGACGGGATGAGGTCAATGTCCTTCCAGGATACCCGGGCCAGGTCGATTAAAAAGGCCTGCTCGCTGAAATGTTTTAGGGAGCATTTGACAGTGATGAGGGGTGGTCGTTTGACCGCAGACCATTACGGATGCAGGCAATGAGGCAGTGATCGCTGAGATCTTGGTTGAAGACTGCAGAGGTGTATTTAGAGGGCAAGTTGGTTAGGATGATATCTATGAGGGTGCTCGTGTTTATGGATTTGGGGTTGTACCCGGTAAATTCATTGGTAATTTGTGTGAGATTGAGGGCATTAAGCTTAGATTGTAGGATGGCCGGGGTGTTAAGCATGTCCCAGTTTAGGTCACCTAGCAGTACGAGCTCTGAAGATAGATGGGGGGCAATCAATTCACATATGGTGTCCAGGGCACAGCTGGGGGCAGAGGGTGGTCTATAGCAAGCAGCAACGGTGAGAGACTTGTTTCTGTAAAGGTGGATTTTTAGAAGTAGAAGCTCGAATTGTTTGGGCACAGACCTGGATAGTATTACCGAACTCTGCAGGCTATCTCTGCAGTAGATTGCCACTCCACCCCCTTTGGCAGTTCTATCTTGTCGGAAAATTTTTATAGTTAGGGATGGAAATTTCAGGGGTTTTGGTGGTCTTCCTAAGCCAGAATTCAGACACGGCTAGGACATCCTGGTTGGCAGAGGGTGCTAAGGCAGTGAATAAAACAAACTTGGGGAGGAGGCTTCTAATGTTAACATGCATGAAACCAAGGCTTTTACGGTTACAGAAGTCAACAAATGAGAGCGCCTGAGGAATGGAAGTGGAGCTAGGCACTTTTGGGCCTGGATTAACCTCTACATCACCAGAGGAACAGAGGAGGAGTACGATAAGGGTACGGCTAAAGGCTATAAGAACTGGTCGTCTAGTGTGTTCGGAACAGAGAGTAAAAGCAGCAGGTTTCTGGGCGCGATAGAATAGATTCAAGGCATAATGTAAAAAAAAAGGTATGGTAGGATATGAATACAATGGAGGTAAACCTAGGCATAGAGTGACGATGAGAGAGATATTGTCTCATCATTTAAAACAGGTGATGTCGCCGCATGTGTGAGAGGTGGAACTAGGCATATTGAGCAGGGCCAGAGGCTCTACAGTGAAATAAGACAATGATCACTAACCAGAACAGCAATGGACAAGGCATTAGGGAGAGGCATGCATAGCCGAGTGATCATAGGGGTCCAGTGAGTAGTTAAGCTGGCTGGAGACACGGCGATTCAGACAGCTAAGGGGCCGGGGCTAGCAGGCTAGCGGAAGAAGTCTGTTGTAGCCTCCTCGTGCAGTTCCATCGGCAGACCAGCCGTGATGGATTAGTAGGGTTCCGTGTAGGATTAGGTTCCGTGTAGTAAAGGTGCCCAGTCCAATTGGCAAAATAAGCAGGTTGTTGGGTAGCATCCAGCCATTTTAGCTGCTGTGCCTTCATAAGAAAGGTATTCACTCCTCCGTTCCATGGATGATTTACCCTGAGAGGAGAGGGTTACCTGGGCACCATGTCAACTCATAGAGGGAGGGAGAGGAGGGAGGGAGAGAGCAAAGTTAGGGAGAGGAGGGAGGGAGAGAGCGAAGGGTGGGAGGGGGAGGGGAGGTAGGGAGAGGAGGGAGGGTGGAGATAGAGAGACAACATTGGTGTCCATTTTAGCTATGAATGAAGCTGGATTTTGTAAACGCTATTGTACAATTTGAATGTGGTTTACTGGTAAGTGGAATAGAACAGAACGATTGTATTATGCCAATCAGATTGAGAAACTTCTCTGGGCTTACTTTTGAGCCAATAAATCAACTTATTTTTGGAAATGAACAGTGTGAAAACCCAAGACCGGTGGAGAGAGGCCCATGTCACACTGGCAAGCCAGAAGAACATCCATTTTATTACCATTTCAAACCAGTCCAACTGAACCATAACAACCTACAGTTATCATCACACCAGTTCAAACCAGTCCAACTGAACCATAACAACCTACAGTTATCATCACACCAGTTTAAACCAGTCCAACTGAACCATAACAACCTACAGTTATCATCACACCAGTTCAAACCAGTCCAACTGAACCATAACAACCTACAGTTATCATCACACCAGTTCAAACCAGTCCAACTGAACCATAACAACCTACAGTTATCATCACACCAGTTCAAACTAGTCCAACTGAACCATAACAACCTACAGTTATCATCACACCAGTTCAAACCAGTCCAACTGAACCATAACAACCTACAGTTATCATCACACTAGTTCAAACCAGTCCAACTGAACCATAACAACCTACAGTTATCATCACACCAGTTCAAACCAGTCCAACTGAACCATAAGAACCTACAGTTATCATCACACTAGTTCAAACCAGTCCAACTGAACCATAACAACCTACAGTTATCATCACACCAGTTCAAACCAGTCCAACTGAACCATAACAACCTACAGTTATCATCACACCAGTTCAAACCAGTCCAACTGAACCATAACAACCTACAGTTATCATCACACCAGTTCAAACCAGTCCAACTGAACCATAACAACCTACAGTAATCACATGCATATGCTCATGCGGAACGGCGAGAGAGACAAGTGTGTGTGTTTGTGTGTAACTTTTCCAGCAGAATGAGATATCAGTGCTTCTCTAGGAGTCCATCAGTCATGTGGTTGGGGTGCATTAGGGGTGCATTAGGGGTTTAGGAGGGGTAGCAGGGTTGTGGGAGGTCTGTCTGTGTCAGGAGGAATGTGCAACAGCTGGATAGTGAAGGCGGACAGGGACGGGGGTGACGGGGTAACTGGGCATCAGGGGCACCCAGGACTGAGCCAGGCTGTGGGAACCATGGAGCGGGGAAATTACTGGAAGTTTTCCTCAGATGAGGCTATGGGCTGGCCGTTTGGCCCCTGGGGCCCGAGAGCTTAAAAACTCTATTGAATCAGATACGCTCCTGCTGAACCTCTCCGCTCTCAGCTGTTCTCCCTCGTTTTCTTCATCCCTCGCTCTGTCTCGGTCGGTCGGTCACTCTCTCTCTCACTCACTCACTCACTCACTCACTCACTCACTCACAAACTCACACAGCTGTAAAATAATGAATGACCTCAAAGGTATGGCCAGTTATGTAATACATTTTTACAAGAGCTGTGAGTAGATGATGGAGTTCACCAACCTATTCACATTTATAATGGTAGTGGTGGCTATATGAACCCAGTGAATGGGCCTCCCTCCCTCTCTGTCTCTGTCTCTCTCTCTCCCTTCAGTCCCTTTTCAGCCCAGGGGGAGTATTAGGGTTCTATGAGTCAAACCTACCTCAAGAAAGCTCTTCTCACAATCCCGCTAACTTGATTGATAGTTAATTAACTGTAATACACTTTCTGACTGGAGTAGTGTTCCGTAGACAATGAGGAGTAATCACAACATTATTATTGGAGCTGTGGACTATTTTTATTTTATTTTGGAAACATTGATTAACTACTTCATTTGAATATCAACCAGTCAGCAGAGACTGTTTAGTGTTCCCTATCAAACAACCCAGATATTTTCCTTCTAGGGAGGGAGTGTGTGTGTGGTGTGGTGTGTCTTCTGTCTGTGTGTGTGTGTGTCAGTGTGCATGTTCTCTTCATTGAGGACTGTGTGTCTGAGGGGACCCACTCATCAACCTAGCAACAGGAGGGAGGGGCCAGGATGTGAGGGAGAAATTCATATTTGCCAATGAAGCCCCTCTCCAGCACAGTAACCCCTCCTCCTCATGTGGATTTCCCTGTGTGTGTGTGTGATGATTCTGCACTGGGCCGGTGCAAGGAGTGAAACAGTGAGCTGTGCTAGAGGGAGAGTCAGTGTGTGTGTGCATGCTAACAGTGTGCCTTATGGACAGAGGGGGCTTGAGTGACTGTTGACTAGCCGGCTAGTAGGTGGAGGAACAGTAAGAACACAGACAGAACTCCGTGCTTGTTGGATCCAGTGTTTGTTGTGGAATCTATACTCTCAGACCAGGAGGTTCTGGGTGACGGTGGGTTGAAGGAGCGGGATGTCTAAGATGACGTTGTGGTTGGGCCTCCTCCTGGCTCTCAGCGCAGGTCGTCTGGATGCTTGGTTCTGGAACAAGGACCCTGATCCTACTACCCAAGCCCCAACGAAGGCTCCGCCACTGGGCAAGGCAGGAGGACAGCTCAAGAGAGGTGAGGAGAACCTGGCAGGGGTTGGGGCAGAAATCATCAACGTGGCTGATGGGATCCGTAAGTTTGTGCAGACGTGGGACGCGACCCCAGCCACTTGGACTGACAGAGGAGTGGCGAGCCCTACCACACAGATGGCTAATAAGGAGGAGTCTGTGTCTGGGGAAGGGTCTGGGGCTAAGGAAGGATCTGGGTCTGGGGAAGGATCTGGGTCTAAGGAAGGATCTGGGTCTGGGTATAAGGAAGGATCTGGGTCTGGGGAAGGATCTGGGGCCAAGGAAGGATCTGGGTCTGGGGAAGGATCTGGGTCTAAGGAAGGATCTGGGTCTGGGTATAAGGAAGGATCTGGGTCTGGGTATAAGGAAGGATCTGGGTCTGGGGAAGGATCTGGGTCTAAGGAAGGATCTGGGTCTGGGGAAGGATCTGGGTCTAAGGAAGGATCTGGGTCTGAGATGGGTTCAGGATCAGGGTCTGGTTCAGCGTCTGGTGTAGGGTCTGGGGAAGGATCTGGGTCTAAGGAAGGATCTGGGTCTGGGTATAAGGAAGGATCTGGGTCTGGGTATAAGGAAGGATCTGGGTCTGGGGAAGGATCTGGGTCTAAGGAAGGACCTGGGTCTGGGGAAGGATCTGGGTCTAAGGAAGGATCTGGGTCTGAGATGGGTTCAGGATCAGGGTCTGGTTCAGCGTCTGGTGTAGGGTCTGGGTTTGGATCGAGGAATGAGTCTGGTGTAGGTTCAGGGACCGGCTCGGGTTCGGGGTCAGGGCTTGGAGAAATGGAAAGTGTGGTTCTCCCCACTAACCTAACAGAGGTGGTGGAGGATGACCTCACAGGGGTTGAGGGGGTGAAACAGGGCGAACCAAAGACCAACCTCTCTGACATCTCTTCTCATGACCACAATGGAACCTGCCACCTTGTGCCCTCTGATTGGCCAATCTGCATATCAAGGGGGTCAAAGCATTTCTCGCTGCCCAACTTCCTGAACCACACCTCTGTGGAGGAGGTTGGCGTGGCCCTGAGAGAGTGGGCGTGGCTGGCCAAGGCGGGGTGCCACCATGGAGCCGAATGGTTCCTCTGCCTCCTCCTCGTGCCCAGGTGCTCGCTGCCTGGCCAAGTGCTCAACAAGGTTCCCCTGCTGCCCTGCTGCAGCTTCTGCCAAGTCCTGCAAGACAGCTGCTGGCCAGCCCTGGATGACGGGCGACTTCCTGTAGAGTGTAATTTGCTGCCCGACAGGGATCAGGAGGCGGGGTTGCGGTGTCCGCCATGCGTGTCAGTTAGTAATCGGAAAGGTAAAACCGCGGGTTAGAATGTATCCTGTTTGGAGATACATTTTGAATCCGGTTGTCTGATCATGACAGGTGTGTGTGTGTGTGTGTCTGCATGTGCACGTGTGATTAACACACCTTTGTGAAGTAGCATAGACACGCGTTATCCTCACATTTGAGCGACTTCAAAATGCTTGGCGGCGGTGGGGACTTTCAGTCAGGGACTGCTGATGATTGTACCTTGTTTTGGGGTCAATCATACTCCACTGACGTGCTCAGAAGTGTGACATGAACACAAGCATGACTGACCGGCACTATAGACCACCAACCTGGGACCATTTGCATGTTCTGTATGAATGTTAACGTTAATAATAATGTTTTGTCTGCATAGAGTGGAGACAATCCATGAAATATACATAAAGCATAGGACAAAATCATGCTACAGCATGTTGTTTTCACACAGTGGAAAATACATGTCCTGCATTCTTCCCAATACAGCATTTATTCAGATATGCTCGTACTGTAGGTTGGACTTGTGATTCATGTGATGCAGTAAAGAAGCATATGGAGAAGTGGAAAATGCACACTGTTTAGAATCTGTTCTCCAGGGTTCGGCCCCACAAAGGGACAGGAAGACTTCTATAAGCTCTACCTGGGCTTTAGCTCTGTAGGCTATGACAGCTCAATAAATCATTCCCTGCTGAGTATGCATGGGAGAATTGATTGTCTGAGTTCAGAGTCACAGCACATTAAACGCATCAAGCCATATTTATCACACAGCTGTTTTCCCGTGGGGATTTGTAAGTGCTCAGGTTTCTTAGCATGTTATTGAACATGTTTTTCATTGTCCGTGTTAACTTTACTTTTACCAAGTAGGGTAGGAGTTTAGATAAAGTTGAAATGTTATCATAAACCATAGTCCTAGAAAATAGGGGTTAGGCTGTAAAGCCACTATTTTTGGAAGGCTCATTTAAAAGAAATGCATAGCAGTGTACTAGTATATATATATATATATATATATATATATATATATGTCACTGTTTTCCTTTAGTTGTAATACATGACAGAATAGGTCAATATGAGACAGGATAGAAAGACTGTTTCCTTATATTGGCTGTACTCATTTCATCATAGTTTGCACTCGTAGTGTTTTTGCCCGACAAGATAAATTACTTCAGAACATGTTCATTTGTGATTTACTTGGTGCTTCTGTTTGCCAAGCAAAGCAGTGGAACAGCACCGTGCTTGTCAGCATGTCGTTCTCTTCTGGGATGCATTCCTAGACTTGTACATACACACTGTATCAAACACACACACACACACACTCAGATGCGCGCACACACACACTCAGATGCGCACACACACACACTCAGATGCACACACACACACACACACACACACACACACACACACACACACACACACACACACACACACACACACACACACACACACACACACACAGTGCACTTTCCTTTGTTTACTTGAGTTCACTTGTCATTTGAGATGGGAGTTTAAATGGAAAGTCCCTGTTTTGTTGTGGAGTTGATGTTAGTCTGTTTTATGGGGACTGTCCCTTAGGCCTCTCTACCACTGTTGTGCCTTTTTCTATTCCAGTATCCTGTTTTACTGAGTTCACTAAGTTTGTCCTATCAGCAATGGAGGTGGAGATGGAGGAAGGGATGCATGGGTTGATGGGTAGGCTGATGATGGACCTATAGGTAGAAGGATGGAAACAAACTATTACAAACAGCCATCTTAAGATTTGACTCAACTATCTGGCTGAAGAGGGTCAACCATCTTGTCTCTGTCAATCTACAAAGCATTTTCACGCCACTATCTGTACCAATGGAATTCGGCTTGGTGGGCGACAATCAATCCGACCCTTATCGAGATTTGAGATTCGCCACCTTCCTTTCATTGCCATCTTTATATTACATAGCCTCCATACTGCATTCTAGTATTTCTGGGACTCAATCAATGTCTGAAATCAGTGATCATGAGGATTGGAATGTAGAATGTTTCTAGGAGGAGTGCATGATGCATTCTCAGCAGAGCAGACCACTGCAGTCTGAACAATGGTTTCATCTCATCCACACTGGTGCTGTTATGGACAGAATGGGGTGCGTGGCTGGGGGTGGAAGATTCATGGACAATGATCTGCTCTGGGGAAGAGTGTGGCGATTGTGCTCTCTGGTCTGGGAGAAAGGGTGAGGGTGTCTTTGCGTGCCCCCTTCCAACAAGGAGCTGTCTGATTCGGGCCAGACCGGGGCACTGAATCTCCACGAGGGGTCATGGGTCTCACCCACATTTTTACACAGTCTTTCAGTAACGGTCGAAATCAGTCAATGAAACATCCAGTCATCCGTGTGAAGAAGAGTAAAGAGAAAAACAAAGAGAAAGAGAGAGTCATTTGTGTCGGGGATTTACCAGTTCATTACATGTGAAGGTTCACGTTGGTTCACTGGGAAACAAGTGGGTGGTAAAGCATGCTTGTTGCCCGCATTGATGTTATCATGCAGTGGATCATGTTTCGTAATAAACAAGTCTTTATTTTTGTAATATCTGTTATGTAAACCGGTTTTATAGGTATGTAGGTAGCAAAACTATTGCTCTACAGTATACCAACCCAAATCACTCAGACAGTTGAATTCCCAGAAGATTCCAAGTATGGGCAAAATATCGTAAAGATGGGCCCTTGCCAGAGAAAACCTACCTGCTGTGGCGCCAAATGTTATGTTATGTTATGTGTGACCAATCCAACCATTAGCTTGAATAGCAGAATGGGGCTTTTCTGACATTCAGCCAATTGAGCCAATGTACAAGGTTGGATTTAGTGATGTCATCTTTGTGGAGTGCTCTGCTTTCTTGTTTCCTGTTCCATCATCAATCATTTTTAACTGACCATAGCCGGGGTTTGGCCAATATGGAATAAGGGCTGACCTGGAACAGTGGAAATGCCATAGATGTCACAGCTGTGTTGCCTCACTCTGAAGTGTTAACTGATGGGCTTTCAGTTCTGGCACTGCTCCCCCTTTCTGTAGCTCTCCAGGTCCAGTTGGTCTGGTCCTCTGGGATGTGTCACAGCTGGAGAGGTTGGACCATTCAGACTTTCTAACAGGGGGGTCCTTGGAGAGGATGGAAAGTGGAGTTAGATACTCTATATCTCAAACACCAGCTGACATCTGTCTGTTTCTGGTACAGTAAGATCAGTGTTTCACATTACAGCCTGTTCCAATGGTCTTTGATGGGCTCGTCACCAACTGTAACAAGCATTGCAAGTTAGCACCAATAAACAATGATGATGGTTTCATTTTTGGCTACTTACATTTATTTTATTTATTTTTTTACCCCTTTTTCTCCCCAATTTCGTGGTATCCAATTGGTAGTTACAGTCTTGTCCCATTGCTGCAACTCCCGTACGGACTCGGGAAAGGCAAAGGTCAGGAGCCGTGCGTCCTCTGAAACACAACCCTGCCAAGGGTTGCTTCTTGACACAATGCCCGCTTAACCCGGAAGCCAGCCGTACCAATGTGTGGGAGGAAACACCGTGCACCTGGCGACCGAGTCAGCGTGCACTGCGCCCGGCCCGCCACAGGAGTCGCTAGAGTGCGATGGGACAAGGACATCCCTGCTGGCCAAACCTTCCCCTAACCCGGACGACACTGGGCCAATTGTGCACCGCCCCATGGGTCTCCCGGTCTCGTCCGGCTAAGACAGAGCCTGGACTCGAACCAGGATCTCTAGTGGCACAGCTATCACTGTGATGCAGTGCCTTAGTCCACTGTGCCTCTCGGGAGGCCACCGGCTACTTACATTACTGTAATTAAAGTACATTCTTATGTCCGTACAGTAGTTTTTGGCACTGTCATCTTTGAAACCTGGGGGTTTAAACAAACAGTTGTTTGATGTTCGGCCTCTGGGTCTCTCTGATGCATCATTGAATTAGGAAAATAGTTTTCTGTTGCTCTTTGCACACAGTTAGTAGGCCTTCTTATTTTCCCAAGCAATTACTTATTACAGTTTTCAGACGAAGAGAACAGCACCATTTCTTCAGCACGGTCTCGAGGCAAGGAAGCCTTTTACAACGAAGTAGCACTCTGTTAAGTTTTTTTATTGTTCACTGTGACATACCTAAGTTTATTTAAAACAGAGTGAAACTCAGACATGAGGTAACTAGATGGACTGTAGTTGAGTCAATGTTTGGGTTGCGGGACATTTTAGGTACGCCCTCTTGGCTTGTTGTAAGAGGAAGCTCTTTGCTAGGATAACAGAAGTGAAGAGGAGAGGATGAAGATAGGATAGAGAGGCGAGGGGATAAAATAATGTTATACAGTACATACGGAAAGTATACAGGCCCCTTGACTTTTTCCACATTTTTGTCACATTACAGACTTATTCTAAAATGGATTCAATATTTTTTTCTCCTCATCAATCTACACATATTACCCCATAATGACAATGCAAAAACAGACTTAGATTTTTTTGTTGTTGCAAAAAACACCTTATTTACATAATTATTCAGACCCTCTGCTATGAGCCTTGAAGTTGAGCTCAGGTGCATCCTGTTTCAATTGATCATCCTTGAGATGTTTCTACAACTTGATTGGAGTTCACTTGTGGTAAATTAAGTTGATTGTACATGATTTGGAAAGGCACACACCTGCCTATATAAGGTTCCACAGTTGACAGTGCATGTCAGAGCAAAAACCAAGCCATGAGGTCGAAGGCATTGTCCGTAGAGCTCCGAGACAGGATTGTGTCAGCATTGAAGGTCCCCAAGAACACAGTGGCCTCCATCATTCTGTGCAATCGGGGGAGAAGGGCGTAGGTCAGGGAGGTGACGAAGAACCCGATGGTCACTCAGACAGAGCTCCAGAGTTCCTCTGTGGAGATGGGAGAACCTTCCACAAGGACAACCATCTCTACAGCACTCCACCAATCAGGCCTTTATGGTAGAGTGGCCAGACGGAAGCCATTCCTCTGTAAAACGCAAGACAGCCCGCTTGGAGTTTACCAAAATGTACCTAAAGACTCTCAGACCATGATAAACAAGATTCTCTGGTCTTATGAAACCAAGATTGAACTATTTGGCCTGAATGCCAAGCGTCACGTCTGGAGGAAACCTGGCACCATCCCTACGGTGAAGCGTGGTGGTAGCAGCATCATGCTGTGGGGATATTTTTCAGTGGCAGGGACTGGGAGACTAGTCAGGGCAGAGGGAAAGATGAACGGAGCAAAGTACAGAGTTCTCAGGACCTCAGACTGGGGTGAAGGTTCACCTTCCAGAAGGACAACGATCCTAAGCACACAGCCAAGACAACGCAGAAGTGTTTTTGGGAAGAGTCTTGTCCTTGAGTGGCCCAGCCAGAGCCCGGACTTGAACCAAATTGAACATCTCTGGAGAGGCCTGAAAATAGGGGTGCAGCAACCCTCCCCATACAAGCTTGAGAGGATCTTAAGAGAAAAATGGGAGAAACTCCCAAAATACATGTGTACCATGCTTGTAGAGTCATACCCAAGAAGACTTGAGGCTGTAATTGAGTAAAGGGTATGAATACTTATGTAAATGTAATATTTAGTTTTTTTTAACTTTTAATACATTTGCTAAAATGTCTAAACCTTTTTTTGCTAAATCATTATGGATTATTGTGTGTAGATTGATGAGGGAAACATTTTAAAAAAATCAATTTTAGAATAAGTCTGTAACGTAACAAAATGTAGAAAAAGTCAAGGGGTCTGAATACTTTCTGAATGCACTGTATATACAGCTAAATATATCAAATTTCAACACTGACATAAATGTAACTGTTTATTTTATTCACTAAGGAAGATTGATTCATTCTCAGTGTAATGTATTGTTATGGATATGAATGACTGCAGGTTGGTGTATGTATTCATTGGCAAGGAGGGTTTTTGTAGCTACAAGATTTCTCACGGTTTTTCTAGATTGTATTCGTATAGTGCTTTCAATCATGTCTAAAAGTACTTCATACCGTAACTCACCCTCATCCACTAGCACCTACCTGGGTGATACAACATGGCAGCCATTTTGTGCCTCACAGAAACCACCCACCACACATCAGCTCCAACTAGTTTTCTCAATGTATGCGTTGCATGGAAACCCTCCTCTTGGACATATTAAATGATTAGTCATGGTCTGAGAGCCAGTCGTTAGCCCTCGTCCCGAGCCACTTCAGCATGTTTAGACTGGCAGGCCTGTTGTGCTGGGCTCTGGGCCCGCTGGGTACTGTACTTAACAAAGCTTATTGTACACACACACACACACACACACACACACACACACACACACACACACACACACACACACACACACACACACACACACACACACACACACACACACATCCTAGTTTTGTTTTGGGTTCTTTAGTTTGTGCATGACATTCTATGATCAGTGCATGCATTGTTTAGGCCACTCACTTCACAAAATGATGCTGCCATGTTATTCCAAATATGGAAGTTCATGATATAGCAGGTGACATACAGAGATCAGGTGAATGAGCTCAGCTGACAGACATACAGTGCATTCAGTATTCAGACCCCTTCACTTTTTCCACATTGCAGTCTTATTCTAAAATTGATTAAATTGTTTATTATCCTCATCAATCTACACACAATACTCCATAATGACAAAGCAAGAACAGGTTTTCAGATTTTTTTGCAAATTTAAAATGTGCACTGTAGGCCATGGATTTTCCAATCTGGGGGAGGTGGGAATATATTCCCTATTGGGATGGGACATCTGTAGTACGTAATCGACAGGATATTCCCTTAATCTATGTCTGACTGGGAATCCCTGGAAAGCTGCAAGGTTCCCTATTACTGCAGTGCTGTGGAACGTCTCTGAGCGTTGCCAGGATAGCGTGAAGGATCAGACCAGTGTGGAGAATCATGGAATCATGTCAGATTGGGAACAGGGAAGGGAAGCTGCCTGCCTGGCCAGCCACCCTGGTCCCATGTGGCTCAGCTACTAAATGACTGAAATGAAATGTGATCCTGGGATGTGGTGGTGGTGTTCCCACGTTCTCCTCTGTCAACACGACATCTGCCTGCATGGGAATCCCCATTCAATGCAGTGCAACTCAGTCCCAGTTGATTTTGTATAGTGCAGTACAAGTGAGTGAGTCGATGGATTCTCTGTTATGACATCCATGTTGGTAAACATGGCTGGTATGTAACTGACAATACTTTCTGACAGCTATAGTGGATACATTCCATATTCCTCTTTTGTTCTTTCTCTCTTATCTAACTTTTTCATTATCATTCGTTGTAATTTTCGGTAGACAGAAATCAGTTACTCCCTGAGGCTCTTTTGTGACTCGGGTTAGTGTTGGGTTAGTGTCTGCGGTAGGGTTGGGTTAGTGTCTGCGGTAGTGTTGGGTTAGTGTCTGCGGTAGTGTTGCGTTAGTGTCTGCGGTAGTGTCTGTGGTAGTGTTGGGTTAGTGTCTGCGGTACTGTTGGGTTAGTGTCTGCGGTAGTGTTGGGTTAGTGTCTGCGGTAGTGTTGGGTTAGTGTCTGCGGTAGTGTTGGGTTAGTGTCTGCGGTAGTGTCTGCGGTAGTGCTGAGTTAGTGTCTGCGGTAGTGTTGGGTTAGTGTCTGCGGTAGTGTTGGGTTAGTGTCTGCGGTAGTGTTGGGTTAGTGTCTGTGGTAGTGTTGGGTTAGTGTCTGCGGTAGTGTTGGGTTAGTGTCTGCGGTAGTGTTGGGTTAGTGTCTGCGGTAGTGTTGGGTTAGTGTCTGCGGTAGTGTTGGGTTAGTGTCTGCGGTAGTGTTGGGTTAGTGTCTGCGGTAGTGTTGGGTTAGTGTCTGCGGTAGTTCTGAGTTAGTGTCTGCGGTAGTGTTGGGTTAGTGTCTGCGGTAGTGTTGGGTTAGTGTCTGCGGTAGTGTTGGGTTAGTGTCTGCGGTAGTGTTGGGTTAGTGTCTGCGGTAGTTCTGAGTTAGTGTCTGCGGTAGTGTTGGGTTAGTGTCTGCGGTAGTGTTGGGTTAGTGTCTGCGGTAGTGTTGGGTTAGTGTCTGCGGTAGTGTTGGGTTAGTGTTGGGTTAGTGTCTGCGGTAGTGTTGGGTTAGTGTCTGCGGTAGGGTTGGGTTAGTGTCTGCGGTAGTGTTGGTTAGTGTCTGCGGTAGTGTTGGTTAGTGTCTGCGGTAGTGTTGGGTTAGTGTCTGCGGTAGTGTTGGGTTAGTGTCTGCGGTAGTGTTGGGTTAGTGTCTGCGGTAGTGTTGGGTTAGTGTCTGCGGTAGTGTTGGGTTAGTGTCTGCGGTAGTGTCTGCGGTAGTGCTGAGTTAGTGTCTGCGGTAGTGTTGGGTTAGTGTCTGCGGTAGTGTTGGGTTAGTGTCTGCGGTAGTGTTGGGTTAGTGTCTGCGGTAGTGTTGGGTTAGTGTCTGCGGTAGTGTTGGGTTAGTCTCTGCGGTAGTGTTGGGTTAGTGTCTGCGGTAGTGTTGGGTTAGTGTCTGCGGTAGTGTTGGGTTAGTGTCTGCGGTAGTGTTGGGTTAGTGTCTGCGGTAGTGTTGGGTTAGTGTCTGCGGTAGTGTTGGGTTAGTGTCTGCGGTAGTTCTGAGTTAGTGTCTGCGGTAGTGTTGGGTTAGTGTCTGCGGTAGTGTTGGGTTAGTGTCTGCGGTAGTGTTGGGTTAGTGTCTGCGGTAGTGTTGGGTTAGTGTCTGCGGTAGTTCTGAGTTAGTGTCTGCGGTAGTGTTGGGTTAGTGTCTGCGGTAGTGTTGGGTTAGTGTCTGCGGTAGTGTTGGGTTAGTGTCTGCGGTAGTGTTGGGTTAGTGTCTGCGGTAGGGTTGGGTTAGTGTCTGCGGTAGGGTTGGGTTAGTGTCTGCGGTAGTGTTGGTTAGTGTCTGCGGTAGTGTTGGTTAGTGTCTGCGGTAGTGTTGGGTTAGTGTCTGCGGTAGTGTCTGCGGTAGTGTCTGCGGTAGTGTTGGGTTAGTGTCTGCGGTAGTGTCTGCGGTAGTGTCTGCGGTAGTGTTGGGTTAGTGTCTGCGGTAGTGTTGGGTTAGTGTCTGCGGTAGTGCTGAGTTAGTGTCTGCGGTAGTGTTGGGTTAGTGTCTGCGGTAGTGTTGGTTAGTGTCTGCGGTAGCGTCGGGTTAGTGTCTGCGGTAGTGTTGGGTTAGTGTCTGCGGTAGTGTCGGGTTAGTGTCTGCGGTAGTGTTGGGTTAGTGTCTGCGGTAGTGTTGGGATAGTGTCTGCGGTAGTGTTGGGTTAGTGTCTGTGGTAGTGTTGGGTTAGTGTCTGCGGTAGTGTTGGGATAGTGTCTGCGGTAGTGTTGGGTTAGTGTCTGCGGTAGTGTTGGGTTACTGTCTGCGGTAGTGTTGGGTTAGTGTCTGCGGTAGTGTTGAGTTAGTGTCTGCGGTAGTGTTGGGTTAGTGTCTGTGGTAGTGTTGGGTTAGTGTCTGCGGTAGTGTTGGGATAGTGTCTGCGGTAGTGTTGGGTTAGTGTCTGTGGTAGTGTTGGGTTAGTGTCTGCGGTAGTGTTGGGATAGTGTCTGCGGTAGTGTTGGGTTAGTGTCTGCGGTAGTGTTGGGTTAGTGTCTGCGGTAGTGTTGGGTTAGTGTCTGCGGTAGTGTTGGGTTAGTGTCTGCGGTAGTGTTGGGTTAGTGTCTGCGGTAGTGCTGAGTTGGTGTCTGCGGTAGTGTTGGGTTAGTGTCTGCGGTAGTGTTGGTTAGTGTCTGCGGTAGCGTCGGGTTAGTGTCTGCGGTAGTGTTGGGTTAGTGTCTGCGGTAGTGTTGGGTTAGTGTCTGCGGTAGTGTCGGGTTAGTGTCTGCGGTAGTGTTGGGTTAGTGTCTGCGGTAGTGTTGGGTTAGTGTCTGCGGTAGTGTCGGGTTAGTGTCTGCGGTAGTGTCTGCGGTAGTGTTGGGTTAGTGTCTGTGGTAGTGTTGGGTTAGTGTCTGTGGTAGTGTTGGGTTAGTGTCTGCGGTAGTGTTGGTTAGTGTCTGCGGTAGTGTCGGGTTAGTGTCTGCGGTAGTGTCGGGTTAGTGTCTGCGGTAGTGTTGGGTTAGTGTCTGCGGTAGTGTTGGGTTAGTGTCTGCGGTAGTGTCTGGTTAGTGTCTGTGGTAGTGTTGGGTTAGTGTCTGCGGTAGTGCTGAGTTAGTGTCTGCGGTAGTGTTGGGTTAGTGTCTGCGGTAGTGTTGGGTTAGTGTCTGCGGTAGTGTTGGGTTAGTGTCTGCGGTAGTGTCTGCGGTAGTGTCTGCGGTAGTGTTGGGTTAGTGTCTGCGGTAGTGTTGGGTTAGTGTCTGCGGTAGTGCTGAGTTAGTGTCTGCGGTAGTGTTGGTTAGTGTCTGCGGGAGTGTCGGGTTAGTGTCTGCGGTAGTGTTGGGTTAGTGTCTGCGGTAGTGTTGGGTTAGTGTCTGCGGTAGTGTTGGGTTAGTGTCTGCGGTAGTGTTGGGTTAGTGTCTGCGGTAGTGCTGAGTTAGTGTCTGCGGTAGTGTTGGGTTAGTGTCTGCGGTAGTGTCTGCGGTAGTGTTGGGTTAGTGTCTGCGGTAGTGTTGGGTTAGTGTCTGCGGTAGTGCTGAGTTAGTGTCTGCGGTAGTGTTGGGTTAGTGTCTGCGGTAGTGTTGGGTTAGTGTCTGTGGTAGTGTTGGGTTAGTGTCTGTGGTAGTGTTGGGTTAGTGTCTGCGGTAGTGTTGGTTAGTGTCTGCGGTAGTGTCGGGTTAGTGTCTGCGGTAGTGTCGGGTTAGTGTCTGCGGTAGTGTCTGCGGTAGTGTTGGGTTAGTGTCTGTGGTAGTGTTGGGTTAGTGTCTGTGGTAGTGTTGGGTTAGTGTCTGCGGTAGTGTTGGTTAGTGTCTGCGGTAGTGTCGGGTTAGTGTCTGCGGTAGTGTCGGGTTAGTGTCTGCGGTAGTGTTGGGTTAGTGTCTGCGGTAGTGTTGGGTTAGTGTCTGCGGTAGTGTCTGGTTAGTGTCTGTGGTAGTGTTGGGTTAGTGTCTGCGGTAGTGCTGAGTTAGTGTCTGCGGTAGTGTTGGGTTAGTGTCTGCGGTAGTGTTGGGTTAGTGTCTGCGGTAGTGTTGGGTTAGTGTCTGCGGTAGTGTCTGCGGTAGTGTCTGCGGTAGTGTTGGGTTAGTGTCTGCGGTAGTGTTGGGTTAGTGTCTGCGGTAGTGCTGAGTTAGTGTCTGCGGTAGTGTTGGTTAGTGTCTGCGGGAGTGTCGGGTTAGTGTCTGCGGTAGTGTTGGGTTAGTGTCTGCGGTAGTGTTGGGTTAGTGTCTGTGGTAGTGTTGGGTTAGTGTCTGTGGTAGTGTTGGGTTAGTGTCTGCGGTAGTGTTGGTTAGTGTCTGCGGTAGTGTCGGGTTAGTGTCTGCGGTAGTGTCGGGTTAGTGTCTGCGGTAGTGTCTGCGGTAGTGTTGGGTTAGTGTCTGTGGTAGTGTTGGGTTAGTGTCTGTGGTAGTGTTGGGTTAGTGTCTGCGGTAGTGTTGGTTAGTGTCTGCGGTAGTATCGGGTTAGTGTCTGCGGTAGTGTCGGGTTAGTGTCTGCGGTAGTGTTGGGTTAGTGTCTGCGGTAGTGTTGGGTTAGTGTCTGCGGTAGTGTCTGGTTAGTGTCTGTGGTAGTGTTGGGTTAGTGTCTGCGGTAGTGCTGAGTTAGTGTCTGCGGTAGTGTTGGGTTAGTGTCTGCGGTAGTGTTGGGTTAGTGTCTGCGGTAGTGTTGGGTTAGTGTCTGCGGTAGTGTCTGCGGTAGTGTCTGCGGTAGTGTTGGGTTAGTGTCTGCGGTAGTGTTGGGTTAGTGTCTGCGGTAGTGCTGAGTTAGTGTCTGCGGTAGTGTTGGTTAGTGTCTGCGGGAGTGTCGGGTTAGTGTCTGCGGTAGTGTTGGGTTAGTGTCTGCGGTAGTGTTGGGTTAGTGTCTGCGGTAGTGTTGGGTTAGTGTCTGCGGTAGTGCTGAGTTAGTGTCTGCGGTAGTGTTGGGTTAGTGTCTGCGGTAGTGTCTGCGGTAGTGTTGGGTTAGTGTCTGCGGTAGTGTTGGGTTAGTGTCTGCGGTAGTGCTGAGTTAGTGTCTGCGGTAGTGTTGGGTTAGTGTCTGCGGTAGTGTTGGGTTAGTGTCTGCGGTAGTGCTGAGTTAGTGTCTGCGGTAGTGCTGAGTTAGTGTCTGCGGTAGTGTTGGGTTAGTGTCTGCGGTAGTGTTGGGTTAGTGTCTGCGGTAGTGTTGGTTAGTGTCTGCGGTAGTGTTGGGTTAGTGTCTGCGGTAGTGTTGGGGTAGTGTCTGCGGTAGTGTTGGGTTAGTGTCTGCGGTAGTGTTGGGTTAGTGTCTGCGGTAGTGTTGGGTTAGTGTCTGCGGTAGTGTTGGGTTAGTGTCTGCGGTAGTGTCTGCGGTAGTGTCTGCGGTAGTGTTGGGTTAGTGTCTGCGGTAGTGTTGGGTTAGTGTCTGCGGTAGTGCTGAGTTAGTGTCTGCGGTAGTGTTGGTTAGTGTCTGCGGGAGTGTCGGGTTAGTGTCTGCGGTAGTGTTGGGTTAGTGTCTGCGGTAGTGTTGGGTTAGTGTCTGTGGTAGTGTTGGGTTAGTGTCTGCGGTAGTGTTGGGTTAGTGTCTGCGGTAGTGCTGAGTTAGTGTCTGCGGTAGTGTTGGGTTAGTGTCTGCGGTAGTGTCTGCGGTAGTGTTGGGTTAGTGTCTGCGGTAGTGTTGGGTTAGTGTCTGCGGTAGTGCTGAGTTAGTGTCTGCGGTAGTGTTGGGTTAGTGTCTGCGGTAGTGTTGGGTTAGTGTCTGCGGTAGTGCTGAGTTAGTGTCTGCGGTAGTGTTGGGTTAGTGTCTGCGGTAGTGTTGGGTTAGTGTCTGCGGTAGTGTTGGTTAGTGTCTGCGGTAGTGTTGGGTTAGTGTCTGCGGTAGTGTTGGGGTAGTGTCTGCGGTAGTGTTGGGTTAGTGTCTGCGGTAGTGTTGGGTTAGTGTCTGCGGTAGTGTTGGGTTAGTGTCTGCGGTAGTGTCGGGTTAGTGTCTGTGGTAGTGTCTGGTTAGTGTCTGAGGTAGTGTTGGGTTAGTGTCTGCGGTAGTGTCTGCGGTAGTGTTGGGTTAGTGTCTGCGGTAGTGTTGGGTTAGTGTCTGCGGTAGTGCTGAGTTAGTGTCTGCGGTAGTGTTGGGTTAGTGTCTGCGGTAGTGTCTGGTTAGTGTCTGCGGTAGTGCTGAGTTAGTGTCTGCGGTAGTGCTGAGTTAGTGTCTGCGGTAGTGTTGGGTTAGTGTCTGCGGTAGTGTTGGGTTAGTGTCTGCGGTAGAGTTGGTTAGTGTCTGCGGTAGTGTTGGGTTAGTGTCTGCGGTAGTGTTGGGGTAGTGTCTGCGGTAGTGTTGGGTTAGTGTCTGCGGTAGTGTTGGGTTAGTGTCTGCGGTAGTGTTGGGTTAGTGTCTGCGGTAGTGTTGGGTTAGTGTCTGCGGTAGTGTCGGGTTAGTGTCTGTGGTAGTGTCTGGTTAGTGTCTGAGGTAGTGTTGGGTTAGTGTCTGCGGTAGTGCTGAGTTAGTGTCTGCGGTAGTGTTGGTTAGTGTCTGCGGGAGTGTCGGGTTAGTGTCTGCGGTAGTGTTGGGTTAGTGTCTGCGGTAGTGTTGGGTTAGTGTCTGCGGTAGTGTTGGGTTAGTGTCTGCGGTAGTGTTGGGTTAGTGTCTGCGGTAGTGCTGAGTTAGTGTCTGCGGTAGTGTTGGGTTAGTGTCTGCGGTAGTGTCTGCTGTAGTGTTGGGTTAGTGTCTGCGGTAGTGTTGGGTTAGTGTCTGCGGTAGTGCTGAGTTAGTGTCTGCGGTAGTGTTGGGTTAGTGCCTGCGGTAGTGTTGGGTTAGTGTCTGCGGTAGTGCTGAGTTAGTGTCTGCGGTAGTGCTGAGTTAGTGTCTGCGGTAGTGTTGGGTTAGTGTCTGCGGTAGTGTTGGGTTAGTGTCTGCGGTAGTGTTGGTTAGTGTCTGCGGTAGTGTTGGGTTAGTGTCTGCGGTAGTGTTGGGGTAGTGTCTGCGGTAGTGTTGGGTTAGTGTCTGCGGTAGTGTTGGGTTAGTGTCTGCGGTAGTGTTGGGTTAGTGTCTGCGGTAGTGTTGGGTTAGTGTCTGCGGTAGTGTCGGGTTAGTGTCTGTGGTAGTGTCTGGTTAGTGTCTGAGGTAGTGTTGGGTTAGTGTCTGCGGTAGTGTTGGGTTAGTGTCTGCGGTAGTGTTGGGTTAGTGTCTGCGGTAGTGTTGGGATAGTGTCTGCGGTAGTGTTGGGTTAGTGTCTGCGGTAGTGTCTGCGGTAGTGTTGGTTAGTGTCTGCGGGAGTGTCGGGTTAGTGTCTGCGGTAGTGTTGGGATAGTGTCTGTGGTAGTGTTGGGTTAGTGTCTGCGGTAGTGTTGGGTTAGTGTCTGCGGTAGTGTTGGGTTAGTGTCTGCGGTAGTGTCTGCGGTAGTGTTGGTTAGTGTCTGTGGTAGTGTCTGCGGTAGTGTCGGGTTAGTGTCTGCGGTAGTGTTGGTTAGTGTCTGCGTGAGTGTCGGGTTAGTGTCTGCGGTAGTGTTGGGATAGTGTCTGTGGTAGTGTTGGTTAGTGTCTGTGGTAGTGTCTGCGGTAGTGTTGGGTTAGTGTCTGCGGTAGTGTCGGGTTAGTGTCTGCGGTAGTGTCTGCGGTAGTGTTGGGTTAGTGTCTGTGGTAGTGTTGGGTTAGTGTCTGTGGTAGTGTTGGGTTAGTGTCTGCGGTAGTTTTGGTTAGCGTCTGCGGTAGTGTCGGGTTAGTGTCTGCGGTAGTGTTGGGTTAGTGTCTGCGGTAGTGTTGGGTTAGTGTCTGCGGTAGTGTCTGGTTAGTGTCTGTGGTAGTGTTGGGTTAGTGTCTGCGGTAGTGCTGAGTTAGTGTCTGCGGTAGTGTTGGGTTAGTGTCTGCGGTAGTGTTGGGTTAGTGTCTGCGGTAGTGTTGGGTTAGTGTCTGCGGTAGTGTCTGCGGTAGTGTCTGCGGTAGTGTTGGGTTAGTGTCTGCGGTAGTGTTGGGTTAGTGTCTGCGGTAGTGCTGAGTTAGTGTCTGTGGTAGTGTCTGTGGTAGTGTTGGGTTAGTGTCTGCGGTAGTGTCGGGTTAGTGTCTGCGGTAGTGTCTGCGGTAGTGTTGGGTTAGTGTCTGCGGTAGTGTTGGGTTAGTGTCTGCGGTAGTGCTGAGTTAGTGTCTGCGGTAGTGTTGGGTTAGTGTCTGCGGTAGTGTTGGGTTAGTGTCTGCGGTAGTGCTGAGTTAGTGTCTGCGGTAGTGTTGGGTTAGTGTCTGCGGTAGTGTTGGGTTAGTGTCTGCGGTAGTGCTGAGTTAGTGTCTGCGGTAGTGTTGGGTTAGTGTCTGCGGTAGTGTTGGGTTAGTGTCTGCGGTAGTGTTGGTTAGTGTCTGCGGTAGTGTTGGGTTAGTGTCTGCGGTAGTGTTGGGGTAGTGTCTGCGGTAGTGTTGGGTTAGTGTCTGCGGTAGTGTTGGGTTAGTGTCTGCGGTAGTGTTGGGTTAGTGTCTGCGGTAGTGTTGGGTTAGTGTCTGCGGTAGTGTCGGGTTAGTGTCTGTGGTAGTGTCTGGTTAGTGTCTGAGGTAGTGTTGGGTTAGTGTCTGCGGTAGTGTTGGGTTAGTGTCTGCGGTAGTGTTGGGTTAGTGTCTGCGGTAGTGTTGGGATAGTGTCTGCGGTAGTGTTGGGTTAGTGTCTGCGGTAGTGTCTGCGGTAGTGTTGGTTAGTGTCTGC
This sequence comes from Oncorhynchus mykiss, assembly GCF_057628025.1. NCBI lineage: Eukaryota > Metazoa > Chordata > Actinopteri > Salmoniformes > Salmonidae > Oncorhynchus > Oncorhynchus mykiss. Next base: position 7,097,503 of record NC_143028.1, read on the forward strand.
GGGAGTGTCGGGTTAGTGTCTGCGGTAGTGTTGGGATAGTGTCTGTGGTAGTGTTGGGTTAGTGTCTGTGGTAGTGTTGGGTTAGTGTCTGCGGTAGTGTTGGGTTAGTGTCTGCGGTAGTGTCTGCGGTAGTGTTGGTTAGTGTCTGCGGTAGTGTTGGGATAGTGTCTGCGGTAGTGTTGGGTTAGTGTCTGCGGTAGTGTTGGGATAGTGTCTGCGGTAGTGTTGGGTTAGTGTCTGCGGTAGTGTTGGGTTAGTGTCTGCGGTAGTGTTGGGTTAGTGTCTGCGGTAGTGTCTGCGGTAGTGTTGGTTAGTGTCTGCGGGAGTGTCGGGTTAGTGTCTGCGGTAGTGTTGGGATAGTGTCTGTGGTAGTGTTGGTTAGTGTCTGTGGTAGTGTCTGCGGTAGTGTCGGGTTAGTGTCTGCGGTAGTGTTGGTTAGTGTCTGCGGGAGTGTCGGGTTAGTGTCTGCGGTAGTGTTGGGATAGTGTCTGTGGTAATGTTGGTTAGTGTCTGTGGTAGTGTCTGCGGTAGTGTCGGGTTAGTGTCTGCGGTAGTGTGGGTTAGTGTCTGCGGTAGTGTTGGTTAGTGTCTGCGGGAGTGTCGGGTTAGTGTCTGCGGTAGTGTTGGGATAGTTTCTGCGGTAGTGTTGGGTTAGTGCCTGCGGTAGTGTTGGGTTAGTGTCTGTGGTAGTGTCTGGTTAGTGTCTGCAGTAGTGTTGGGTTAGTGTCTGCGGTAGTGTTGGGTTAGTGTCTGCGGTAGTGTTGGGTTAGTGTCTGCGGTAGTGTTGGGTTAGTGTTGGGCTAACCGGGCCACAGCTGTGACTGCCCTAGCGCCCTGTCAGATGGACCAATAGCAGGTTCATCCGATGAAAAGCTTCCTCCCCCTCGCCCTCTCTGCCTCCCACTAATTGGCTGAATTCCCACAGGATCTTCAGCTAAGCTTCGGTTGACGTGCAGGTTTAGAATGTAGATAGCATAACAACAGTGTCCAGTGAGACCCTAGCTGGCTTAGCAATATGGTGTGGGAGTGAGTACAGGCTGTACAGAGTAAGTGGTGTTGCTGTGTTAGTGTGTGGAAACACATGTTTGAGATTAGTCCAAAAAGTGTTGAGTCTCCAAATGTTCCAATTCATTTTAGGATGTAGTACGATAGTCCTTGTGTATTGGTTGTTGTCCAAGGGCTGCACCCAAGTACTATCCAAAAGTCAAATAAATACCATTCACACAAGTCACAACTGGAAGTATGATACTAATATGAGACATGATGCATTTTAAAATGTAGGCTTACTCAACCACCTGAAAGGGCATTCATAGATTTAGCCCGTGGTAACTTGTAGAATAGACACTGGCTGAAATGAGATATTAACCAATTAGCATTCAGGATTTAGACCCATCCGTTGTATAATCTTCATTATAAACTGGGTGGTTCGAGTCCTGAATGCTGATTGGCTGACAGCCGTGGTATATCAGACCCTATACCATAGGTGTTACTGTTTTAATTACGTTGGTAACCAGTTTATAATAGCAATAAGGCACCTCAGGGGTTTGTGGTATATGGCAAATATACCACGGCTAATGGCTGTATCCAGGCACTTTGCATTGCATCGTGCTTAAGAACAGCCCTTATCAGTGGTATATTGCCCATAAACCACACCCCCTCGTGCATTATTGCTTAAGTATGATATGATATTGCACTTACTTATGAATGCCACTTTTGCCCATTGAGAAGTTAGATCCCCTTTAGGATACAACATTAGCTATTGGAATAACTCCTCATGGTTCAGTCTAGATCCTCTGAGATTTAATGACTGTGTTACGGAGTTCACTTCCCCTGTTTAAGTTTACATCACTGGAGGGATAGGAAATCTCAAGTATCTCTGGTTCGTGTGACATTCACATTGTACAGTGTGGGCTTTTCTGTAAACAGCTGTCATAAATCTACTCTGACAGTTCACCCATGAGAGGATGTCTGTCTGTCCAGTGTTTAGTTCCCTAGAGGTGCTATTTCATGTGAATGTGATGGTTAGTCTCATGTAATTTCCTCATTTCCCTCTAGGCTATTTGAGTCCATGGGAATTGGATTACAGTCAGACGTTTTTCCATGCTAAAACAGCCCAAGTTCATTTGACACAGTCTTTGCCTGCTGAACCCCAACACTCTCTCCATAAAGCCTTATTTTTGCTTTTATTTTACATCTACTACCTACCTTGGTCAATCAGACTTACTGCTGCGCTTGAAAGACAATGTGAGCTGTCACGAGATCTGCTATCGCCCATCATAGAAACATAGAAGGGTTCATCATTGACCGCATACTGTAGACCCGTGAACCGTTTTGACCTGTCCTAGGTGAGGTTGAACCATTAACTAATAAAGTCTGAAGCCCAATTGACTCTGAAACCCTATTGAGTCTGAAACCCTATTGAGTCTGAAACCCTATTGAGTCTGAAACCCTATTGAGTCTGAAACCCTATTGAGTCTGAAGCCCTATTGTGTCTGAAATCCTATTGAGTCTGAAACCCTATTGAGTCTGAAACCCTATTGAGTCTGAAGCCCTATTGAGTCTGAAACCCTATTGAGTCTGAAACCCTATTGAGTCTGAAACCCTATTGAGTCTGAAGCCCTATTGAGTCTGAAACCCTATTGAGTCTAAAACCATATTGAGTCTAAAACCCTATTGAGTCTGAAGCCCTATTGACTCTGAAGCCCTATTGAGTCTGAAACCCTATTGAGTCTGAAACCCTATTGAGTCTAAAACCATATTGAGTCTAAAACCATATTGAGTCTGAAGCCCTATTGAGTCTGCTGGGGTTGGTCCACGTGGCATGAGGTTTGTCATTTCACTCTGCAACAGACCTTTGCTGACATTTTGCTGACCTTTCGCTAGGTCAGTTGATTTACATTTGGTTGGGTTGTCAGGCAACGTGAATTCAACGTGAAATCAACAAAACATTTCACCACGTCATTGGATTTTAGTTCAAAGTTGGGTGAAAAAAATACTAAATTCCCTTACGTGGATTACTTTTTTCAAATCCAATCCGTTTTCCACTTTGTTTCAACATCATCATATATCATTTTTTTTGTTGAAATTATGTGAAAATAACGTTGATTCAACCAGTTTTTGCCCAGTGGCTTTGTTGTTTACTTCACTGCACATGTATGTGTATGGCCTGAGGCACTCATCCTGGCTAAGTCACTTGGTGAAGCACAGCACACCAATCAAGGCATGATGCTTTCTAATCTGCTACTGCACTGTGCCCTTGTACCCTTCGGTAACCTCATGTCAATGATAAAGTACTCTGTGTATGCTTACTCTATGCCCTTAACAACTGACTCAGGATCAGTTTGGCTGTTCAGCTGAGGGTTAGGTTTGGGGGTATGGTAAAGGAAGATGGTACAGGCTGGGAAAAAAAGGAGCTGTCTAGAAGCTAAAATGATTATTCGGCTGTCCCCATAGTAGAACCCTTTGAAGAACCCTTTTTGGTTCCAGGTAGAACTAGGGTTGCAAAGCTACCAGTAGTTTACCAAAGTTACCGGAATCTTCATCGTCATTTTTGGTAATTAACAGAAAATATATGGCAATCTATCATAACTTTGGTAATTTATACTTGAATAACTTTTACAAAATGATACAATATATAGGATTATGTTTTTAAATATCTGTGTCCATATTGGCCACAGGTTTCTAGTGTATAGGATTATGTTTTTAAATATCTGTGTCCATATTGGCCACAGGTTTCTAGTGTATAGGATTATGTTTTTAAATATCTGTGTCCAAATTGGCCACAAGTTTCTAGTGTATAGGATTATGTTTTTAAATATCTGTGTCCAAATTGGCCACAGGTTTCTAGTATATAGGATTATGTATTTAAATATCTGTGTCCATATTGGCCACAGGTTTCTAGTGTATAGGATTATGTTTTTAAATATCTGTGTCCAAATTGGCCACAGGTTTCTAGTATATAGGATTATGTTTTTAAATATCTGTGTCCATATTGGCCACAGGTTTCTAGTATATAGGATTATGTTTTTAAATATCTGTGTCCATATTGGCCACAGGTTTCTAGTATATAGGATTATGTTTTTAAATATCTGTGTCCATATTGGCCACAGGTTTCTAGTATATAGGATTATGTTTTTAAATATCTGTGTCCATATTGGCCACAGGTTTCTAGTATATAGGATTATGTTTTTAAATATCTGTGTCCATATTGGCCACAGGTTTCTAGTATATAGGATTATGTTTTTAAATATCTGCATCCATATTGGCCACAGGTTTCTAGTGTATAGGATTATGTTTTTAAATATCTGTGTCCATATTGGCCACAGGTTTCTAGTATATAGGATTATGTTTTTAAATATCTGTGTCCAAATTGGCCACAGGTTTCTAGTATATAGGATTATGTTTTTAAATATCTGTGTCCATATTGGCCACAGGTTTCTAGTATATAGGATTATGTTTTTAAATATCTGTGTCCATATTGGCCACAGGTTTCTAGTATACAGACCATCTGGTTCAGGAGAAAATAGACTAAATAATGAAACTCTGCAACTCGTACAACTATTTACTTTTTTCACAACTGCCACCAGTTTGATGCTGAAACAGTGTCAACAAATTCATAGTAAGATAAATAAAAGTGTGTAAAACAATTTTTTATATATATTTCATGCTGAATCCCTCATATTAAACACCAATGATATTCACTAAGTTGATGGTTTATATTTTGGATAATGTTTTGCAGCTTTTATATTCAATGTTTTATTTGAAAATCATCTTATTTAATTATTTAATATACTGTATGTTACATGTGGTAAGGTCACACAGAGTGCCAGAGATAATTACAGACACCTGTGATAATCTGAAGTACCCAAAAGGGACACTAGATGTCTTGTGATAGATTAAATAAAATCCTTGAAAGATACCAACATTCTGGTAATTTACTGGTAAACTTTTAAAGTTTCCAGTAATATACCCTCCCTTTGCAATGCTGGGTAGAACCCTTTTGTGTTCCATGTAAAACCCTTTTCACAGAGGGTTTTACATGGAACCCAAAAGGGTTATCTTATGGGGACAGCCAAATAACCCTTTTTGGAGTGTATAGCTGATCCTAAACCAGTGGTTAAGTGCGCAGCGTAAACAGGAGCTGAAAAAAAGTTTTGGTCCAGAAACAACTCAAAAGTCCCGAAGCCCTGGGCACTTCATGTAGACTAGATCTGAAATAAGCCCTGGGCACTTAATGTAGACTAGATCTGAAATAAGCCCTGGGCACTTAATGTAGACTAGATCTGAAAGAAGCCCTGGGCACTTCATGTAGACTAGATCTGAAAGAAGCCCTGGGCACTTCATGTAGACTAGATCTGAAAGAAGCCCTGGGCATTTAATGTAGACTAGATCTGAAATAAGCCCTGGGCACTTCATGTAGACTAGTTTGAAAGAAGTCCTAGGCACTTCATGTAGACTAGATCTGAAATAAGCCCTGGGCACTTAATGTAGACTAGATCTATAAGAATTGGACAAATCAGAATAAAGTGCCATTTTTATTATACTGCTTACTGTCTATCCAGTGTTTTCAGATCTATACAGTGCCCTGGGATCTAAGTTAGGGCTAGTGCTTTGTTTCTGGACTGGGACAATGGGACTCCTGTACTGTAAGCGCTGGCTTCGTGTGTGTAACCTCACTTCCTGTCCTGTCTCCTCCCCTTCAGCAGAGAGTGGTGTGACTCTACTGCAGCTGATCGGAGGCCTGCCTCCTGATGAATCCCAGGCCGGTCCGGGGGGGAAACCCGCCTACTACTTCGGAGGGCAGGACGGGCTGATTGCTGCGGGACAGCCGGCCCTGTCCCACCTCCCCAACCCCTTCTACAGAGACTTCTCCCTGGTCTTCCAAATCCTCCCCTCCAGCCCCGGGGTCCTCTTCTCCATCACAGACGCCTCCCAGAAGTTCATGTATGTGGGGGTGAAGCTGAGCGCCCCAGACGCTGACGGCAGGAATCAGAAGATTCTGTTCTACTACACAGAGCCCGACTCGGAGGCCTCGTACCTGGCCGCTAGTTTCACTGTGCCCTCCCTGGACCTAGTCTCCTGGACCAAGTTCTCTCTGTCCGTGTTCAACGACCAGGTAACCTTCTTTATGGGGTGCGACGCCTCTGGGAAGACGGTGAAGTTGGAGCGCTCGCCGGATGACATGGAGCTGGACAGGGGGGCGAACATCTTCGTGGGTCAGGCGGGAGGCGCGGACCCTGACAGGTTCGAGGTACAGTATGGATCGCCAACCACACCTCTAATGCTGACCTGACCACACATATTTACCTCAAACTTTATTGTTCTCTCATGTAAAACATCTTTATTGTTCTCTCATGTAAAACATCTTTATTGTTCTCTCATGTAAAACATCTTTATTGTTCTCTCATGTAAAACATCTTTATTGTTCTCTCATGTAAAACATCTTTATTGTTCTCTCATGTAAAACATCTTTATTGTTCTCTCATGTAAAACATCTTTATTGTTCTCTCATGTAAAACATCTTTATTGTTATCTCATGTAAAACATCTTTATTGTTCTCTCATGTAAAACATCTTTATTGTTCTCTCATGTAAAACATCTTTATTGTTCTCTCATGTAAAACATCTTTATTGTTCCCTCATGTAAAACATCTTTATTGTTCCCTCATGTAAAACATCTTTATTGTTCTCTCATGTAAAACATCTTTATTGTTCTCTCATGTAAAACATCTTTATTGTTCTCTCATGTAAAACATCTTTATTGTTCTCTCATGTAAAACATCTTTATTGTTCTCTCATGTAAAACATCTTTATTGTTCTCTCATGTAAAACATCTTTATTGTTCTCTCATGTAAAACATCTTTATTGTTCTCTCATGTAAAACATCTTTATTGTTCTCTCATGTAAAACATCTTTATTGTTCTCTCATGTAAAACATCTTTATTGTTCTCTCATGTAAAACATCTTTATTGTTCTCTCATGTAAAACATCTTTATTGTTCTCTCATGTAAAACATCTTTATTGTTCTCTCATGTAAAACATCTTTATTGTTCCCTAATATAAAACATCTTTATTGTTCCCTCATGTAAAACATCTTCATGGTTCCCACTTGTAAATTATATCTTTATTCTTCCCTCGTGTAAAATATCTTTATTGTTCCCTCATGTAAAACATTGGTATAACTCTTCCCCTAAAGTCTCTGTCGTTCTGCACCCCCACCCTCAACCCTCGTTCTGGTGTCAAACCCCATGTGACCATCACATGTGGTTAGACGGGTCAGTGACTATGCTGAGGGGTCAAAGGCCAGACGACAGGACAGGTCAGCTAATATATTTACTAGAGGGAGGAGGGGTTAGTAGTGCTGTGTTAGTGAGATGTGACTGGCTGTCTGGCTTTCCTGTTGCCAGTGACACATACCTGACTGAGATTCCTGAGGGAGCGATTAGTGAGGGATTTACCCCCAAACAATGTGAGGGTTTAGGTTTCATCTCACTCACACCTGCTGTTCTTAACAGACAGTGTGTTGAAACATGCATTTTCACAGTCTAACTCTATCAGGCCTCTGGGAGAGATGTAGAACCCTGTCATTCTCATAGTCTAACTCTATCAGGCCCCTGGGAGAGATGTAGAACCCTGTCCTTCTCATAGTCTAACTCTATCAGGCCCCTGGGAGAGATTTAGAACCCTGTCATTCTCATAGTCTAACTCTATCAGGCCCCTGGGAGAGATGTAGAACCCTGTCATTCTCATAGTCTAACTCTATCAGGCCCCTGGGAGAGATGTAGAACCCTGTCATTCTCATAGTCTAACTCTATCAGGCCCCTGGGAGAGATGTAGAACCCTGTCATTCTCATAGTCTAACTCTATCAGGCCCCTGGGAGAGATGTAGAACCCTGTCCTTCTCATAGTCTAACTCTATCAGGCCCCTGGGAGAGATTTAGAACCCTGTCATTCTCATAGTCTAACTCTATCAGGCCCCTGGGAGAGATGTAGAACCCTGTCATTCTCATAGTCTAACTCTATCAGGCCCCTGGGAGAGATGTAGAACCCTGTCATTCTCATAGTCTAACTCTATCAGGCCCCTGGGAGAGATGTAGAACCCTGTCATTCTCATAGTCTAACTCTATCAGGCCCCTGGGAGAGATGTAGAACCCTGTCATTCTCATAGTCTAACTCTATCAGGCCCCTGGGAGAGATGTAGAACCCTGTCATTCTCATAGTCTAACTCTATCAGGCCCCTGGGAGAGATGTAGAACCCTGTCATTCTCATAGTCTAACTCTATCAGGCCCCTAGGAGAGATGTAGAACCCTGTCATTCTCATAGTCTAACTCTATCAGGCCCCTGGGAGAGATGTAGAACCCTGTCATTCTCATAGTCTAACTCTATCAGGCCCCTGGGAGAGATGTAGAACCCTGTCATTCTCATAGTCTAACTCTATCAGGCCCCTAGGAGAGATGTAGAACCCTGTCATTCTCATAGTCTAACTCTATCAGGCCCCTGGGAGAGATGTAGAACCCTGTCATTCTCATAGTCTAACTCTATCAGGCCCCTAGGAGAGATGTAGAACCCTGTCATTCTCATAGTCTAACTCTATCAGGCCTCTGGGAGAGATTTAGAACCCTGTCTGTTGTTTCAGCAAGACTCTGTCTGTTCTGAGTTAGTAAGGCCACGGTCAGTCAGAAACATCCTCTTTACATTTGATTGTATATTATTGGCTTAGATCCTGACTAGAATCATTCAATTCATACTGCCCCAATGGCTGTACAGTATCTCCTTTCTCACAGCCATCAGTGTGTTTGTCTGTGTCTCTGTGTGTGTGTCTGTGTCTGTGCGTGTTGTGCAGGGGGCGATCGCTGAGCTGAACGTGGTGGGTAACCCTCGAGCAGCTGAGTTCCTCTGTGAAGACGATGATGACTCAGACGCTGTGAGTGATTAGACTGTAGAACCAGACACAGTTTAGTAGGAATATGATATGATTCATGTCAACTAACATTTTCTCAAATGCCTTGACTTGTCTCTGTTTGTCTTGCTGTCTCTCTCTCTCTCTTTCTCTGTCTCTCTCTCAGGCCTCAGGTGACTTTGGCAGTGGGGATGGGGACAGAAGAGAGACCGGCAAAACTGTAAAGGAATCTTCTTTATCCTATGTTGTCCTGTTAATCTATTCTGTGATGTGGAAATAGAAGGAAGGATTTACTGTGAAACTATTGGATCAGGGTCTGACTGTCCTGTCTAACCTTCCTCTCCTCCCTCTCTTCCCTCCTGTCAGACCACACCTCCATCTCTCCGACCAGTGCCAGAGCCCCCTCTGACATCATCAGTGAGCGACAGGCTCTCAGAGACAGGTCAGTGGGGTGAGTTGAATAATGATGACATCATCTGTGAAGTTATCCTCTAAAATATTACTTAGGTTTATTGAAAATGCGCATATAATAGTGAACCAACCAAGCTATATTTAGAGTAACTGCAGTGCTAACAAAAACAGTTGATGTAAAAACTGTGAAACTATCTGTCATGGAAATATGTACCTAGTGTAATACCACACTACTTGAGAACCTTGTTGCTCGTTACATACGGTATGCTGGGATATACAGCACACTAGCACCTTCTAGTGTAGAAGGTAGACATTTTCCTTCAAGAATGGCTGATTGTAAAGAAAAATGAAAGGGGGATACCTAGTCAGTTGTACAACTGAATGTATTCAACTGAAATGTATCTTCCCCATTTAACCCCTCTGAGGGGGGGGGGGGGGGGGCTGCTTTAGTCAACATCCACGTTATCGGTGCCTGGGTTAACTACCTTGCTCAGGGGCAGAACGGTAGATTTTTAACTTGTCAGCTCGGGGATACGATCCAGCAACCTTTCGGGTTACTGGCCCAACGCTCCTACCCACCAGAGGAATGTTGATAATTGTTAGTGTTTTCTAGTGTACGAACTAGGCATGCAGGTAAGTGTGTTTGGGTTGATTGACTGTAGGTGACAGGAATCATCAGACCTCAGTAGAGTCCAGACCAGGATTAGGAGGTCAACCAGGTAGGTCACTGGAAACTTTGTCTGTCTGTCCGTCCGTCCGTCCGTCTGTCTGTCGGGCTATATTATAAACACTCTCCAATGAGGTCCAGCGGAGTTCCCTGACAACCAGTCCCTGATTTCAGGACAGTATACCCTTACCACTCCATGTCAGAATTCAGGGAATCTGCACTGGACTAGGTTGATGAGATCTCATCATGCCCTCAGCATGTCCTGTCTGCATGGAACTCTGTGGAGTAGTTTGGCATGAAACTGTAGAATATATTGGCATGGAACTCTGTGGAATAGTTTGGCATGGGACTCTGTGGAACAGGTTGGCATGAAACTCTGTGGAAGGGGAGGACAAAGGTAGTAGGATGCTAACTGAGGATAGAGGGTGCTAGTGAAAGTGATGATGACAGCAACATTCATACCGATGATGACCACGATGTTACTTCTGACGTCTATTCTAACACCCAACTCTCCCTCTCTCTGTGTCTCTCTGTGTGTCGTCAGGCCCTAGTGGTTCTAACGGAATGAAAGGGGACAGAGGGGAGAAGGGCAGTCCAGGGGACAGAGGTCCCGCCGGTCCAAAGGGGGAATCGGGGTCTTTCTCCAGCTCTGCTTCTTCCTCTGGCTCTTCATCAGGCGGAGGAGAACGCGGAGAAAAGGTACTGCATGCTGCCTGGCACAGTACTGTGTGTTATACACCCCCTATAACTGATGACCACCATAGCTGATTACATCTGATTCAGACAGACCACATACATGCCTCTGAGACACATGTAATAGTTCCAACATTACTTACAACTTGTCTTTGTCTCCTTTTCCTTTCAGGGAGACAAAGGCTTGAAGGTGCGTTTTGACTTTGTCCTTCCCAGCTTCTTTTTATTTGACTTCAATTTAGCTAGTCATTGAAGTGATCAGATTAAATAGGTAGTTGATTGTTTTCTTCCCACAGGGCAGTTCTGGGTTTGGTTACCCAGGCTCCAAGGGGGACCGTGGTGTACCTGGTCCCCCTGGCCCTCCTGGCCCTGGGGGGCCAGCTGCCCAGGTTGTGAGGCTAGGGGACGGCTCTGTGGTGCAGCCAGTGGTGGGGCCAATGGGACCGATGGGGCCCCCAGGAGCCAAAGGACCAGCAGGACCCCAGGGACCAGAGGGAGAGGCGGTGAGTTGTACCATACCTTCTGACATACAGTGCATTCGGAAAGTATTCAGACTCCTTGACTTTTTCCACACATTGTTACGTTACAGCCTTATTCTAAAAAGGATGAAATCGTTTTGTCCCCTCATCCATCTACAAACAATACCCCCATAATGACAAAGCAAAAACTATTTTTGACAGTTTTGCACATGTATTAAAAATAAACAACTGAAATATCACATTTACATAAGTATTCAGACCCTTTACTCAGTACGTTGTTGAAGCACGTTTTGCGGCAATTACAGCCTTGAGTATTCTTGGGTATGACGCTACAATCTTGGCACACCTGTATTTGGGGAGTTTCTCCCATTTTTCTCTGCAGATCCTTGCAAGGTCTGTCAGGTTGGATGGGGAGCGTTGCTGCACAGCTATTTTCACGTCTCTCCAGAGATGTTAGATTGGGTTCAAGTCTGGGCTCTGTCTGGGCCACTCATAGACATTGAGGCTTGTCCCGAAGCCACTCCTGCGTTGTCTTGGCTGTGTGCTTAGGGTCGTTGTCCTGTTGGAAGGGGAACCTTTGCCCCAGTCTGAGCTCTCTGGAGCTGGTTTTCATCAACTATCTCTCTGTACGTTGCTCATTCATCTTTGCCTCGATCCATCCCTGCCGCTGAAAAAGATCCCCACAGCATGAAGCTGCCACCACCATGCTTCACCGTAGAGATGGTGCCAGGTTTCCTCCAGACGTGACGCTTGGCATCCAGGTCAAATAGTTTAGTCTTGGTTTCATCAGACCAGATAATCTTGTTTCTCATGGTCTGAGTCTTTAGGTGCCTTTTGGTAAACTCCAAGTGGGCTGTCATGTACTTTTTACTGAGGAGTGGCTTCCGTCTGGCCACTCTTCCATAAAGGCCTGATTGTTGGAGTGCTGCAGAGATTGTTGTCCTTCTCGAAGGTTCTCCCATCTCCATAGAGGAACTCTAGAGCTCTGTCTGAGTGACCATCGGGTTCTTGGTCACCTCCCAGACCAAGGCCCTTCTCACCCCGATTGCTCAGTTTGGCCGGGTGGCGAGCTTTAGGAAGAGTCTTGGTGGTTCCAAACTGCTTCCATTTAAGAATGATGGAGGTCACTGTGTTCTTGGAGACCTTCAATGCTGCAGAAATGTTTTGGTACCCTTCCCCAGATCTGTGCTTCGACACAATCCTGTCTCGGAGCTCCACGGACAATTCCTTCGACCTCATGGCTTGGTTTTGGCTCTGACATGCACTGTCAACTGTAGTACCTTTAAATAGACAGGTGTGTGCCCTTCCAAATCATGTCCAATCAATTTAATTTACCACAGGTGGACTCCAATCAAGTTGTAGAAAGGATGATCCATGGAAACAGGATGCACCTGAGCTTAATTTCGAGTCTCATAGCAAAGGGTTTGAATACTTATGTAAATAAGGTATTTCTGGTGGGGTTTTGCAAACATTTCTAAAAACCTGTTTTCACTTTGTCATTATGGGTGGGGTATTGTGTGTAGATTGTTGATGTATTTTTTTATTTATTGAATCAATTTTAGAATAAGGCTGTAATGTAACAAAATGTGGAAAAAGTTAAGGGGTCTGAATACTTTCCGTAGACACTGTATTCTGTGTAGAGCATTCTCCCTTTATTTGGTCTCAGTACTTGTACATTTTCTTTGAATTGACTGTAACAAACCATACCGTATCTATTTCATTCCCCAGGGGGATCCAGGAGAGGATGGCAAATTAGTGAGTGTCACTTTCTGATGTTTTATCCCATTGACCTCATGTCATGGGTTTTTATTCATTGTTAATTGTGTGAGAAGAAATACAGTGGTAGTCAGATGTCATTATTGATAAGCGGTGGTGGTCAGTAGCAGTGGTCAGACTATGTCAGCCTCACTAAGCTGTGTCTTCTCTCTCTGTCCCACCACAACTCAGGGACCTGCCGGAGACAGAGGGTTCCCAGGAACACAAGGAGACTCAGGGGTCAAAGGACAAAAGGTAAAGGCCAGAAGCCATTTATTTAAGAGCATGAGTATTTGAATATTATCGGAGGTGCCCAAAGGTTAAATACTGAGTGTGTGCCCTGTGACCTCTCCAGGGGGATCGTGGTGATGGTCACCCAGGACCCAGGGGTCCTCCAGGGCCACCTGGACCCCCAGGCCCAGGGATAGCTGACCGCGCTGTGAGTAAACCACTACAGCATCAGGCCATTCAGCCCATGAATTCATGTGGATCAGACATGAATATACAAATATACCATTGTTAATGTTTCTTCATTTGTCCCTAGACATTTTTGGATGTGGAAGGCTCAGGAGGATTCCCAGATTTTGAGAAAATGCAGGTATGTTTTAGCTGATTCAGAGATTTTGAGTTTGACCCAGAAAAACGACTTTTCACCAAATGTATATTGTGAAACCCAAGACTGTTGTGTTGACTGTTTCTTTAGACTCTCCGTGGTCTACCAGGCCCCCCCGGCCCTCCAGGCCCCCCCGGCCCCTCAGCCGGTGGTGTCAGCTCCCATGGGTCAGGCTCTTTCGGGCCCCCTGGACCTCCCGGAAAGGACGGGGACCGTGGCCTACCAGTGAGGACCCTCTCTCTACTATATCTGACGTGACAATATGTTTTGTGCCTAGTTAACTGTAGACAGCACAACTACAGCATTGAAATGAATGTCTTGATTTCTTGACAATTATGTATTGATATCATGCTGTGTTTTTCAGGGGCCCGCTGGTCCACCTGGCAGACCTGGAACCCCAGGATCCAGTAGCGGAGAGAAGGTATGAGCTGAACTGATCATACTAAACTCAGCAGAAAAAGAAACGTCCACTCACTGTCAACTGCATTTATTTTCAGCAAACTTAACATGTGTAAATATTTGTATGAACATAACAAGATTCCTCAACTGAAACATAAACTGAACAAGTTCCACAGACATGTGGCTAACAGAAATGGAATAATGTGTCCCTGAAAAAAGGGGGGGGGTCAAAATCAAAAGTAACAGTCAGTATCTGGTGTGGCCACCAGCTGCATTAAGTACTGCAGTGCATCTCCTCCTCATGGACTGCACCAGATTTGCCAGTTCTTGCTGTGAGATGTTACCCCACTCTTCCACCAAGGTACCTGCAAGTTCCCGGACATTTCTGGGGGGGATGGCCCTAGCCCTCACCCTCCTATCCAACAGGTCCCAGATGTGCTCAATGGGATTGAGATCCGGGCTCTTCGCTGGCCATGGCAGAACACTGACATTCCTGTCTTGCAGGAAATCATGCACAGAACGAGCAGTATGGCTGGTGGCATTGTCATGCTGGAGGGTCATGTCAGGATGAGCCTGCAGGAAGGGTACCACATGAGGGAGGAGAATGTCTTCCCTGTAATGCACAGCGTTGAGATTGCCTGCAATGACAACAAGCTCAGTCCATGATGCTGTGACACACCTCCCCAGACCATGACGGACTCTCCACCTCCAAATCAATCCCGCTCCAGAGTACAGGCCTCGATGTAACGCTCATTCCCTCGACGATAAACGCGAATCCGACCAGCACCCCTGGTGAGACAAAACCGCGACTCGTCAGTGAAGAGCACTTTTTGCCAGTCCTGTCAAGTCCAGCGATGGTGGGTTTGTGCCCATAGGCGACGTTGTTGCCGGTGCTGTCTGGTGAGGATCCTGCCTTTACAACAGGCCTACAAGCCCTCAGTCCAGCCTCTCTCAGCCTATTGCAGACTGTCTGAGCACCGATGGAGGGATTGTGCGTTCCTGGTGTAACTCGGGCAGTTGTTGTTGCCCTCCTGTACCTGTCCCGCAAGTATGATGTTTGGATGTACCTATCCTGTGCAGGTGTTGTTATACGTGGTCTGCCACTGCGAGGACGATCAGCTGTCCATCCTGTCTCCCTGTAGCATTGTCTTAAGCGTCTCACAGTACAGACATTGCAATATATTGCCCTGGCCACATCTGCAGTCTTCATGCCTCCTTGCAGCATGCCTAAGGCATGTTCACGCAGATGAGCAGGGACCCTCTTTTAGTGTCCTTATAGTGTTTTAGTGTCCTAAGTTTTCATAACTGTGACCTTAATTGCCTACCGTCTGTAAGCTGTTAGTGTCTTAAGTTAACGACCGTTCCACAGGTGCATGTTCATTAACCTCTAGCGTCGAGCAATCCCGCATCCGGGAGCGTAATCATAGCCTCAAGCTCATTACAATAATGCAACGTTTCCTATTCATGAAAATCGCAAATGAAATGAAATAAATATATTGAAACACAAGCTTAGCCTTTTGTTAACAACACTGTCATCTCAGATGTTCAAAATATGCTTTTCAACCAAAGCTACACAAGCATTTGTGTAAGAGTATTGATAGCCTAGCATAGCATTAAGCCTAGCATTCAGCAGGCAACATTTTCACAAAAACAAGAAAAGCATTCAAATAAAATAATTTACCTTTGAAGAACTTCGGATGTTTTCAATGACGAGACTCTCAGTTAGATAGCAAATGTTCATTTTTTCCAAAAATATTATTTGTGTAGGAGAAATAGCTCCGTTTTGTTCATCACGTTTGGCTAAGAAAAAACCCAGAAAATGCAGTCACTACAACGCCAAACTTTTTTCCAAATTAGCTCCATAATATCGATAGAAACATGGCAAACGTTGTTTAGAATCAATCCTCAAGGTGTTTTTCACATATCTATTCGATGATAAATCATTCGTGGCAGTTGGTTTCTCATCAGAAGCAAACGGAAAAATACTGCAGCTGGAGATTACGCAATAATTGCCACGAAGGACACCAAGCAACCACCTGGTAGATGTAGTCTCTTATGGTCAATCTTCCAATGATATGCCTACAAATACGTCACAATGCTGCAGACACCTTGGGGAAAACGTGGAAAACGTAAGCTGACTCCTAGCTCCTCCACAGCCATATAAGGAGTCATTGCCATGAGGCGGTTTCAAAAAATGCGGCACTTCCTGATTGGATTTTTACCTGGGTTTTTTCTGTAACATCAGTTCTGTGGCACTCACAGACAATATCTTTGCAGTTTTGGAAACGTCAGTGTTTTCTTTCCAAAGCTGTCAATTATATGCATAGTCGAGCATCTTTTTGTGACAAAATATCTTGTTTAAAACGGGAACGTTTTTCATCCAAAAATTAAAATAGCGCCCCCTATATCCAAGAAGTTAATTGTTTATGGTTCATTGAACAAGCATGGGAAACAGTGTTTAAACCCTTTACAATGAAGATCTGTGAAGATATCTGGATTTTAAAAATTATCTTTGAAAGACAGGGTCCTGAAAAAGGGCCGTTTCTTTTTTTGCTGAGTTTATATATCACTGTATACAGCACACACAGAACTGGACCTTTGAATAGGGATCCTTTTGAGATGATTGTCTCTTTCTCTCTCTGTATCGCTCTCTTTCCCCATCTCTCTCCCTCTCATCCGCAGGGAGAAGCTGGTGATCTAGGTCTTCCAGGGCCCAGTGGAGAGAGGGTGAGCTCTGAAATACACCCATACTATCCCACCTCTAAATCTAAATATATAGCTATTTTCACTTTGACCTTGTTTCTTTGATGCTGCTGGGTGTGGGACTTCTCCTAGAGATCGATAGTCTAAACTAGAGGTCGACCGATTAATCGGAATGGGCGATTAATTAGTCAGATTTTCATCCAATCTTGCAACCTTACAGTTAACTCGTCCAACGCAATAACGACCTGCCTCTTGTTGCACTCCACAAGGAGACTGCCTGTTACGCGAAAGCAGTAACACGGAACCCAAACCGGCTGCGCGCGTGCGCCATCGTGCGCTATTGTGCATAAATGTATTTTGCTCCCCCCCCACACCAAAAGTGATCACGACACGCAGGTTAAAATATCAAAACAAACTCTGAACCAATTACACTAATTTGGGGACAGGTCGAAAAGCATTAAACATGTATGGCAATTTAGCTCGTAATATTAACTTGCACCTGCTAGCTAACGTTAATTTGTCCTATTTAGCTAGCTTGCTGTTGCTACCTAATTTGTCCTGGGATATAAACATTGAGTTGTTATTTTACCTGAAATGCACAAGGAACTCTGACAATTAATCCACACATAAAACGGCCAACCGAATCGTTTCTAGTCATCTCTCCTCCTTCCAGGCCTTTTCATCGTTTAATTTATATGGTGATCACATCTAAACTTTCATTGTATTACCACGACTACAGGCAAAACAGTTTGTCTTTCATTCACCCACGTGGGTATAACAAATGGAGATGAGCACGTGGATACCTGCTTCTATAAACCAAAGAGGTGATGGGAGAGGTAGGACTTGCAGCGCGATCTGCGTCAGAAATAGGAATGAGTTCTATTTTAGCCCTTGGCGTCGTAGACGCTCGTTGGCGCGTGAGCAGTGTGGGTGCAATAATTGAATAACAAGGATTTCTAAATGTATTTTGCGACGCTCGCGCACACGACGTGTCCGGTCTGGTCAGCATGTAAGCCAAGGTAAGTTGCTAGTGTTAGTGTTTAAATACTGGAGAGTTGAGACCAAATCACGGACGCTGGACAGAGTGGATTTCAGTTGTAACAAAAGACAGTTTTAATGAGTCAAAGATATCTTGTCCCACAGTTTTACGTGCACGGATCTAGTTCATATAACTCGGCAAGGAGTCAGGTGAAAAAGAGGCCTTATACAAAGGTTACATTCATTTTTATACATAGAATAAAGTAGGTGGAGTCTTGTCGTTTTGGTCTTCTGACTGGTCACAAAGGGTTGGAGGCGGGCCTTGCTCTAGCCAGAGCGGGCCCCATTGGTGCACAGCAAAAGTCCTTTGCTCTTGGCACCCGACCAGTAGGGGGGTAGTTTTATTGCTGGCTGTGTGAGCTAGTTCCTGTTTTAGCAAGGGTACGTAAGATGACTTGAGTCAGGCGGTTTGGCTTGGCGCTGTATAATATATGAGCTATGTGTATGAATGTTTACATATATATACAGTGCCTTGCGAAAGTATTCGGCCCCCTTGAACTTTGCAACCTTTTGCCACATTTCAGGCTTCAAACATAAAGATATAAAACCATATTTTTTTGTGAAGAATCAACAACAAGTGGGACACAATCATGAAGTGGAACGACATTTATTGGATATTTCAAACTTTTTTAACAAATCCAAAAACTAAAAAATTGGGCATGCAAAATTATTCAGCCCCTTTACTTTCAGAGCAGCAAACTCTCTCCAGAAGTTCAGTGAGGATCTCTGAATGATCCAATGTTGACCTAAATTACTAATGATGATAAATACAATCCACCTGTGTGTAATCAAGTCTCCGTATAAATGCACCTGCACTGTGATAGTCTCAGAGGTCCGTTAAAAGCGCAGAGAGCATCATGAAGAACAAGGAACACACCAGGCAGGTCCGAGGTACTGTTGTGAAGAAGTTTAAAGCCGGATTTGGATACAAAAAGATTTCCCAAGCTTTAAACATCCTAAGGAGCACTGTGCAAGCGATAATATTGAAATGGAAGGAGTATCAGACCACTGCAAATCTACCAAGACCTGGCCGTCCCTCTAAACTTTCAGCTCATACAAGGAGAAGACTGATCAGAGATGCAGCCAAGAGGCCCATGATCACTCTGGATGAACTGCAGAGATCTACAGCTGAGGTGGGAGACTCTGTGCATAGGACAACAATCAGTCATATATTGCACAAATCTGGCCTTTATGGAAGAGTGGCAAGAAGAAAGCCATTTCAAGATATCCATAAAAAGTGTTGTTTAAAGTTTGCCACAAGCCACCTGGGAGACACACCAAACATGTGGAAGAAGGTGCTCTGGTCAGATGAAACCAAAATTGAACTTTTTTGGCAACAATGCAAAACGTTATGTTTGGCGTAAAAGCAACAAAGCTGAACACACCATCCCCACTGTCAAACATGGTGGTGGCAGCATCATGGTTTGGGCCTGCTTTTCTTCAGCAGGGACAGGGAAGATGGTTAAAATTGATGGGAAGATGGATGGAGCCAAATACAGGACCATTCTGGAAGAAACCCTGATGGAGTCTGCAAAAGACCTGAGACTGGGACGGAGATTTGTCTTCCAACAAGACAATGATCCAAAACATAAAGCAAAATCTACAATGGAATGGTTCAAAAATAAACATATCCAGGTGTTAGAATGGCCAAGTCCAGACCTGAATCCAATCGAGAATCTGTGGAAAGAACTGAAAACTGCTGTTCACAAATGCTCTCCATCCAACCTCACTGAGCTCGAGCTGTTTTGCAAGGAGGAATGGAAAAAGAATTCAGTCTCTCGATGTGCAAAACTGATAGAGACATACCCCAAGCGACTTACAGCTGTAATCGCAGCAAAAGGTGGCGCTACAGTATTAACTTAAGGGGGCT
Source organism: Oncorhynchus mykiss (assembly GCF_057628025.1). Classification (NCBI taxonomy): domain Eukaryota; kingdom Metazoa; phylum Chordata; class Actinopteri; order Salmoniformes; family Salmonidae; genus Oncorhynchus; species Oncorhynchus mykiss. Next base: position 7,117,030 of record NC_143028.1, read on the forward strand.
GAATAATTTTGCACGGCCAATTTTTCAGTTTTTGATTTGTTAAAAAAGTTTGAAATATCCAATAAATGTCGTTCCACTTCATGATTGTGTCCCACTTGTTGTTGATTCTTTACAAAAAAATACAGTTTTATATCTTTATGTTTAAAGCCTGAAATGTGGCAAAAGGTCGCAAAGTTCAAGGGGGCCGAATACTTTCGCAAGGCACTGTATATGACAAATCCCCCTCTTCACATCTATTAGACGTGAAAACTATAGTGCAATGGTGGTGGTTGCATTCATGGGTATACATAAGGTGGTGCTTCTAACCTTGTCTGGTGTGCATGGTGGGTCTGTAGGTGTAGTGCTACGTTTGGGACGGGAGTGATTGGAGGGAGTGATATCAGGAACGGAGTTAGGGACATGTGTAGGGGTAAGTGTACGTGATGTGGCAGGGTGAAATAGTTGTTCAATTAACCATGTGAAAGTGCCCAGGGACACCCCAAATATCAGTAAGAATATCACAAATAAAGGGCCAGATATCCCCAGCCTCACCCAGGGAGGGAGAAATGTCCCTCTAACTGGGCAAGGTTCCTTTTTCAGGGGAGGAGGAGTTTGATGCCGCATCACCTGAGGAAGGAGTGTCTTCATTTGGAATCGAATTTAGGCCGCTCAAATCAGCTCTGACTTCAGTCAGTGTTCTGGAAGGAGTTGGGGCTAGGGTGCAATGTGTAAGGTGGTGCCAAGGTGCGCCTGATTTACCTTTGACCTGGACTGAGTGTGAAGTAACCTCCTTCACTTCGTACGGTCCAGTCCACCTGGCCAGCCACTTTCTCTTGTGGACTTTAACCCTCACCCAGTCACCAACCTTTACCTTCAGTAGTGGCGTGTCCCCCGGCAGCTCCCCCTCCTGGACCTTGTGAACCTGGGTAGAGAGTGCTGCAGAGAGAACCGTCAGTTTTTTCACATAATTAGACATTACAATTTGTTGTACATCAAGGGCGGGCATATGACCTCCCTCCCTTGGTGGACCAGGCATGACTCTACCAGTCATTATCTCATGAGGAGAGAGATGGGTGCCTGCTCCTGGTGAGGCTCTCATTGCCATCAACACCAGAGGCAGGACTTCAACCCATGTCAACTTCGAACCTGCACACACTTTAGCTATCTTAGCTTTCAGCTTTTGATTTGACGTTCCACCAGATTTTGGGATTGGGGCCTGTACACAGATCCAAATCTGTGGGTTATGCCAAATCTTTCTTCCACCTGTCTCAGGTGTTAGTTACTGAAATGTGAGCCATTTGTCAAATTTGATTTGTCTTGAGATGCCATACCTGGGTATTAGTTTGGTTTGTAGCCACTTAAAGACTGACCCAGCATCCCACTTCGCTGTTGGTATTGCTTCTACCCATTTGGAGAACCTATTTACCATAACTAGGAGATAGCGTTTGTTTTTAGATACATTATCGGGGCTCATGTCGGTGTAGTCTATACTAATATCCTGAAAACATGCATTAGGTAATGGGTATGACACCATTGGTGTTTGATATTTTCTTTAGGTTGTGGCTGCCACATATGTTGCATTCGTTACAAAATAAATCATCGTCATAAAATAAGTCAGTCATATTTTTTATGTGAGGGTGCCACCAGATGTGCGAGGCCTTTTGGAGGGTCTTTAGTTTGCCTTCGTGTGTGGGGCCATGTACTTCTCATAAAAGTTCTGGGTCCATCAGTGTGGACTGCTTCATGGGCATGGGCTGAGTCTGTATAGATATTCACAGTCTTTCCTTTTCCTCTGATGAGGGCCTGCGTCAATCCGATGATTTCAGCTAATTGGGCCGATGCTGGTTGAGGGATGATGGCTGATTGAAGGGTGACATCACGAGGTGAGCTGTTTTTTCAATAGCTTTTGCTACTGCAGCAACGTATCTGGAGCATGTTGTCTGTCCTACCTCAATGTGGTCAAGTTTGGAAGAGTAGTACATCAAGACCCTTCTCTCCCCCTCTTGTTTCTGGAATAAAACGGATGAGGTGAATCCTTCCCTTTCAGAAACATCCAAATGGAACTTGTTCTTGTAGTCAGGTGCAGTCAGAGCTGCTGCCGCTGATAGATCTGTTTTCAGGAGTGCTATGGCTGTTGATGCTTCAGCCTTCCAGGCCAGGGGTCCATGGAGGTTCCTTGATCGTAGGATGACCGGTGCTGCCACCCCCTCTGGGCCACACACAATGGTACAACACCTGATAGGTAGGGTCAGGTGCATCATGTCTACGTCCCAGTCTGCAGTGTAGAGGCAGTCATCAGTTTCTGTTACATTGAGTGTGCAATGGATCTCAGCTTGGGGAGTCTTATATGGGTGCAGAGTGTAGATTTGAGCTTTCAGTTGGTTGAACTTAAACTGGATGTGAGGGGTGGCAGGCCCTGTGGGTAGGCATTTTGGCCAGTACACTTCTTGGGTTTCAGACAGTGTGGGCATCGGCAGGAGTGGCATCATCATCATTCTTACTGGGCGATCAGGTGTTGAAGTGGGAGGGTTGGTGGATACTTCCACTCCACTTTCAGTAGTATGTGAGGGAACTTGATAGTAGAATAGGTGCATCCTGTGTCTACCAGGAACTGATGGGGGACACCCTCAACTTCGCACATCATTGTTGGTTCAGTGTGCTGTTGAAAGTGTTCTCTCTCTTCTCCTGCCGTGGGTGGTGGGCATATTTTATGGCCAGGGCATGGTGTTCCCTGCCATACCTTGAAACTGTGGTTGGTTGTAATCTTGCTGCTCCTGCTGCATGTGGCTAGATTCTGGGTGGTTGTATGCTGGCAGTTGCTGAGGTCCTGGGTGGTTGTAGTGAAAAGGGAGTGGTCCTCCTCTTCCTCTCCATTGCAGTTGGTGCGGGGAGAGTGGTTTCGTGCAATATCTGGCATAGTGACCGGGAATTCCGCAGTTATAACACTGGTAGTTTCCCCCTCTGTATGGTCCAGTGTAGGGGCCTCGTTGAGCCCGTTGCTGTTGCAGGATATACCGCTGTGGGGGAGGTGGGGCTGCCTGCTGTTGGATCATCTGAGAGACAGTCTGTGCTACGATCTGAGTGTTATCTGGCTGCTCCCCTTGGTCTTGAGTTTCTACTGCAATCATTTGTTTGGGCGTGGTGGCTGCAGACATTTTATCTAAGTCGTCTGATAATGTGTATAATGCGTTTATCTAAGTTTTAGTCAGTCCTTTGTGTGGTGTTTATTTCTATCTTTGTATACCCAGCCCGTCCTTGATCGAGACCAGGGATGTACTGCGGTGCTGGCTCAAACTTCTCTCGCCCCCACCCTCGCACAGAAAGATCTTATCAGTAATGTGGTTGCAGTTACGTGTGTGCCTCTCCGGCATGTAATTCGAATCTGTTCAGCGATTTGTTTAGGTATTTTCTAGAAATGATTCGGCGATTTCCTTTTGGAACAATATATCAGTGAATATATGCGGTTCTATAACAATTTTCAGAGTAATTCTAGCTCTGTAGGAAATATAGATAGAATAGAAAAACCCCAAAATCAGTGTGTAGCTTTTAGCATCTGTCAAACAAAGTCTGTACTAAGCTCAGCGGCTTATTTAAATACTTTCTAGAAACAATTCAGTAAGTTCCTTTATGAACTTATATCAGTAAATTCCTGCGATTCTATAGCAATTGTCAGAATAATTTTAAACTTTAGGCAATATCAACAGGAATGAAAAAAGTAAAAATCTGTGTTTTAGCCCGGCTGCTGTCAATCAAAGTTGCACGGCCATTCGACTACTAAGGTAGCTTTGTCTATAGCCCAGTTACGTATCCCAACCTAGCGGTTTACTCCGCGACAAACGTTTCTTTCAACTTAATTTCCCCGGTCTCAAAATCATGGAACGTCAACTCTGGTTCATATGTTTTCTCAATACTACATTCATTCATACGAATTTCACATTGAAATTCCAACATCCATAATTGTGTCCTTTACATGTTAAAACACAGCCTCTGCTTTTCCTCACCTCTATACACAACCCAATATATATATAATTAGGACAGTTTTCTATGCAGATTTCAGAACAAACAGCGTCCCGAAGGAATTTAACACATTGGTCAATCACAATTCACACATTCCTATTAAAATAACTGAGTATAGGCCAATTAATAAAAAATAAAACTTTTTTTTTTCTTTATACAAAACAAGATATCTTTAATCAATGCCTTAGGTTCTTATGTAAAAAAAAATGTTGGCACCGATTCATACTCACGCCCAGTACTTTCTGATCAAAATTTGGTTTAGGCTATAATACAATATGCAGATTTCGATTTAACAGGCTCTGCTCACCTTATATAGAGCGCTCCGATCAGATTTCCTGAGGTTTCCTCCAATAATCGGTATCGGTATTGAAAAATCATAATCGGTCGACCTCTAGTCTAAACATGGTGTTGGTGTGGGACTTCTTCTAGAGATCGATGGTCTAAACATGATGTTGGTGGTGGGACTTCTCCTAGAGATCGATGGTCTAAACATGATGTTGGTGGTGGGACTTCTCCTAGAGATCGATGGTCTAAACATGATGTTGGTGGTGGGACTTCTAGAGATCGATAGTCTAAACATGATGTTGGTGGTGGGACTTCTCCTAGAGATCGATAGTCTAAACATGATGTTGGTGGGGGTGTGAGGATTTTCTCAGGATACAGATCTTCTCCCTTATCCTTGTCTTCCTCTAGCAAAACTCTGTCTGCCTTCTCCTCCTTCTCCAACTTTTTGACCAGTATCTTTAGTGAAGGTGATGGGTCACAGGTACTACTGGGTCTCCTGCTATTGGTTCCTTGGTTTCGACTGCCTACTATTGGTTCCTTGGTTTCGGCTGCATTCATCACATGGGGGAATCAACTCACTGAGAAAAACTCTAATTCCCAGTGTGTTCATTATAGGACAAATGGAACATTTGCTTGTTTGACTTCTGACATAATATCTTAAATAGCATGTAGTTGCTTAAGATATTTTACCATCAGTCTGGATGTTTTATATTGGAACTAAACTATATGCAGTCATTGTTTTTTATTATTTTCAATATTGATTTACATTGCTTGTTATAGTAATAATTCAGCTTAAATGTGTTTCCAATTTTGTGGAATGCTTCTTTATTTGTCTGTTATGTCTACATGTAAATGGAATGCTGATTTTTACACACACATGCACACACACACCTTTACAATCTCTCTCTCTCGTTCTCTCACCTCTTCACTCCTAACCACCAGGGTTCTCAGGGTGACCCTGGAGTGCCTGGTCAGGCAGGGCAGGGGGGCTTGGCTGGGCTTCCTGGGCCCATGGGACCGATTGGGCCTCCAGGACCACCCGGACCTTCCTACCCCGTGCGTTATGTGAGTACTGTACACAACTCCTGCCACCCACCCAGACTACATCAACTACAGCTTAACCTCCCACCCCAAAGCTCCCTTCATACAAATTATTACCAAATTGACTACATACTGTATATTTGACGACATATTTTTGTGGAATTGTCTTTTTTGAACTGTATCTGTGTCCTCTCTGTGTAGGGTGACGGGGAGGGTTCCGGAGTGACGGGGGTCAATGGTGTTGCTGGGGTGATAGGGATTCCAGGACCACAGGTGATCTATACATTGCCATCCACTCATCATTTGGATTGCCTTTACAATCACATCAACTAATACATAGTCACATATCCATTGTTTTTCAGGGTCCGCCCGGAATCGCTGGCCTTCCGGTAAGAACCAGGAAATCCCTTTGAATATATTGCTAAGTTTGATTGGAGGCCATATCTTTGTTATATAGCAATGCTTACTGTATTCCTGTCATCATACAGGGAAGATCTGGTTTCCCTGGGCTTTCGGGAGAGAAGGGGAGCGAGGGAGCAAGAGGACGGGATGGAACACCAGGGATGGACGGATTCCCAGGACAATTGGTAGATCATTATCCCTCAGCCACCTCCCCAGAATCTATTAGAACGTTACTTAGGCTTTAGAGTAACCCACACAAAGTGCACTAACCTATTCTGTTTTGTTTCTTGTGTATACACAGGGAGACAAAGGGGAGAGGGGAGACAGAGGAGAAAGGGTGAGTTACCTACTCCTGATAACATGATGCTAACATAATTGCAAAAGGGTTTTCTAATGATCATGTCGCCTTTTAAAATGATACACTTGGATTAGCTAACACAACGTGCCATTGGAACACAGGAGTGATGGTTGCTGATAATGGGCCTCTGTACGCCTATGTAGATATTCCATAAAAAATCTGCCGTTTCCAGCTACAACAGTCATTTACAACATTAACAATGTTTACACTGTATTTCTGATCAATTTGATGTTATTTTAAATGGACAAAACATTTGCTTTTCTTTCAAAAACAAAGACTTTTCTAAGTGACCCCAAACTTTTGAACGGTAGAGTAAGTAGTCTAATAATTGTCCCACGGCTCTCATGTTGTGTGTGTGGTGTTGTAGGGTGAGCCAGGACGTGAAGGGGGGCCCCCTGGACCTCCAGGAGCCCCTGGCCCACCGGGACAGATCTACCAGACCTCAGGCAGCGTGAGTGTGGCTGTGTACTGTACGGTCTTGTTTGCTCTGGATCATAGTGATGTTTCAATGACACAACTGACCTACCTGTCTATCTTGTTGTAGTTTGATGGAGTTCTTGGGAATCAAGGACAGGTGAGAATTTGACTCAGCAGACAGTCACTATGCTACTCTACATGCAGTTTTATAATGTCTTATAATCTTTTAGAAAGTCACTCTAACCCTTATTTCCTTTTCTCCAGGGAGGACCAGGTCTTCCCGGCCGGGCAGGATTCCCAGTATGTATCAGTATCACACTGCCAATGAACACACAGTGGAGTGGAGACATTTACCATGACTGTTTCTAAAGATATTTCACAGTTGAAACACACCAAATAGTGTAACGGACAGTGTTGTTCTAGATGTATGGTGGAGATTGCGGCAAAAACTATTTTATAACATGTTAATGGAACATTTCAAAAAATATATATTTCACAGTTGAAACACCTTAATAGTGCTCCCTAATATAAAAATATATATAAAAAACAATGCTGTACGGCCTACTAGTTGTATGTTGAAAACTGCCTAAAACATGTTAATGGAACTCTCTTTTAAAAATATACACATACAAGGTTGTTATTTATACTGATCACAACTTCTTCTGTAGGGGCCTATGGGACCAAAGGGAGATACAGGAGAGCCTGGACAGCCAGGATACGCAGCTAAGGTCTGGTAATAACTTAATTCATATCTTGTTTTCTGTACAGTACAGGGAAAATTGCATGAAGTATTGACATATCTCCCTCCACCCTGTGTCCTGTCCAGGGGGAGAAAGGAGAACCTGGTATTATCATTGGGCCTGATGGAAGACCCCTGTACCTGGGAGGGCTGGGGTCTCAACCGGTGAGAAAAACCACACACTATATTTATAGTTGGTAGAAATACTGTATGTTATTATGTTTATCTCTTTTATAAAGTGGGGCAAAAAAGTATTTAGTCAGCCACCAATTGTGCAAGTTCTCCCACATAAAAAGATGAGAGAGGCCTGTAATTTTCATCATAGGTACACTTCAACTATGACAGACAAAATTAGAAGAAAAAAATCCAGAAAATCACATTGTAGGATTTTTAATGAATTTATTTGCAAATTATGGTGGAAAATAAGTATTTGGTCACCTACAAACAAGCAAGATTTCTGGCTCTCACAGACCTGTAACTTCATCTTTAAGAGGCTCCTCTGTCCTCCACTCGTTACCTGTATTAATGGCACCTGTTTGAACTTGTTATCAGTATAAAAGACACCTGTCCACAACCTCAAGCAGTCACACTCCAAACTCCACTATGGCCAAGACCAAAGAGCTGTCAAAGGACACCATAAACAAAATTGTAGACCTGCACCAGGCTGGGAAGACTGAATCTGCAATAGGTAAGCAGCTTGGTTTGAAGAAATCAACTGTGGGCGCAATTATTAGGAAATGGAAGACATACAAGACCACTGATAATCTCCCTTGATCTGGGGCTCCACGCAAGATCTCACCCCGTGGGGTCAAAATGATCACAAGAACGGTAAGCAAAAATCCCAGAACCACACGGGGGGGACCTAGTGAATGACCTGCAGAGAGCTGGGACCAAAGTAACAAAGCCTACCATCAGTAACACACTACGCCGCCAGGGACTCAAATCCTGCAGTGCCAGACGTGTCCCCCTGCTTAAGCCAGTACATGTCCAGGCCTGTCTGAAGTTTGCTAGAGAGCATTTGGATGATCCAGAAGAAGATTGGGAGAATGCCATATGGTCAGATGAAACCAAAATATAACTTTTTGGTAAAAAGCCAACTCGTCGTGTTTGGAGGACAAAGAATGCTGAGTTGCATCCAAAGAGCACCATACCTACTGTGAGCATGGGGGTGGAAACATCATGCTTTGGGGCTGTTTTTCTGCAAAGGGACCAGGACGACTGATCCGTGTAAAGGAAAGAATGAATGGGGCCATGTATCGTGAGATTTTGAGTGAAAACCTCCTTCCATCAGCAAGGGCATTGAAGATGAAACGTGGCTGGGTCTTTCAGCATGACAATGATCCCAAACACACCGCCCGGGCAACGAAGGAGTGGCTTCGTAAGAAGCATTTCAAGGTCCTGGAGTGGCCTAGCCAGTCTCCAGATCTCAACCCCATAGAAAATCTTTGGAGGGAGTTGAAAGTCCGTGTTGCCCAGCAACAGCCCCAAAACATCTGCATGGAGGAATGGGCCAAAATACCAGCAACAGTGTGTGAAAACCTTGTGAAGACTTACAGAAAACATTTGACCTCTGTCATTGCCAACAAAGGGTATATAACAAAGTATTGAGATACTTTTGTTATTGACCAAATACTTATTTTCCACCATAATTTGCAAATTAATTAATTAAAAATCCTACAATGTGATTTTCTGGATTTTTTCTCTCTCATTTTGTGTCATAGTTGAAGTGTACCTATGATGAAAATGACAGGCCTCTCTCATCTTTTTAAGTGGGAGAATTTGCACAATTGGTGGCTGACTAAATACTTTTTTGCCCCACTATGTGCCATGCCACATAATTTTTTTTATACCCTTTGACCTCTGTGTGCAGGGAGAGAAGGGACTCCCGGGACCTGAGGGACCTCCTGTAAGTACTCTCCTTTAACAGTGACATGCTTTGTTTCTGATTAGCCATCGATAACCGTGGATGTACTGTACATAGTTCTCTGTTTCTGTAGGGTCCAGCTAGTAGATTTATATTGTTCTGTCTCTATAGGGTCCATCTGGTAGATTTATATTCTTCTGTCTCTATGGGGTCCAGCTGGTAGATTTATATTGTTCTGTCTCTATAGGGTCCAGCTGGTAGATTTATATTCTTCTGTCTCTATGGGGTCCAGCTGGTAGATTTATATTCTTCTGTCTCTATGGGGTCCAGCTGGTAGATTTATATTCTTCTGTCTCTATAGGGTCCACCTGGTAGATTTATATTGTTCTCTGTCTCTATAGGGTCCCTATGGTCCAGCTGGTCTAAAGGGAGATATAGGCATGCCAGGTAGACCGGTAAGTATCTCTGTTCAGCAATTAGCCAAGTGGTGGTCCTCTGTAGCTCAGTTGGTAGAGCATGGCGCTTGCAATGACAGTGAGTACGATTCCTGGGACCACCCAAGTCGCTTTGAATAAAAGTGTCTGCTAAATGGCACTGAAGTGTGAATTAGAAAGAATCCAAGTGTGCTATTTCCCATTCAGTATTAACATGGTGATGGACTGCTGCTGAATGTGAACCAGTGTGTTGGTTACAGGGCCGTCCTGGGTTGAATGGTGTCAAAGGAGAGAGGGGGGATTCAGCGGGAGGGACTGGAGGATATGGAGTAAGTATCACACCGCTGGTTGGTGATTGATGGGATTCATACATGAAAGACTGTTGGGATGCAACCCAGAGGTCAGCATGTCAAATCATTCAGAAAAGCAGTGGTATGGTTAGACCGTCATGACCCAGACAGGGCATCAGTTTAACCCAGATTGATCCATGTTTTTAGGGTCCTCCGGGACCACCTGGCCCACCCGGACCCCCCGGGCCAGCAGTACCTCTGGACAGGTTCAATGTGAGTAGATGTCTGATCCAGTATTGTATCTTTCCCAGGCGTTGGTGTTGTGAGTTAAATGCTGTAGTCAGTCAGGTTGTTAAAACCCACAAAGTCACTAATGTGGGTTTACAAATTGATAGGGTTTCTTTCCAAGGTACAGTAGTGTAACTCTCCTCCCCTTTGTTCTGTTTCACACTCAGAGGGATGATGTCTCACGGTTATATCCTGGTAAGTCAACTCATTCTCATTGGCCAGTCCCACACCATGACATAGAACGTTACATGTAAAACGATGTCATGTGTTGGCTTACATGTTGGCCTTTTTCCCCCACCCATCAGACTCCAAAGGAGACAAAGGTGATCGTGGAGTACCAGGAATACCCGGGGTACCAGGTACAGTAAAAGCAGCTAGTTATTTACCTCCGCTGGCCTTAGGTGTACTAACACACGAGATTGAGCTGATTGAACTCACGTTCTATCGTCTCCACTCTAGGTCTCACGTCCAACTTTGACATCTACACCTTCAAGGTAAGTGACGTTACGACAAAGGAGCTCTACACTCACAACCCGCCATGCGTCTGTATGTGTTTGACGTGAGGTCAAATGACGTGGTGTGTGTGTGTGTGTGTGTGTGTGTGTGTCTGCAGAAGGAGATGAAGGGAGAGAGAGGAGACTCGGGGATGAAGGGGGAGAAGGGCGAGCCAGCCGGAGGATATTATGGCGGCGGTTACGGTGGACAGGGTGGTCAACCTGGACCTCCAGGACTTCCGGTAAGAATAACCACTGAACAACAACAGCCATTTTATTTTACTGCATTCTCCACGTTTTATCAGTGCCTTGCATCAAAAGACATGTGGAATTGAATTCCATTAGAAAGTTTTAATGAGCAGGACAAATATCTATCGATCTCCAGGGGCCAAAGGGAGAGTCCATCATCGGTCCTTCAGGGCCCCAGGGCCCTCCAGGTAACCCAGGAAGAGGGTACGAAGGCAGGCAAGGGAACCCAGGCCCACCAGGGCCCCCCGGACCTTCAGGATCATCCTCCTCACCTGGAGCCTACAGGCCAACACAGAGTGAGGCGTACTCTCTCGCACACACACTCATACATACATACAGTACATAGGCAGAAACACAACTTTCTGGGGACATGAAGTACAGTAGCTCCTTGGTTAACAGCTTCAATGAATGTGATCTTTTTACATCTCAGCCATCAGCATCCCTGGACCTCCGGGCCCTCCTGGCCCACCTGGAACTGATGGACACTCCTCTGGGGTGAGTCTGTTAACCCCTCCATTCCTAGTGTAGGGTCTAGGAGGTTAGGGCCTGTTTCTGGACGGGGCCTCACTGTGATGATATACACACCCCTTCCAGGATGTGGCATCATTTAGCTCCTTGTCGTCCACGTTTGAACAGGTGATGGTGCTGAGGTCATATGACACGATGACAGCCACGGCCAGACGACAGGCAGAGGGGACGCTGGTGTATCTGGTCGACCAAACAGACTTTTACATCAGAGTACGAGATGGTTTCCGGCAAATCCAGGTGCAGTGTTTACCGGTGTAATGGATGCAAGCCACTATATTTATAAAATACAACACCTTCATCCTTTGTTAATGTTTACATGATTAACTTGGAAGTTTTACCTTTCAGCTTGGACCATACATAGCTTTACCCCCTGACCAGGTAAGTCGTTGGAAATGTGCACTTGAGAAATGCTGACAAACTATTGTGACAGTGAAGGAATCACTTAATGAAGTTATTAATCACATTAGTGAATCTTATTGACATGATTTCTCTGCCTGTATCCATCTGAAGGGTAATGAGGTAGCAGCTGTCGACCCTCCTCCAGTGGTCTACTACCAGCCAGACCATCCCTCTAACACGGCCACAGAGCAACCCCCCAGACAGCTAGACCCCCACCAGCCACAGCCTGAGGGACAACACCCTGTTCACCCCGACCCACGTTACCCGACTCACCCGGATCCACGCTACCCAGCCCAGCCTGATCCACGCTACCCAGCCCAGCCTGATCCACGCTACCCAGCCCAGCCTGATCCACGCTACCCAGCCCAGACGGATCCACGCTACCCAGCCCAGCCTGATCCACGCTACCCAGCCCAGCCAGATCCACGCTACCCAGCCCAGACGGATCCACGCTATCCAGCCCAGCCAGATCCACGCTACCCCTCACATTCAGACCCTAGATACCCCTCACACCCCGACCCACGCTACCCCTCACATTCAGACCCTAGATACCCCTCACACACTGATCCACGGTACCCCAGTTATACAGACCACCAGCACAACCCTGACCCTGTTCAGCCGGTCCAGCCCCAGCCAGCCCCTGTCCCACAGAACCCAGTTTACTCAGACACCCGCTACCCTGTAACCCCACAACACAGACCCAGACCTCCTGAGACCCCCAGCCACCAACACACGTCAGGCCCAAGCGTGAGTAGCCAGTGATTTAAATGTCATAAATGTAACCTAAAAACATGCCACTGCTGAAATACTTCTGGTTGTGGATGTGATGGGAAGCACGTTTTTAAAAGCAGACTTTTCTTCTTCGTTCCTTCTGCAGATTCACCTGGTCGCCCTGAACGCCCCCCAGGGGGGTAACATGCGGGGTATCAGAGGGGCAGACTTCCTGTGTTTCAACCAGGCTCGGGCCATCGGGCTGAAGGGAACCTTCCGGGCTTTCCTCTCCTCCAAGCTCCAGGACCTTTACAGCATCGTCCGCAAGTCAGACAGAGATCGCATGCCCATCGTCAACCTAAAGGTACTATCGGCTAAGACTGAGATGCATTTTCAGCTTCATTCAGAATCCCAGTATCATTCCATATCATTTAAGTAATTGGCAGCAACTGTCCCTAACCATTTGTCTGTCCCCTCTATAGGATGAGGTCCTGTTTGACAGTTGGGAGGCCATCTTCAGTGACTCAGAGGGCAGAGTGAAGGACAATGTACCCATCTACTCCTTCGAGGGCAAAGACATTTTCACAGACGGCACATGGTGATAAACTACACTTCTACATATCACTCACTATACACAAAATATCAAAACCTCTTTTTACAACACCCATAAGGAGGCATTGATAAGTTATGTAAAGTTAACAGCTGAGAAAGTGAATGGAAGCAAAAATATGATGATTCATTCCTTCATCTCGTTCTCTCCCTTATTCCCTCTCCTCACCCAGGCCAGACAAGATGATATGGCACGGTTCGACCAGCAGGGGGCACGGCCAGGTGGATAACTACTGTGAGACGTGGCGTATAGGGGAGCGTGCGCTGACGGGCATGGCCTCCTCTCTACAAGAGGGCCAGCTCCTCCAACAGAGAACCAGCAGCTGTCACAGCTCCTACGCCGTGCTCTGCATCGAGAACAGCTACATCGGACAATTCAAGAGATAGGACTGACCGACCAAACGCACACACACACTACAGCCAGATCAAGAGATAAGCCTAATGAAACACCCACACAAACACATCAGCCAATCCAGGAGGCCTAACAAAACGTAAGTACCAGTGGAGGCTGGTGACTTAAAAAACGAGGATGGTAGACCCAGGGTATAGGCGCGGAGCGCACGGAGACAACAAAGTGTGTTTCAAAAATCGTCAAATACTAATTATTTTAACCTAAAGCATTTAATAAAGACATTTATAGTACACTATTATGGGGAATGGGAATGAGAGGGCTACTTACAGTGTTGGAAAGGGACCACAGCAGTGATTGAATGAGGGTATGAGGCATGAGTTGAGGTGTTCAGAGGCTTGACCAGTGCAGGACAGGATTTGCCTAGAAAGACAAACAATAACACAACACACTACACAGTTAGACAAAAGAGCTCAGAATGAGTTAGTCTAAGCAAAGAGTAAAATTATTGATGTGTAATAATGTGATTGTGTTTGACTCTTCAAAAATGAACGAGAGAAAATTGATAGGGGGACTTACAGAGCTTGGAGAGGAAACATTCAATGTGGATGAGCGGGCACATGAGACATGGCTTCAGTTCATGTCAGGAGATAGTTGACAATGGTAGTGGAGTGGTCATAACCTCTTAATCAGTGAACAGGAGGGGACATACCTGTAAATACAAATAGCAGATACATTCCATTACTTCTATGAAGTTAAACTCAAGACATCTCAAAATTCACTAAGTCAAACACAGACGGCTAGCTACTGAAGTTAGCGAGGCTAACTTTTAAAAATGTTAAATCAATTGCACTAACTGGACATAAAAATGAAGTTCTAAAACCAAGAAAACTATAATATACCTCTTCTGTCTCCTGTCATTTGAAAAAAAAACAAATTTGGATTAAATAAAATCCCCAAAATGCTCAACTATCATTGTTCACTCTTAATCTCTATCTGACAATGTCACCAAGTTTCAAAACACATAGAATCCCCATAATGCTCTGTGGCACAATCCCAATAAAACACACTATTTGTTCTCTGATCATAAAAGCTTTGATCTGTTGGAGGACTTCCTCCGGAAGTGGTCATAATTACCATGTATGTCTACGGAAGGGGGTGAGGCCTACGAGCCTCCTAGGTTTTGTATTGAAGTCAGAGGAGGATGGAAGCTAGCTGTCCTCCAGCTACACCATGGTGCTACCCCAGACAGTGCTGTTGAAGTTACTGTAGACCATCATTGCAAAACAGTGTATTTTAATCAATTATTTGGTGACATATGAATATATTTAGTATAGTTTTATCTAAAAAGTATAACTTGAATGTTTCTAATGTTTACATTTTTATGAAATTTCACCGAAGATGGTCCTTCCCTTCCTCCTCTGAGGAGCCTCCACTGGTACACACACACACACACACACAACGGTGCTTTGTATATAACAGCTATATTCCCCTTCTCCAATACACTCAGTCCAGCTGGCCAAATAGGACCACATGTCCATAATATGGGGTTGATCAAGAACAGCGACAACCAGGCTAAGAGATGGACCCCCCCTATACCCCAATCCACCCCCCTTTATACACTGATCGCAGCTGACCAAACAGCCCACCCCGACCCCCTGCACATACGTCTAAATCACTGTTCTGTAAACACCTCAACACTGGGGTTTTCAGTAGAGGTTGTATTCATTCCACTTCTCCTTTCACTGTCCACTTCAGAAAGCCATGTTCATTGGGGGTTAGAAGACAGACTATCACAATGTACATTTATTTTTTTGTGGTCTTACCCTCAAAAGCATAATACCTGCATTGTAGAAAGTCTATAGCCTTTTAACAGTTTGCCCTAGAATCAGACCGCACCTACAGATTAAACAGGACACTAATTCTGTTCTCTATGATTCCAACAAGCTAACTGTTGCAGTATTGTATATTAAATGATTATTATCCATTGTTGTAATTTTTTATTAACTTTACATTTTGTTGTAATCAGTACATATAACCAGTTTTTGAAGTACTATCTATAACATTGTCATAAATGTTGGATGGTTTTATTTTGCTAGCGGACATCAAAAGAGAACAGGATATTTAAAATGTTTTGATATCAAAAGGAGTATTTATTTTGCGATTAACATTTTTTTTAAGTACTTTTAACATTCACACTTTTCAGTAATTGACTCCATGGATCTATGTATTGACAGAGGAAGAGATGAGCCTGGGCCAAGAATCATGACATTTTGTATCAAAAATCTAATTACTATGTTTTTGTTTTGCAATGTCCTTTTGCGTTTCAAAATTCTCAAAAAGTGCTCTTAAGTGTTTTTCATGTCTATGCACTGTGATAGAAATTAAATAAGGCTTTTAATCCAAAGACGAAAGCAATGCAGCTCACTGAATTAACCGGTGTATGACCCTGGTGAGGAGTTTCCTGAGGTGACATGTACTGTGCCATTTCTCTCAATGTCATCAATGTTTATTGCAAACAAACAAATGCTACATTGTTTTTCCAAACTGATTTATTTGTAAATCAAAAATAAAATGTTGACATAAGTCTGTTTTTTTACAGCAACAAAATAGGTTCACAGTCATTCACCCAAAGTGTATATATATTCAGCATTGATTGAAGTCAGTGTGACAATAATAAACATGAACAATTCTGACAGTTAACGTTACAAATCTTATCCTATACTGAACTCGTTGGCTAGTATACTGCACGGCCTATAGACCATAAGGTGCAATTAATCTCATACCTTTGTATTTGTTTACGAGGCCATATGACCATGTAAAAATCATTGTATACTCTACAACCTCATCACTATATGCTGAAACCTACCTTGAGATATGACCTTTTAAATCAATTAGAGAATAGTGCAAAGTTCAAGTTGCATATCTCGTGTTCCGGACCCATTATACATAGCATTCTCAAGTTAAGTGCTTGTATTGTTCACACACATCTTTTATCCACCCTACATGTAATTAATAGACACTCAACTACTATAGTCTATATTCTGACATGATTTCTCAGTTTTGTAGTAAGATGGTCCTAAGATTACTCAAGGGGACCGGAATTCAGCAAACCACTTCCTATGCACAGCAATTCAATTAAAGGCAACTTCAATTTAAAAAAATGGGTAGGTATAATCTGCATTTATGGGCGTACTTTAAGTATGGTATAAACACATTCAGAATGTAAAGGGTACACCAGATATGAGTTCCTCGAGTTGTCAGATTCCAAAGAATAAACATATAGGCCTAAAATATATTTACATTTTTCAACTTCATTATTTCCTCAGTGACAAACATTTAAGAAAACACAATTTTACTCTTACGCACACAGATAAATAAATTGTTCCATTAAAACAGTAGTTCCCAAACTGGGATGGGATGCAGAAAAGAGAACGGACCTATACATTTTTCAATAATAGCCTATAATATTTGAGAATTTACAATCAACAAAATAAAAGCTAGACAATCAGGCCTCCACTGATGTTATGTTTGTGCATAAGAACACCAACCATGTCAAAATGCATAGAATTGAAGGAAATTTGTTTTAAAATTGCAAAAATGTTATTTCAGCTCCATGGCAGGATGTGGAATTGCAGGGGATTAGCTTTGAAACTGCAAAATATTGTGTCCACTGCCAAGATCATATTCATGCTTTGGTCTGTGTGTGTGTTTTTTTTTACCACTTAACCCTTATGGTGGGTGGAGACTCAAAACACAGCTCAATTGGTGGGCCACGAAGCAAAAACTTTGTGAGAACCCCTGCATTTAAACAATACAAAATAGCTCATTTGAAAATAACATGCAGAATAAAGGTCTGCCAGCTCATTGCTAAATCCTCCAACTCATTTGCAGTAGTTCATAACAACTATACTCCAGTTTACACATTCACATTCATGTGGGCTTCCTATTACAAAAGATGACAATGAACGGATGATTAGCACTGCTGGGGGAGAAAAGACAAATCTGCATGAAAACATTTCAACAAAAATAGGGGAGAGTGGGGTAAGTTGAGCCAAAGAGGTAAATTGAGCCACCCTTGTTTCTAGGAAACTATACATAAAATGTTATAATTTGACCAAATATCTAGGAAGAGGTCATCATTTCATGGAGTCTGAAGGAAGAAACCATTTGGAAAAAGCTAAGTAAAAAAATATATATAAAAAATAAAAAGATTTTCACCAAGTCAAATTCATTTCTGTTATAGAGGTTTCATGATGCTTGTATCTAAAGCAAAGTAGATAACTTTAAGATTATTCTATACACCAGCATGAAAGTGCTTTATTGTATGTGTGTGTGCTAATATCATCAAAATGTTTGCCTTGGGGTAAAAGTTGAACCAATGGCAAGTTGAGCAAATTGAAGTGTTTTCATTCCAGGCACAATGCAAGGCATTATCGCTGGGATATGAGATAACAGGACCTGGCCAATGTTTAAAAATATATATATAAAACTACAAAGTGTTTGAACGTAAAAAATGGCTCAACTTACCCCACTCTCCCGTAAGCAAAACTATACACAAAATGATCGCTAAAACACTTCCTGACACAAGGTGCATTGAATTACTCACTGGCAACAAGCATAACTTGTTCCCAACTGGCCTACCTGGTTAAATAAAGGTGACATTTAAAAAATAAAAGTCCACTGATATGGTTAGTTTGAAGGCCCTAAAACAATTGGCATCTGCTTTGTTCACAAGCAATCGCTGATTAAACCTAAGACAGTGGGAGTGTAGTGAACATACACACGAAGGGCTTCATTTAGAAAATCTTCTCACTCTTCAAATAAAAATATTCAGGAAGATTCAGCAGCCCCAAAATGCATCCTGTCATGTGTCTACTTAATCTAAAGCAATGCTAATGTGATCACATAGTAATCATGATCCTGTGGGGCACACCTCTCTCACTGGAGGACTTCTGTACAGCTAACAATAGACACGCAGATTCAAAAATATGGTTTTCGCTAATCAATACAATTGCAGCAATTGTTGAGAATTCCTAATGATCGAAAAACAGTGAATCATTTGCTGAATATAAACAGGCTATTGTTCCATCAGTAGAAGAAGTAGTCCAGTAGAATTAGACTGTTTCTGTAGATCATTTCCTATTGGTCCCCTCTACTTGAAATTATTATTTTCTCAGTCAGAGTTACGAAAACAAACGTGCTTCAACATTATCAGGGAACATATGATTACCCTGTATTTGGAAACCTCTGAACATAATCAACAGTGCATAACACCATTTGGGATGTTTCTGGGATAAGAAGAGCAAAGCAGCCACTACATAGTACATGTCAACAGTCTCTCTGAGAACATTAGGCTGACAACTAGGCCCAAACTCTGACTATTAAAAACAAAACACTGTTTGAGTGAGAAGTAGGGATTGGTCTAAAGCCGAAAAATAAAATTCCTTAAATTGACCTACGACAGTAGCTATATGCTGGTCTATTGTACTTCGAAACAATGTTGAGGCAGGTTGCTTAGGATGTAAACCTTCCCAAACAGCCTAATTCATTCTGTTAGAGGTGCTCCCACAATAATGTGATTTGTACCGCATACAAGGTCATGTATTGCTACTTACAAGCAGTGGTGTAAAGTACTTAAAAATACTTAAGAAGTATCTGTACTTTACTATTTATATTTTTGACAAATTTTACGTCACTACATTCCTAAAGAAAATAATGTACATTTTACTCCGTACATTTTCCCTGACACCCAAAAGTACTCGTTACATTTTGAATGCTTAGCAGGACAGAAAAATGGTCAAATTCACACTTATCAAGAGAACAACCCTGGTCATCTCTACTGCCTCTGATCTGGCAGACTCACTAAACACAAATGATGTCTCAGTGTTGGAGTGTCCCCCTGGCTACTGATGAAGAAAAAATGCAATTGTGACATCTGGTTTGCTTAATAAGTAATTTGAAATCATTTATACTCTTACTTTTTAATACTTAAGTTTATTTAAAACCAAATACTTTTAGACTTTTACTTGAGTCATTTCTATGAAGGTATCTTTACTTTTAAGTATGACAAGTTGGTACTTTTCCCACCGCTGCTTACAAGACCATTAGGGTTGATCGAGTGAGCTTTTTATATTATCTTGTAGTAATGTAGGTGGGCCCTGCCTGTAATTCTTTAAAAACATTGAGAAAAAAATATGTATTCCATAATAACATCCTTTTGGTGAACTGAATACACGTTGGATATAACGGATAAGGCACTAAGGGCTGAGAACAGTGACTGTTCACTAACACTGGTAAACTACACTCCCCCAACACATCCAACGAAGTGTCACGAGGTCTCGACTCACCTCTAAGTCTCATCTGTCCTTGTGCAGTCGTGTGGAAACCGTAGCGAGAGATTCCCAGACCGTTTAGACAACTCAATGTTAGTGTAAGGGGTTTAGGTGTTGATGTAAAGATGACAATGTTCAAGGGATAGTTGAGGATTTTGGCAAGGAGACCCTTTATCTACTTCCACACAGTCAGATGAACTCATGGATACCATTTGTATGTCTCTGCATCCAGTATGAAGGAAGTTAGAGGTAGTTTCGCGATCCAATGCCAACTAGCGTTAGCTAGCGCAATGACATGAAGTCTACATGAACAACTTGCATGCTAGCTGTTCCGATAGACTTCCAGTCATTACGCTAATGGTAGTTAGCAATTTGGCTAACGCTAGGTAGCAAATTCCTTTAAATTGCATGCAGATACATAAAAATGGTCTCCACGAGTTAATCTGACTCTGGGGAAGTAGATAAAGGGCTTCATTGCCAACATTCTGGAATATCCCTTTCAGGCCTTCACGTTGTTCCCATTGGACAGAGGTTCCGTCTCCGAGGGGTTTGATGGTACGGGACATAGCTCAGTGGGCGTGGCCTGGTCGGTGTCCCCTCCACCTCCTGCCGATTGGTTCCTGTAGTGGCGAATGATGACCCAGGCAGCACAGCCCAGGTAGATAACTGTCAGCAAGGCAAAGTAGAAGAAGTAGACCAGGAACTATTGGAGAACAGAACAGCACTCATTAGAAAACATATGGTGTTCCCATATGGGTGACGTCAGCTTGCAGGAAGTCGTCTGAGCGTGGTCGTAATCAGAGTGTGTGTGACTGACCTGGGAGTGTACGTCTAGTCCCAGACCCTTCTTGTCAGAGACGATGAGGGTGATGATGGTCTTCAGAACGGTCGCCAGGAAAGTGTTGACCCCAAACACCAGGGCACACAGCTCCTTGGTGAGCGACGAGGCGATCTGGAAACTACAAACACCACAACAGGATAGTCAGCAGATTAAATGTACAGCCTAAAGTAAGAAAGACGTGACAGTTCTATTTGACAATGCATTCATACACTGTACACGTCTGAACATGAAAATCCCCCAAATCCCATTATATGTATACAACAACGTTAAATAAAAGTAGACCTAAGGAAACGTACATGGCGATAGGCACGAGGAACTGGTAGAAACCCTTGAAGAGGGAGTAGGCCACATAGCAGACCCAGATGTTGCTGGTGGTCCCCATGAGGAGCAGCAGGCCAGCCTGCAGAGCCGTGATGATGCCAATCACCAGCTCAGACCACACGTTCCAGCGGATCTTCACGAAGCCCGCTGCAAACGACGTGATCGCACCTGGGACAGAGTAAACGGGGTGGAGTTAGTCGAAGAAGATAAGCTGATTAAGTTAATGACTGAGTAGGTGATTAAGACTTGGGGAACTTCATTTAATAAATGCTGTGTGTGGACTCAGGGTCACAGTTTGACATTATCATATCAAGGCAAACAGAGGAGATTGCTGGTTCAGTAAGCCTTTATGTTATTATTATGCATCAATAAAAATAATTCTACTAAATGACTATGGGGAGCAGCACATTGTCTGGCGTCATCTCCCTGTGTGATCAACATCTAAACCATTGTCATCTTCCACACCTTTCAACAGAACGTGACTGTTTAGTCTACTATTGTCTCACCACATTCTACTTCATGGGAATTCCTCTTTCTAGATTGATGGGCTTTGTATGTCTCCTGTCCTTGTCAGCTGTTTAGGTCATGTAATTTCAGTCATAATTAAATAATTGGAGAGGGGTCAGTCTAAAACAGTGTTTCCCAACGCCAGTCCCCCCAACGGTGCACATTTTTGTTGTGGCCCCGGACAAGCACACCTGATTCTACTTGTTAACTATTCATCAACTATTGAATCAGGCGAGTTAGCCTGGGGCTACAACAACGTGTTGTTGGGGGTACTGGAGGACTGGAGATGGGAAACCCTGGTCTAAGACAAACTTATTGACCTGACTTTACGTGACGCCGGAGAACTCATTTGACTGAGAAAATATGTACCTTGAAGCATGTTGCCATGGTTCTCTCACTACTACCACTGCCACCTGCTGTAGAGGTGTTAATATTTTGTAGGAATCATTGACTTGGAGAACACAGGCTCCAACCCTGTCAGACAGTAAAGACCCAGGTGAATGCTACATATTTGTTATTAAAACACTTGTATACCTGGCTTTGGAGGGCCTTTGTACCCAGACTAAAACTAAAACCTAGGGAAATGGATCCCTCACCCAGTAGTGTGGAGACAGCCTCCACCCCTCCGTTGTAGACGTGTTTGTTCTCCGTGGCGGGGTACACCTTGTTCCACAGGACATGGACGTACAACAGCACCAGGTAGTAGCCAGCGGAGTTGAACACCCACCACAGGCTCCACAGTCTCAGGCTGGGCCTCCGCGGCACGTTCCTCAGCTCCTTCAGCATCTGAATAAACACTGAGTCCCTCCAGGAGGAACCAGAGCTGAGAGGGGCCAGGGAGGGTGTGTCACCTGAACCCAAGCCCGCTTCGCCCTGCTTCATCCTGGCCAGCTCCGACTGGGCGGCAGCCTGCTCCTGGAGGTTCCTCTGGGCAGCGTGGTGGGCCCTGTTGAAGAACAGGGACCTCTTGGGCCAGGGCAGGCAGCAGGAGAGCACCAGGCCGAAGGACACCAAGGCCAAGGAGACAGCACTGAGCATGGCGAAGGAGAGCCTGCCCACGGATATCAGCACCTGGCCCAGCACCGAGCTAGCAAACACCCCCATGAGGACGCAAGAGCGCGAGTAGCTGGCCACACGTTGGTAGAGCTCTGGGGTGACCAGGGAGAATATGTAGGAGGAGTAAGCCACGCGTGCTGCCATGGTGATACCGTAGAAGAACTCCATGAACTGCATCTCTAAGAGGGAGGAGCCCAGGAGGAGGAGGAGCCAGATGGCCACATGGCTGAGGCTGGAGAGGACCAGGACGGGCTTGTAACGCAGGACGTCTGTCAGGAGGAAGACTGGCACCAGCACCGCCATGTAGGAGTAGGACAGGATCGGGTTGATCTCATTGGTCACCTGGAGGAAGAGAATGGCAGGTATGAGAGGGGGAGACCACATAGAAGAGACAGAGGACTCAGTGGAATCCAGTTCTCCTTGTAAAAAGTTGCAAAAACCTTCACTGATCACCTTCATTTGAACTAATGCTACATTGTAGGCAAGGACACCTTCCAATGAGTCTGCAGACGTCAGGCCATTAGGTTCATTAGTTGATACTGAGCCAGACAAGCCTACAGTAACCAATCAGAAAAAGAGACTGCCCTAATTTGTAGGAATGTGAACTTTGACCATACTGAGGAGGGGTTACTGCACTCACACTGTGATAGCCTTATTACAGTTCAGTGGGTTCCATGACTAAGGAACACTGGTTCAATTATTTTAGGATTGGGCGGTTGTAGTTCAAGCTCCTAGTATAAATTCAGATGGAACACGTGTCAGCTGATATAGCTTATATCAGGGTTGTCATTCTACGTGACATACAAGGCTATAGCCTCCAGCGCAGGACATTGCCTTTCATATCCCTCAAAATCAATTGGGCCTCAGGTTGAACTGACATGCCCTGGCCTTTAAATATATATATATATATATATATATCATTTTATGTTTTACATTTAACCTTTATTTAACTAGGCAAGTCAGTTAAATAAAGGTTCAATAAAAAAATAAAAAATAAAAATTCAGTAGAAGACCGATAGCAATAGTTGACACGACTAACAATATACTTGTTTACTAAGCAAGAGTGAAGATAAGTTTCTCAATCCTTCCTACTAGTGCTCCAAAATTATTGAATTCACATAGTAATCAAAATACTAACGTGCAATATCTATATCGCAAGAGATCCATATTGCAAGAGATCCATATTGCAAGAGATCCATATCGCAAGAGATCCATATCGCAAGAGATCCATATTGCAAGAGATCCATACTGCATGCAATATTTTGAAACGTGTAATGGACGTTTTTATAGTTTCCGCCATTGTTTTCTCCTCTTGCGGCTGCTTCCCACCAAGCGGTGCAGTTCCTCCTCCTTGCTGTTAGATTCACTGTAAGTTTGCATGCTATTCTGTTAGGTCAATGCAGTCAACTAATCGTTCCAAACAAGAACAATGCCGCTTTCCACTTTGGTTCGTAATAACGATGGGGGACCAAATCTAAACAGTTACATATCGGGATATTATTTGTGACTATATATATATATATATATATCATACCACTGACAATATCACCCCCCCCCCCCAATGACTGATAAAACTCATTTTCTCATGGCTCTCTCTTGTCCCTCTGCAGCAGACATATGGTGAGCAATATGTTTGGAACATCGAATCGCAATGAAATCACAGTATCGAATTGCAATACATATCGTATCGGCACCTAGGTATCGTGATAATATTGTATTGTGAGGTCCCTGGCAATTCCCAACCCTACTTTGTAATATAAGTTATTCCATTTCTATGATTCCAACAATTCACCCAAGTATTTTGATCTTTAACATCAAATTGCAACATTTGGTAAGATGTTTTTTTTTCTCAACTCAATTATTCGCCCATATTGTGCAGCCCTACCTCCTACACATCTACCCACCCTTAAAAACTGTGGTCAACTTAAGAGACACACACACGGATAGTTGCATACACAAACTGCCCTCTCACGCAAAACACACCACACCAACATTCCAAACTGTTATAGGGGGATGACTGTGCATCACTGACCTGTTCCCTGGTGAAGTTCTTCTCCATGCTGAGCAGGTTTGGTGTTATAAAGGGCTCCCCAGGCTTCAGCTGCACCATAAACCCATAGAAACACAGGAACACCACCGACAACTCCCAGGTCCGGGCGGTCTTGGTCTGGCCGTCTGAGGGGTCCTCAGGTGGGGGAAGAGCCATCTCAGGGTCAGGCTCTCCAGGGGAGGTCTCCTTCAGGTCCAGTTCAGCCTCTTCCTCCACAGCCCTGTCCCCACTCACCATAGCGTCTTTGCCCACCATGGTAGTGGCCTGACAGTGGACACTGGGGTCCCAAGTCTACCTCTGACTGTATCAAATGACTAAGTGGTATTGCTATAGTGAAGAGGCTTGCTATAGGATTTTTCATAGAAACCAGAGAGTAGGGCCTAAACCACCAATTCAGATGTTCTAAGCAGACAATGAGTAGAGATTCCTGTTAGCACTGTTCCCTTACAAGTTCCACAAAGGATCCAGTGTTAAACATTAGAGGGGGTGAGAGGGAAACCTTTCACAATGACGAACATGGAGTTAAAGTGCTACCTGCAGCCATTTTCATACTCTATGTATGAGAGAAGGTTAACCTTTGCTCCATTCCATGGATTAACAATGATTGAAAGCAAGCTAGTTTACAGCTGGACCTCTGGTCTGTGTGAACCTGTAAAATACAATAATGTTTGCAAATAGTCACTCAAAGTTTGTTTTCTGACAGAGTGCTTTATTCTTAATTATTTTGTGGGATGGTGCTCAACCAAACTCCCTATGTCCAAAGCTGTCCTTTCCCATCAAATCACACGTATTATAGTAACAACCATGGTAAACAACGACCCTAACAGATCTGAGCTGTCAGGTAACGAGTATTATTTGGGTGCAGTCAATGTATGATAACTTTGTTGTTCTCTGTTGGACTGATTTATTAACTTGGGGTTGACACACTCCAAAAAAAATAGATTCACAACTAACGACTTGTGTAACGTTTACCATGGTTAGAAAGCTTTGTAATTGCAATGCTGCATGCGTGAGACCAGACATAGTTACTTTAAAAAGTATTCGCTAAAACAGGGGTGCAACTTCTGCACGCATGGCTGGCACGAGCCATATTCAATGTTAGCTAACTAGTTACGTTAGCTAACCAGATTCCAGTCTGGAATACCTAACGTTAGTTAGCTAAAGGTAGCTAAGCTTGTCTGGAAGAGGTAGGAGCTTATTTTAATAAACCCCTTGCTAGTGAACAATGTCAGAGAGCTAGCTACAGCTAAAATCAAATAGCCTATACAATTTAGCTAACTGCCTACAGTAGCTGACACTATCTAGCTAACGTTAGCTCCATCATGCGAGTTAATATTATCTTATTGCAGGGAACATTGGTGAACTTGTTAGCTAGCTGAAGTTGACACCAATAATTGGGTTTTAAACAATGTACATACAACTTTGTACATTGACAAGGAAAGTAGGTAAAAACCTACCTCTAAATTCTTCCCCGACTGAACTCGTGTGCGCGCTGTTGCTCAGTTGAATGCATTTCAGAGTAACTGAGTCTGTGAGATTTTGCAAGGAACTATGGGGGCTGTAGTTTCTGTTGATTGACCGGAGATAATCCAAAGTGCACCTTAAAAGGTATTTATCAATTAACATTAGTATATCACTCAATGATCAATCTTTTCAATGTTTAAATATCAATGCCCAATAGGCTACATAATGTATTCCAACATATTAGGACATAATATCACATGAACATTTAACGAATAAAGACAAACACCCTACACAAAACATAGAGCATTCTACTGAGCACGCAACTGAACATTGCCCCATGGATAATCATTGGACGTGACCGTGGCGCGCGCGCTGTGGAATGAGGGAGCTCTATTTTCCTGGCCCGGGTTGAACCGAGAAATGGCGCCCTCATGTCATCTGGGGAAGGCTAGGAGGAAGGAGGGCCCTTCTCAAATCAAACAGCAATCTGCCCCCTCGGCCAATCGTCCCGAAACATACAACATCTCTTTTCCATAAAAATACATGTTTGAATGTTCAAACTAGTTTTAATTGGAAGGCAGATAAAGCGTTTTTATCGCAATCACGTTTGCACAGAATCCGACTCATCACTAATCCGATTTATCACTCCACGTCCTTAATTACTACACTTTTGTTTAGAACCGGCTAACACCCTTCAGGCCGCCCTGTTCCAAAATGAATGCAATCACCTTCACCCGATACAAACTCCTCTCATCGGGGTAACCCGAGCTTGATAAACGAATCCCCTCAGTGTAAACGTCCATATTAAATATTTGGAGAGTAGGCTACATGTCGGCGTTACAATGTAACTGAATAAAGAAACGTTGATATAGTATGAGGAGAAAACGTATGAGAATGTTTGTAAACTTTCTTTTCGCGTCACGTGTGATCTTTTATATACACATTTGGAATACGTCTAGCAGTATGAATATGCTTGAAAACGCCTGCAACATCATAAACAAACTTCAGCAAACATTTGCAATCTGAGTTTGACCTTTGGTGCTATAAATGAGGGCATAGCAATGGAGTGGTGACTGACTATCCAGTGCGCATGTTACGTAATCCTATTGTGCATTTGCCTACTTATTTTTCAAACTGTTCTTTTATGGGATTTGGTAGGGTATTTATAACATATTTACTACTCTTATAAATAGTTCTCCAAGTATAGCATGACCAATTTGATTATCATGTGGTTGGTTTTAAGTAAAAAACTGTCTCAGGCTACATGGAGAGAATCAGTCCATTGTCACAGCACTTTAAATGTTATGTGATTTAGCCAGTCATGAGATATATTCTGTGCCCTCAACAGAACCCATAAACACATATCTGGGGATTTGGTTGTCATGCAGTTATCCCAAGGCAGTCCAACAGTGTGCCTTGATTTCATGGACATCACAGCCATAGCTGTGAGGAAGGCCTCACTGCAAATTCTGGATCCATCCAACCTTTCCTTTTCTAACCAAGACCCATCTGCATCTAGTGCTGTTTCCCAGACGAAGCACTTCCTTCTGTGTCACCTCCTTTGAGAACCAGACCCTAATGGGAAAGGATAGCATGCATGCATATGGTGGCAGCCATTCTGCTGTATCACTTTCATCCATGAATGTATTCTGTGCTTTCAACTAGGAACTATCCATCTCTTTCAGATCAGTGGTTATAAGGAATCGGACAGAGAGGGAAATAAGTCTTTAGGACATAATTTCCACAACATTTTCCTGTTACCTTGGTTTGACTGTGGCAATATCCTGTATATTATTCACAGCGACCAATATTCATTTCATCGCAGCTGGTAAACCCTGCCTATATTTCCCCTCTGTGCCCATCTTTCCCCTCCCATTTTCTATTAATCTTTTATAGCCATCTCCTGTCCAGTATAGAGGAGGTACATCCTCTACAGCACAGCCTGTCAGCTGTGTTTTATTAGAGGGCTGAAATACTGCTGAATCAGAGGTTTCACCTCTCCTCCCTCTTTAACAATCAACTCTGTACGTGTGTATGCACGTGCATTCCTGTGTGTGTGTCTGTGTGTGCACGACTGCGTGTGTTCTGTTTTCAGAAATAATGCAACATGTCATGCGTAACCTCCTTTAAGAGGGTAGCCGTACATGAGAATGACTGTAGCATGCAGTACAGCACCTGGATCTCAGCTAGTGTTGTAGGGAAGAATGCTGCCTATTGTGTTATCACACTGGTCTAGGTGAATCCAAATCTAATCACTCTAATGTGTCCCAGGTCAGGGTCTTAAATCACTCACACAGGCTAAGTGCACCTTCCTAAATCTGTCATTAAGAGAGAGGGAGGTTCTAAGAGTCCAAAGGCAATTTCTCTGATTGGCTGGATGAGTCATTGCACCTATTGGCCCTGCCTTCAACGTCTCTCATTGGTCGTGCAGTTTTAAAGCTGCCTCTCATTGGGCCAGTAGGAGAGATTGGGCTGGGTCTTACTCTTGTTCTCTGTGTTTGAGTGTCTGTGGATGGGTAAGACACTCTCTCTCCCATCCTGGGAGTAACTGCTTGTGTTAGTTCCTGTCTGTAGGCTGTGTAAGTGTGTGTTTGGGTGTGTGTGTGAGAGAGAGAAAGGGAGAGAGTAGTGTTTATGTTTCACCTCCCTGTCTCCTTGTTCCCTGTCCTTCCTCTCCTCTCTACTCCTCTCTCGTTCCCTCTCCTGGACTACCCCATTGGGACCTACCCAGACCCCTTCCCTGCCTGGACCCTCTACTCTCCATCCCTGTGACTCTCCTCATCTGTCCATCTCTCCCTCTCCCAGGTCAAGGTAAGCACCACTCTTTCCTATTCAGAACGGGACTTTATCTAGCTTCCTCTAATTTCAGACGTCTGATGAATTACAACCCTGGATAAGTTTACACCATATTGCAGTTTTCTAATCAAGTGCTGTCAGGTCAGAGATATTCAAGACAGTTGGCATTGCATACAGCCAGTGATCCTGAGAAGCTCTCTTCCCTTTTTCCTCCTTGGCTGCTGTTCAAAGACGCCTGCTTGCCGGGCCCTTCTTCCTCCATGCAGACCATGGCTCTGGTGAGTCTGCTCAGAGGGAGGCAGGGAGGGAGAGAAAGAAGCAGGGGATTAAAATCAGCCAGCAAGGCCACATGGATTTCATCTACCCAGACTAAGCTCAGTCTAAAAGAGGTCCCTTATCTCTCTCCTCTTTTTTGGTCTTTGAAACATGGGTATCCTGCTCTCTGGGCATGGCCGTCTCACCTCATTTGAAAGTTTAAAATAAAAAGTAAATTCATGCTCGGGTGCAGTGGTGGTTGTTTGTACCAGGCTGACTCGTGTTTTGTTGTTCTTTTAGGCTGTTGTTGTCATATGCTTTGACCTAATTAGCCACAGATGCTCCAACAGTAGGTACAAAACAGTATCCCCACTTCCCCTCTTAGAAATGCATTGTCTCCTGTACTGTGGAGGTTGTGGGAGCACCATTAGCTAGCAAATGGAATTATGTTGCACACAGGATAATTGCCTTACCAGATATTGTAATTACCTGCTAAATTGAATCAAAGCCATGGCCTCACTGCATTCCCTTCTGTAAACAGGGTTTAGAGGGAAGGCATGCTGACTGGTACTGAGGATGGACAGGATGTGCTCTGCTGGCTGTCTGATTGGACTTCCTGTTTTGAATCTAGTTAGGAGGGAGGGCTGAGTGTGTTGATGTAGTCCCTCAAATAAATATTGTTCTGTATACATACGACTGTGCTTTTACTAGCCAGTTAGACCCGGCACATTGTAACTACTGTGACCTGCATGTGATACCGGTTTGTTGGGGTCATCTTGACTAATTTCAAACATATATCAACTGGTGGTGATTGTACAAATATTCTCATGGCATCTTGTTTTATTAGATGCATAGCTACTTGTACTAGAAACAAACAGAGTTAAATAAATGTTGACATTTTTCCCCTTACAAGCTTCACACGTATTTGATAACAATTCAACGGCTGTTGTTTGGAGTAAAAACACAAGGATGCGGTGTCTATGGCTTGAAAAGTCAAGAGACGAAACGGTTCGCCAATAGTGCTGTTAACGTTGTATCCTTGACTTCTCAGTTACCCTCTGTCTGCATAGTAGGACAGCAGAGTTCAAAAGACATTCAAGATCCAGAACCTGCCATTCAGGCAGTACTGTGTCTTATTGGTCCATTGTCAACCTCTCAATAAGATGGATTCATGTTTTTTAACGAGTGTGGGAAATGCAGCTCAATAATGTGACATTTATTGAAATCATAAGAATAATTCAATTGTCATATTAACTCTCTGAAGTGTGCAGGTGTTAGCAGTGGAGCCGTATCATGTTGTAATCTATGTTCCGTATCTGCTCTATGCATCCATAGTACTGCAGCTCTGAAACATACCTGCTGTGTACATGCCTCAGGGTTTTGGCAGTTCAATTTACTCCCATATGGCTCTACAACAAGGAGCTGACATGAGCTGTTTTTATCAGGTGTAAGGAGGAAAACTGATGATGATGGCTTATAGAACTCAGGGCCCCAAATGGAACAGAATACACAGCCGTATGGAAATTGGAGGACATTTTGACAGATTTGACGTGTAAGTGTTTGTGCGTGTGCGTGCTAGCACCTTCTAGTGTGCAGTAGGATGACATGTTGATAAGTGTGTATTGTCCTGTCAACAATAAGGAAGGAAGGACTTTACTTACCCATTGATGGACGTTAGGGATGATACAATAGCTTCTCATTACCACACCTCTGTGTTCAATAGGCTCATTAGGTTGTATTCTATTCCTCCTGCACCCATTTGCACCATAACTCATAACAGGATGTAGTGTAAGTGATACCCCGGCCTGAGAGAGAAACCTGAGTCCTCTCTCTGTTCACTGGCCACACAGAGGAGAGTTATGGCCTGGGAAATAGAGATATTTTTGTCTCAGAGAAAAACAATCTCTCTTTCTCTCACTCTCTCTCTCTCTCTCTCTCTCTCTCTTTCTCTCTCTCTCTCTCTCTCTCTCTCTCTCTCTCTCTCCTTCCCTCCATAACCTGGTTTGACAACCATTAGTCAGTTTTATGATGTTGACGGGAGGATTATAGACGGCTCACTCTTTCCTTTAGACACGTTTCCTCTGAAGCGTCTGCAGGTGCAGCACACGGAGCAACTGATGATTGTCACTGCAGCGTCTTACAGTAAGCCGAGCCACTCTCCCTGATCGCTCTCTCTTTGGGAAGGAGGGGGTAAAGATGAGTACGAAGCACAGAATACTCAGGGGACGAGGATGTGTAAAATATCATTTGTCTTCATCTAATACGTGATGCTGTTTTGTCATGTGTCTATGCAAGCCTTGTCTGTCCCTGTTTGGTACACAAGCATTTCTGGAGAGAATGGATTGTCTGGCCGTCTCGGTTGACACGCACATGGCAAAGCTGTTGTTGAAACAACCTTGTGCAAACCATCTGCACTTCCAGGTTAGCTACAGTACATATTAACTATACACACCTATAGATGTAGAATAGGATCAGAGACGAAGGCAGACATCTCAGTACTCTCTTTGAGCTGTTGTATTTCTGCCTGTATTATAGAATTAACTGAGTAGACCGGAACAGGGCATTCGCCTCAGACTGACATGGAAATCATGTTATACACACTATTTAGTCTTATAGAACTCAGTCTCATTTCAAAGCATCGCATTTTGGTTGATACCGCAGCCCTGTTGTTGTCAGAAAGCCCTGGAGGTTAAACAGGGTCAAGTTATGCTGCAGCCCTTATGACTGTGTGGTTAACAGGGTAAAGTTACACATACTAACGGCCATAATTTCAGTACTTAAACCAACATGGTTATTATCATCACTAACATACTCTTACTAGTGGCCTTTACGGTGTTGATGTCAAAGCAACGTACAATTAGAGAGCAGTGATATTTCTCTCAGCAAGAGGTTGAAAGAGGGAGAAAATGGAGGGATGAAATAAAGAGGTAGATGATTACTTTAAAGGGGCAATCCACAGTTGAAATAATAAAGCGTTTCCTCCACTTATGTTTGGTAAAAGGCTGAGGGATGTGCCTGGAGAAATGTTACCACTTTCAAATTCATAGACAGAGATATAGATGCAAGGATCGACCAACCAAGATATCAACATTATAGTTTTAAGCATGCACTGTTTGTTTACAAGTACAATGTTTACAAACATTGGAGTAAAACAAGTTGACATTTTGTGGTTCTGATGGAGTACGGTAGTTGAACTAAGCTCATAAGTTATGTTATTCAATGTTCAAAAATGTACAGTTGAAGTCGGAAGTTTACACACACCTTAGCCAATTACATTTAAACTCAGTTTTTCACACTTCTTGACATTTAATCCTAGTAATAGGTCAGTTAGGATCACCACTTTATTTTAAGAATGTGAAATGCCAGAATAATAGAAGAGAGAATGATTATTTCAGATTAGATTTATTTCATCACATTCCCAGTGGGTCAGAAGTTTACATACATGCAATTAGTATTTGGTAGCATTGCCTTTAATTGTTTAACTTGGGTCAAACGTTTTGGGTAGTCTTCCACAAGCTTCCCACAAGAAGTTGGGTGAATTTTGGCCCATTCCTCCTGACAGAGCTGGTGTAACTGAGTCAGGTTTGTAGGACTTCTTTCTCGCACACGCTTTTTCAGTTCTGCCCACAAATTTTCTATTGGATTGAGGTCAGGGCTTTGTGATGGCCACTCCAATGACTTTGTTGTCCTTAAGCCATTTTGCCACAACTTTGGAAGTATGCTTGGGGTCATTGTTCATTTGGAAGACCCATTTGCGACCAAGCTTTAACTTGATGTCCTGAGATGTTGCTTCAATATATCCACATAATTTTCTTTCCTCATGATCCCATCTATTTTGTGAAGTGCACCAGTCCCCCCTGCAGCAAAGCACTCCCACACTATGATGCTGTCACCCCCGTGCTTCACGGTTGGGATGGTGTTGTTCTTCGGCTTGCAAGCATCCCCCTTTTTCCCCCAAGCATAATGATGGTCATTATGACCAAACAGTTCTATTTTTGTTTCATCAGACCAGAGTACATTTCTCCAAAAAGTATGATCTTTGTCCCCATGTGCAGTTGGAAACCCTAGTCTGGCTTTTTTATGGAGGTTTTGGAGAAGTGGCCTCTTCCTTGCTGAGTGGCCTTTCAGGTTATGTCTATATAGGACTTACTGTAGATATACAGTGCCTTGCGAAAGTATTCGGCCCCCTTGAACTTTGCGACCTTTTGCCACATTTCAGGCTTCAAACATAAAGATATAAAACTGTATTTTTTTGTGAAGAATCAACAACAAGTGGTACACAATCATGAAGTGGAACGACATTTATTGGATATTTCAAACTTTTTTAACAAATCAAAAACTGAAAAATTGGGCGTGCAAAATTATTCAGCCCCTTTACTTTCAGTGCAGCAAACTCTCTCCAGAAGTTCAGTGAGGATCTCTGAATGATCCAATGTTGACCTAAATGACTAATGATGATAAATACAATCCACCTGTGTGTAATCAAGTCTCCGTATAAATGCACCTGCACTGTGATAGTCTCAGAGGTCCGTTAAAAGCTCAGAGAGCATCATGAAGAACAAGGAACACACCAGGCAGGTCCGAGATACTGTTGTGAAGAAGTTTAAAGCGGGATTTGGATACAAAAAGATTTCCCAAGATTTAAACATCCCAACGAGCACTGTGCAAGCGATAATATTGAAATGGAAGGAGTATCAGACCACTGCAAATCTACCAAGACCTGGCCGTCTTCAGCTCATACAAGGAGAAGACTGATCAGAGATGCAGCCAAGAGGCCCATGATCACTCTGGATGAACTGCAGAGATCTACAGCTGAGGTGGGAGACTCTGTGCATAGGACAACAATCAGTCGTATATTGCACAAATCTGGCCTTTATGGAAGAGTGGCAAGAAGAAAGCCATTTCTTAAAGATATCCATAAAAAGTGTTGTTTAAAGTTTGCCACAAGCCACCTGGGAAACACACCAAACATGTGGAAGAAGGTGCTCTGGTCAGATGAAACCAAAATTGAACTTTTTGGCAACAATGCAAAACGTTATGTTTGGCGTAAAAGCAACACAGCTGAACACACCATCCCCACTGTCAAACATGGTGGTGGCAGCATCATGGTTTGGGCCTGCTTTTCTTCAGCAGGGATAGGGAAGATGGTTAAAATTGATGGGAAGATGGATGGAGCCAAATACAGGACCATTCTGGAAGAAAACCTGATGGAGTCTGCAAAAGACCTGAGACTGGGACGGAGATTTGTCTTCCAACCAGACAATGATCCAAAACATAAAGCAAAATCTACAATGGAATGGTTAAAAAAGAAACATATCCAGGTGTTAGAATGGCCAAGTCAAAGTCCAGACCTGAATCCAATCGAGAATCTGTGGAAAGAACTGAAAACTGCTGTTCACAAATGCTCTCCATCCAACCTCACTGAGCTCAAGCTGTTTTGCATGGAGGAATGGGAAAAAATGTCAGTCTCTCGATGTGCAAAACTGATAGAGACATACCCCAAGCGACTTACAGCTGTAATCGCAGCAAAAGGTGGCGCTACAAAGTTTTAACTTAAGGGGGCTGAATAATTTTGCACGCCCAATTTTTCAGTTTTTGATTTGTTAAAAAAGTTTGAAATATCCAATAAATGTCGTTCCACTTCATGATTGTGTCCCACTTGTTGTTGATTCTTTACAAAAAAATACAGTTTTATATCTTTATGTTTGAAGCCTGAAATGTGGCAAAAGGTCGCAAAGTTCAAGGGGGCCGAATACTTTCGCAAGGCACTGTAGATACTTTTGTACCTGTTTCCTCCAGCATCTTCACAAGGTGCTTTGCTGTTGTTCTGGGATTGATTTTCACTTTTCGCACCACAGTATGTTCATCTCTAGGAGACAGAACGTGTCTCCTTCCTGAGCGGTATGACAGCTGCGTGGTCCCATGGTGTTTATACTTGTGTACTATTGTTTGTACAGATGAACGTGGTACCTTCAGTCATTTGGAAATGTCTCCCAAGGATGAACCAGACTTGTGGAGGTCTACAATTATTTTTCTTGGCTGATTTCTTTTGATTTTCCCATGATGTCAAGCAAAGAGGCACTGAGTTTGAAGGTAGGCCTTGAAATACATCCACAGGTAAACCTCCAATTGACTCAAATGATGTCCATTGGCCTATCAGAAGCTTCTAATGCCATGACATCATTTTCTGGACTTTTCCAAGCTGTTTAAAGGCACAGTCAACTTAGTGTATATAAACTTCTGACCCACTGGAATTGTGATACAGTGAATTATAAGTGAAACAATCTGTCTGTAAACAGTTGTTGGAAAAATTACTTGTGTCATGCACAAAGTAGATGTCCTAACCGACTTGCCAAAACTATAGTTCGTTAACAAGAACGTTTTCGGAGTGGTTGAAAAACAAGTTTCAATGACTCCAACCTAAGTGTATGTAAACTTCTGACTTCAACTGTATGTAGCAACTGCAGATTGCCCCTTTAAGGTGGAGAAAGTGGGAAGGGGCAGAAGACAGCACAGGACTTCCTTTTAGAAGTCATAAAATATGAAACAGTCTGATTCATCGTGGTAGGCTTTGCTAAGAAGCGTTCTGATGTAATAGCATATTGCATTCAGAGCATTTCTGTCCTCAGTCCAACAGTGAGTTGTATTTGAACACAGCGACCAACAGAGGGCACTGTTATCCTGTTGAAACAGCAGCCACAGCGGTAAAATTACTCCTTTCCTTTGGCAGGCCAAGCACATTGAACACATACGACTTGTCCTAAACCACCCTCAGAGTGGCAGGTTATCATTGTGTTATGGCACATTGATGTTGACGACATCCGCTGACCTCCCACTGTCTAGCCGACTATCTAATCAAGATCTAGAGACAATGTCATCATCTATATTATGGTCAATTCTATCTAAAGCGTTTCAGGGGGTCCAATAGGGGGTCCAATAGGGGGTCCAACAGGGGGTCCAATAGGGGAAATCAGAAATATTCATGGAAAAGCGGTTGATTGAGATAATCAATGTTCAATCAAAACTCACATTTAACCCCGGCCTGCAAATGTTTGACTCTTTCTCTAGTCTCCGGGTGGATCTGAAGTGGAGAGGTGGAATCTTCCATGTTATTCTGGAATGTGGGATAAGACAGGGTCCCATGACATGGACCCCTCTTTGGTAAGAACAGCATGATCTTCTGACATTACCCATTAGGCTGATAATCAACACACACACACGCACACGCACACACACACGCATACACTTTTTCACACAATATAAGGAGGCTGTTATTTTCAGCTGCAGCAGAAGGGAATGCTACTAATTTGAGTTTTTGTTGAGTTTACTAATGATGAAAGCCATTTAAGCATACACTAATGGTGTAGGTCCACATACTGTATGGTGTTTGTTCTGCCTTTTAGCCAGGGGCGGACTGACCATCTGGCATTTCGTGCAAATGCCAGATGGGCTGGTCCAGTTTTAGCCCATTGGGCCTGTCTAACTTGGGTTTGTTGTGCAAAATTCTCTTTATCTGAATAATATAGGGGGCCTCAAGGAATAAAATGGGCCGTTGTGGGGCCTCAAGAAAAAAAAATGGGCCTTCATGCGGGCCTCAAGGAAAAAATGGGCCAAAATTTAAAAAATGCCAGAGCCGATTTCGGGCCCCAGTTTTATTATATTTGACCTAGAAGTGGAGGCTTTCACCTACTGCAGAAATACTAAAAGATGAGATGTTCCATAACCTGTAGGTAGGTAGGAGTGGTTCTGAACGGATAGTTCATCACTTCTGCTCTTTTCTATCACCTGTAAGAAACACTATATATGGTCTATTCTTGGCATGTAGGTTTCTTACTTATGGTTGGCACAAATTGAGACATGGGGGAGGGGAATGGGCAGGTTATACTGTGTGCAAATTAATTACTGTAGTATTTATATAGTTTAAAAACTGTAGTGTTTTTGCAGACATTACTGTAGTATTTATATAGTTTAAAAACTGTAGTGTTTTTGCAGACATTACTGTAGTATTTATATAGTTTAAAAACTGTAGTGTTTTTGCAGACATTACTGTAGTATTTACTGTAGTGATTTTGCTGACTATAGTATACTGTAGTATTTACTATTGTATTCTACGATGTACTACAAAATGATATAGTAATACTACACATGATCGAGGCATACTTCAGTGTGTAGTATAGTATTCTACAGTATACTAGAGTTTACTACAAAATGATATAGTAAGTACTGTAGTACTCTCTAGTAAACTGAAGCATTTTTTCATGTGGGCTGAAATGATTTATTTTACAGTATGCTCTATTTTACAATACAGCGTTTCAGTCATATATATTCAAATATATCTGGAATTTAAAAAAAGTGGTAACAGTTGTATGTATGTATTCTTAATGGTTCTTATGTTTTCCTCCTCTTTCTAGAATGGGTTGATGCTGGTCCTGCTGGAGCTGATGATCTGAACCAGTCTGTCAGCCACCTAGCTCCCCCTCCTCCAAACACAACCACTGCCCATGTCCTGATCCCAGTGGTCCAGCTTGTCTGTGGTAAGTCCCTCCTTACCCCTCCCCTGCCCTCCCTCCCCATGCCCTGCCCTGCCCTGCCCACTCCTCTTTAGTTTTTTTCTATTAAAAGCACATTAAGTCTATGCTTAACTAAAGATGTCCAGTGCAGTCCATAGGCCTATACCCAAGGCCTATACCCAAGACCTATACCCAAGGCCTATACCCAAGGCCTACACCCAAGGCCTATACTCAAGGCCTATACCCAAGGCCTATACCCAAGGCCTATACCCAAGGCCTACACCCAAGGCCTATACCCAAGGCCTACACCTAAGGCCTACACCCAAGGCCTATACCCAAGGCCTATACTCAAGGCCTACACCCAAGGCCTATACCCAAGGCCTATACCCAAGGTCTACACCCAAGGCCTACACCCAAGGCCTACACCCAAGGCCTATACCCAAGGCCTACACCCAAGGCCTACACCCAAGGCCTACACCCAAGGCCTACACCCAAGGCCTACACCCAAGGCCTATACCCAAGGCCTATACCCAAGGCCTATACCCAAGCTGTTGCAGAGTTGAATGTGTAGTGCCAGGGTTGCAAAGGGCCATCTCTGAGGGTCTGGTGACTTTCTTTGCATCTCGCCTCTGTCTGTTTGTTGTGCCACTGTCAACACACGCACGCATGCGCGCGCACACACACACACACACACACACACACACACACACACACACACACACACACACACACTTGGGGCTAAGGCCACTCTCCCTCTGACACCCAGGGTAACTTGTGTCCTTTGTCACCGCAACTGGCTCGGCCACACTGGTAGCTTTAGCTTACGGCCAGTCAGTGCAGGAGTGTGCAAGTGCAAGCATTTGTGTGTCATTTCTTGTGCATTTGGTGTCTGTGTGTGTGGTCTGTAGCCTACTTGTCAGGGATAAACATGTGTCCCAGTCTCCAAGCTTTAAGTGCTCACTGTGCCACACAAGTGTGTGGTGAATGGGGATACGTACGGTATGATTAGAAGC
Organism: Oncorhynchus mykiss; assembly: GCF_057628025.1. Taxonomy (NCBI): domain Eukaryota; kingdom Metazoa; phylum Chordata; class Actinopteri; order Salmoniformes; family Salmonidae; genus Oncorhynchus; species Oncorhynchus mykiss. Next base: position 7,155,631 of record NC_143028.1, read on the forward strand.
CTCTTACTTGGGCCCTTCTGTGATGTATTCTACAGTGTTTGTATAGTCGTCCCGGTCACCAAGCTATGAGATTGAAGACCTACGGGGGAGAACATGCCACCTCCCTCTGTACATGTGGGTGAGATGCTCCGGGTGCCAGTTCAACTGACGTGGTCAAGTTCAATTTATATCACACTAATGTGTAGGCAGTATTAGACAAAGTGTTTCCATTGACCCCTGCATCAACAGCGCAGGTATAAACAGGCACACACACACACGTCTCTCTCAACTACCAGCAAAATGTACACAGTCATTAATCATCTCAAAACAAGTGATGTATGCTTCAGATACCCTACGAGAAGACAGTCGTAGAGAGAGAGGGAGGAGAAAAAAGAGAGAGAGGAGGGAAAGGAGAGAGTAGAACACAGAGAGAGAGACCCTAGAGCATGGTACATGTAGCTTTATCCATCTAAACACAAAGGGAGACAAAGTCCCCTCTCTCTTCTGTGCCCTCTGCAGATCCTTAATGGAAGAGACAGATATTACAGAGTACCACTAGCGCTTCCACTAGCTGCACCCCGCAGTACTCTGGCTGGTTATAATCTCTGTCCTGTATCCATGGTGGTGCAGTACTCTGGCTGGTTATAATCTCTGCCCTGTATCCATGGTGGTGCAGTACTCTGGCTGGTTATAATCTCTGTCCTATATCCATGGTGGTGCAGTACTCTGGCAGGTTATAATCTCTGTCCTATATCCATGGTGGTGCAGTACTCTGGCTGGTTATAATCTCTGTCCTATATCCATGATGGTGCAGTACTCTGGCTGGTTATAATCTCTGCCCTGTATCCATGGTGGTGCAGTACTCTGGCTGGTTATAATCTCTGTCCTATATCCATGGTGGTGCAGTACTCTGGCAGGTTATAATCTCTGTCCTATATCCATGGTGGTGCAGTACTCTGGCAGGTTATAATCTCTGTCCTGTATCCATGGTGGTGCAGTACTCTGGCTGGTTATAATCTCTGTACTATATCCATGGTGGTGCAGTACTCTGGCTGGTTATAATCTCTGTCCTGTATCCATGGTGGTGCAGTACTCTGGCTGGTTATAATCTCTGTCCTGTATCCATGGTGGTGCAGTACTCTGGCAGGTTATAATCTCTGTCCTGTATCCATGGTGGTGCAGTACTCTGGCTGGTTATAATCTCTGTCCTATATCCATGGTGGTGCAGTACTCTGGCTGGTTATAATCTCTGTCCTGTATCCATGGTGGTGCAGTACTCTGGCTGGTTATAATCTCTGTCCTGTTGTCCTGTATCCATGGTGGTGCAGTACTCTGACTGGTTATAATCTCTGTCCTGTTGTCCTGTATCCATGGTGGTGCAGTACTCTGGCAGGTTATAATCTCTGTCCTGTATCCATGGTGGTGCAGTACTCTGGCAGGTTATAATATCTGTCCTATATCCATGATGGTGCAGTACTCTGGCTGGTTATAATCTCTGCCCTGTATCCATGGTGGTGCAGTACTCTGGCTGGTTATAATCTCTGTCCTATATCCATGGTGGTGCAGTACTCTGGCAGGTTATAATCTCTGTCCTATATCCATGGTGGTGCAGTACTCTGGCAGGTTATAATCTCTGTCCTGTATCCATGGTGGTGCAGTACTCTGGCTGGTTATAATCTCTGTACTATATCCATGGTGGTGCAGTACTCTGGCTGGTTATAATCTCTGTCCTGTATCCATGGTGGTGCAGTACTCTGGCTGGTTATAATCTCTGTCCTGTATCCATGGTGGTGCAGTACTCTGGCAGGTTATAATCTCTGTCCTGTATCCATGGTGGTGCAGTACTCTGGCTGGTTATAATCTCTGTCCTATATCCATGGTGGTGCAGTACTCTGGCTGGTTATAATCTCTGTCCTGTATCCATGGTGGTGCAGTACTCTGACTGGTTATAATCTCTGTCCTGTTGTCCTGTATCCATGGTGGTGCAGTACTCTGACTGGTTATAATCTCTGTCCTGTTGTCCTGTATCCATGGTGGTGCAGTACTCTGGCTGGTTATAATCCCTGTCCTATATCCATGGTGGTGCAGTACTCTGGCTGGTTATAATCTCTGTCCTATATCCATGATGGTGCAGTACTCTGGCTGGTTATAATATCTGTTCTATATCCATGGTGGTGCAGTACTCTGGCTGGTTATAATCTCTGTCCTGTATCCATGGTGGTGCAGTACTCTGGCCGGATTACAATCTCTGTTCTATATCCATGGTGTTGCAGTACTCTGGCTGGTTATAATCTCTGTCTTATATCCATGGTGGTGCAGTACTCTGGCTGGTTATAATCTCTGTCCTGTATCCATGGTGGTGCAGTACTCTGGCTGGTTATAATCTCTGTCCTGTTGTCCTGTATCCATGGTGGTGCAGTACTCTGGCTGGTTATAATCTCTGTCCTGTTGTCCTGTATTCATGGTGGTGCAGTACTCTGGCTGGTTATAATCTCTGTCCTGTTGTCCTGTATTCATGGTGGTGCAGTACTCTGGCTGGTTATAATCCCTGTCCTATATCCATGGTGGTGCAGTACTCTGGCTGGTTATAATCTCTGTCCTGTTGTCCTGTATCCATGGTGGTGCAGTACTCTGGCTGGTTATAATCTCTGTCCTGTTGTCCTGTATCCATGGTGGTGCAGTACTCTGGCTGGTTATAATCTCTGTCCTGTTGTCCTGTATTCATGGTGGTGCAGTACTCTGGCTGGTTATAATCTCTGTCCTGTTGTCCTGTATTCATGGTGGTGCAGTACTCTGGCTGGTTATAATCTCTGTCCTGTTGTCCTGTATTCATGGTGGTGCAGTACTCTGGCTGGTTATAATCTCTGTCCTGTATCCATGGTGGTGCAGTACTCTGGCTGGTTATAATCTCTGTCCTATATCCATGGTGGTGCAGTACTCTGGCTGGTTATAATCTCTGTCCTGTATCCATGGTGGTGCAGTACTCTGGCTGGTTATAATCTCTGTCCTATATCCATGGTGGTGCAGTACTCTGGTTGATTATAATCTCTGTCCTGTTGTCCTGTATCCATGGTGCTGCAGTAAATTGGCTGGTTATAATCTCTGTCCTGTTGTCCTGTATTCATGGTGGTGCTGTACTTTGGCTGGTTATAGTCTCTGTTCTGTTGTCCTGTATTCATGGTGGTGCTGTACTTTGGCTGGTTATAATCTCTGTCCTGTTGTCCTGTATTCATGGTGGTGCAGTACTCTGGCTGGTTATAATCTCTGTTCTGTTGTCCTGTATTCATGGTGCTGCAGTACTTTGGCTGGTTATAATCTCTGTCCTGTTGTCCTGTATTCATGGTGGTGCTGTACTCTGGCTGGTTATAGTCTCTGTCCTGACCTACATGTCTGATGTCATCACATAGCACTAAACCGTTTAACCCACATGTCTGATATCATCACTAATTCTAACCATGGATGGATTTTCCATTAATGTGGTCATTTGATTGGATTAGTGTAACTTGTATTGCATAGGATATGTTACCACACACCCCAAGGGGTGTGTGGTATATAGTCAATATATCACGTCTAAGGGTTGGTCTTATGCACAACGCAGTGCGGAGTGCCTGGATACAGCCCTTAGCCGTGGTATATTGGCCATTTACCACAAACCCCTGAGGCGCCTTATTGCTATTATAAACTGGTTACCAACGTAATTAGAGCATTAAAAATAAATGTTTTATCATACCAGTGGTATACGGTCTGATATACCACGGCTGTCAGCCAATCAGCATTCAGGGTTTGAACCACCCGGTTTATAATGTCTTATAGAACACTGACAAATCTACAAATTGCGCATTGAGAAATTATGTCTCAAAAACACCAATCTGTTGAGGAGGTGAATAGCGTCAGTGAATGTTGCATTTGATTAGAAGTTGAAAGGACTATTCCTCTGTATATATGGACGCTGGCATTACTAAAGGAAGACCACATACGACACGTGACACAAGAGACAGACCAACACGGTTAAAGTTCCATTTCACCCCATTCATTATTGGTTTTAGCTGCAAGGCAATGTGGACCCATTACTGGCTGCATTGACCACATCAGTGGAGAGGGTCAGGCCATATTTTCCATTAGGGGCTGGGATTGTTGGTGTGGATTATGGGGCTGTGGGGGCACAGAGGGGAAGGGGAGGCTTTTAGAAGGGGAGGGGAGAGGAAGCTGCCCGGCAGAGGAGGTCTGTTGTTTTGCCTGAGACAGAAAGAAGTGCCGTGCACTCTTATCCCCACGGGTGTATAATGCTGATCATTGGGCTGAAAAGATGGTCAAAGATTACACGACTCTATTCTATGATCAATACCGGACATCAGGGCCCAGTTTTTCAAAAGCGATGCCCAGAAATATAAAATGCCTAGAAATAGAATGAGTAGAGCGGGAGTCCCCATTCAAGTCAGTGATACGTCTGTCCTATTCATTCTATGTCTATGCATTTAATCCTATCCAATAGGCGAAATCCATATGGATAACTTTACCTTGTTAAACTTGTTAAAGCACCATTCTGCCTGGCTGTAAAGTGTGTTGTAAGACAAATCTTATTCAGTGTCTGTTTGTTAGGTACTGTAGACAATGCATGGGACCAGGGGCATGTGGCTTGTGGATTCTCCGCAATCAATAATGACGTTTTTAATGATCCTGCAGCCCAGGATACGTCAGTTGGTTGTATAAAAAGTATTGAGTATTGGTATAAAATGTTCATTGGGTCAGGGGAAGTGCTTAGATAATCCCAAAAAGTCCCTTTGTGACACCCCCCCCCCCCCCCCCCCCCACACACACACACACACACACACACACACACACACTCACACAACACTCATTATTTGGTACCTCAGCCCCGCCTCCTTCAGTCACCACGTCAACAATCACTGGCGGGATCGACTGTTCCTCCTGATCCCTCTCTCCCTCGCTCCCTCTCTCCTTCACGCCCTTCTGCCTCCATCAGGCCTGCCTGTTCCTGACAGGGGACTGGGGTGGCTATGGGGAGGGTGCTTCTCCCACCGAGGGCTAGTCTGGGTTGGGCTGGGCTGGGCTGGTCACCTTGCTGGAGGCTATGAGGGAAAGTTTACATATAGAAGCAGGCCAGCCAGCGCATACCTCAGAGTGTCCGTTGTCCTCCATGTTTGTCTGGTCCCAAACTGAACCTCCATCTCCTCCTCTGGAACTTTCCCTTCATCTGAACCGGTAAGATACTGTATACTGCCTGACCATATGAATACTACTAGGTAAAGAGGCCTTCTATAAGACTCACTCTGGACCTTTTGCATGGACTTGAGATGTAAATATCCCTGCCATCTCAAGCCCATAACTAGTATGTGTGGATGCTATAGGGGTTTGTATATGTTTATAGTAAAACATGCACTGTGACTGCCTTGGGATATGGAGGAATACATTGGTCATGTCCCAATACTCTCAAATGTATTTCCTTCCTTATTTCCTTTCTTTCATGAGCACTGATAGGTGCAACGACTGGGACAGGTTTCCCAGTTCCACAATATCACTTTCACCTATCAAGTCCTTTCAGACCAGTGGGCCCTAAAGGAAGGAGACGAGGAGAGGACGCTGTCTAAACTATGGGGACAAGGCCTTAATGACTTGAGGAAAAATGGTAAAGTTCAAGTCTGTGTCTGTGGGGCTTCCACCATGTCCTCTTGGTTTTGAAGGAGAGCCAGCAGCGTTATTTGAATATAAAGCAGATTCCCTGTGACACTGTGCCTCTCTCAGCTTCTTGTGATTCAATGTGGAGCAAATTTAATGCTCTATTTGTGGTATTCTCCCATGGGCCAATCGACAGGCGGGGCGGTAGGGCGGGTGTTTTTTTGGGGATAGATAGATAGATGTTGAGTGTTTAAGAGGACATATTTAAACCGAGATATGCTTCTTGCTTCCCTCTGAACAATTGAAATTTAGGTGGGACACGCTCCTCATTGTTTGTGTTGCCCCTAATCCAATGCCTTTACCCCCGTCACCCACATCGCCCCCCTCAAACCCTCCACCCCCTAAACCCTACATTCTGTCTGTGCTGCTGGGGTCCCTGCACAACTGTCCATCTGACACAGGGTTGGATTTTAGCTGGATTGGATAATCTGGACGGGATGCCTCTAAAGCTCCCTGTAATTCCACAAACACTCACACACACACGCAGATTAAAAGCCAGCCGGGAGGAGCCAGGTTGGTTCGAGGGCGGCTGGATGTTACGACAGACATGTGATGTGGGGTTTGGGCTTTGACCTCTGTATCGCCATCTCTCTACCAGCCTCATCCTCCAGGGCACACAGACCACCACCCCAACCCACAAACCAACCACTAACCCTGGTAGTCCCTTGTCACAGACGTTGGGGGTCTGTGGGTTTGTGCTGGTGTTCCTTGGCGGTTGTTGTATCTGAAAATACTTTGGGTGTTGTGTTCATGATCAGCAAGAGAAGAAGGCGGTGGATCGGTGGGTTGGTGAGTTGGTGAGTTGGTGGATTGGTGGGTTGGTGGGTTGGTGAGTTGGTGAGTTGGTGGGTTGGTGAGTTGGTGGATTGGTGGGTTGGTGAGTTGGTGGGTTTGTGAGTTGGTGAGTTGGTGGATTGGTGGGTTGGTGAGTTGGTGGATTGGTGGGTTGTTGGGTTGGTGAGTTGGTGGATTGGTGGGTTGGTGGGTTGGTGGGTTTGTGAGTTGGTGGGTTGGTGGGTGAACAATTGACCTACAGGACAGGCGAGTGCCTGGGGGTGGCTCTGCAGACTTTGACACCCCGCCTCCGTAGACATGCCCCAATGCCAGTGTGCCTCACTAGGCACCCCCTTTGTTCCGTTTGGGGGTCGGGGAGGGGGGATGGTGACCCCATCCCGCCTCATCATACAGCCTATTTACAGTAGACCACAACATCGTCAGTGTAGTCAGGGTATCACACTGCCACAAATTGTTCGACTAGGATGCAAGGCTGTTTCATTTCGTCATTTTATTTAGAGAGGGGTCACGTCACGGGTTCTCTGTCTCGCCCATGTGATTTGGCCTTTCCAACCAATCAGATATCCCGATTCAGACTGGGCATAGCAAAGGGGAGAGGGAAAAAATCCTTTTCATTCTGTGTTTTTTTTATCTTTTGCGAAACGTCGAAAGTGGTCGCCATCTGTTTTACGCTGCACGAAGGTAATGCCTATTTTTCAGCTTCTAGATCAGGTTTGAGGAAGGCCTCTGATGAGTCCAATGGTCATATTGTTACTATTCAAATATGTATTTATTTTTATAAACACATATGGTGGAAATGTAAAATAGTGCAATTGACTGTATCATATGTACGTACAGTAGGCTAGTGTTAAACCATATGTAAAAAAGGCTTCATGGGTAGTCTCCTGGCTTTAAACTGGCAGCAGGAGATATTGGCCAATGTTGAGTTGGGAAATGTCTTCAATAATTAATGAATGTCTGTAGAGTTATCGTTAAGTGGCGCGGGAACAACAGCCGTTGACATGTTGCGAGTTTATTATCTCAATCCCATCGTTATTTGAAACCCCGTTGTTTTGTAATACAGTGGACATGGATCTGACTCCATTGTTTTGTAATACAGTGGACATGGATCTGACTCCATTGTTTTAGCCGTTGCTCTTAGTGTGTCCTTCATTAGGCAAATACAAAGGGTGTTGCGACCCCATGTGTGTGCTGTGAAAGTATTTCTGTATTCCCTTGAGAATCGCCGGTTAGCTTGTTGGTTGGTTGGACCCCTCTCTTTGTGGTCCCTCCATGTTCCCTGCGATTGACTCAACCTTGTGATCGTATAAATTGGGGCTAATTGTTTAATGGAATTATCGGTTAATTGTTCCTTTAAGGTGGGTTCTAATGACATTGTGATGTTTTGCAGATCAGAAGTGGCGTCGTTCTATTGCGATAGGTTCCGCTGACCTTGTCCACACTGAATGGTAACAGAACCTGATAGCCCATGAGATGGATGTATCTAGACCTCACAACCATTATCCCAATCATCCTCACTATCAAATTAGCTCTCTTGATGGTGTTCCTGGTCTGTAGGAACAGTCAACGTGTCATTTGGCATTATCACTAATTCATGTGAACCGTGGGATAGAACTAAGGAAGCACCAAATCGTTGGAATGTACGTTTCCTCCGTAATGGTTAGGACAGGTTTAAAAAGATCACATAATTGTTAAAATATTGCATAATCAACATCTCAAATAACAATACCGAAGGCTGGCACAATATTTTGTTGTTTAAATGATCAAATTAATATTTGTATTGGAATTTAGAAAACGAAATATCACTGTAATCTGTCAAGGAAGTAAAAATACTACGATCAAAAATTATATTATAGAATTTCAAAATGATAAATAAAGATATGTGTTTACACTCGACCCATTTAACCTGACTGTGATCTGTAAATCCATGCATGCTCATTCAGCGGAGCCTTGACTTAGTGACAAGCTGTGATCTCATGTACATTTGTGGGGAATCTAAGATGGCCGACCGCACGCTCTTCTTTTACCACCACAGCCACAGTACAACATGGTATGCTACAACGCAAAACGGGGTCTACATTCTCTATCCCGTTGTAGGCAATGGCACATTTTACAACCCCATTTTGTGATTGGATTCTAATTAGGGGACAGTGACAAGTGTTTTTGGGGCCACCCATGCCCCATCCCTCTCTTCTCTCCAGTGTCGCCTGGCCTGGTGAGGGCACTACACAGTGAGAGGGAGTGAGTGGTCGCCCCCTTTTTGACTGTGATGTAGGCTGAGGTCTCAGCGAGGGGGCGGCTGATCTAGAGTGACAGCTCTAGAGTGTTCTGTCACAGCCGGGTAGAGGAGAGGACGCCCACTCCCCACCTCCCCCTTCTCCCCCCCAATCACACGGCAACAAAAGCCTAGTTAGCGTCAGATGAGACCAGAGCTGCTGCTCACATCTCAGTGTCCTGCATCTACAACACATTCTATTCTATTCTATTCTATATTCATTGTCCCCCCATGCAGGAGTTTATTTTTCAAAGGAAGGTCTGACAACTTGGGTGGGTGCAATTCTGTCTCTGGCCACTTTGGTACAACAACAAGTATATTTGGTTATTTTATTTTCCAACAGCAACACAAGTTCAACTTGAATATCTAATATCAACATGTATTTCTCTGCTGTCCACTGTGGCCCTTACTTACTGACAGCAGGGCATTTTGAATCCAGCATTCCAATCTATTAGAAGTAGAATGACGATTTTAGTGACAGGCTCAGTCATGCAGGAGACGGTTCTGCCTGAGTCATGAAAGTAGATGGAGTTCTTCACATGGGGTTTCCTTCTGTGACGTCGTCATGGTATTGAGGCTACATAGGACATCCTTAAGACTCAACATAGGCCGTCTAAAAGGTTAGAGGTGAGAGGTGATTGAATTGGCATATCGGTGCTATTTGAGGGTGCTGACTTGCTTTTAGTGAGTAGTTCACTGCAGCTATTTTCCTAATGAAAAGTCTGTTTAGTGCGTTCAGAATGTAGAATGGACTGGATCCCCTGGCTGACATTTCTCTTAGCTCCTCATAACAGATTACAATGCTGCGTCACTCATCTCTTATCTTTGCCAGCAAACGTGGCCAACCAAAGAGAATGCAGCTACGATTTGTGTGCCATGCGTAACATATGTCTTCCCTTTTCTAGTTTGCTTGTGTGTTAACGCATGCTCTATTAATTACACTATGATTGAGCTCAAAGGTCATTTGTAGAATCGGGGTCAATTAGAGTCAGAGCAGGCAAACATACAGAGTATATGAATGTGGGGTGCACTGCTTGTGAAGAGCCAACGTCTTGAGTCACCCTCAGTTTAGTGGTCTCCCTCTCTCTACTGCTTTGGCTTACAAGTGTATGCTTATGGAGGGTTTATATCAAAATCAGAACGACATATCTCTAGCTCGGTGGATTAAAATGGAACAGATGACGGGGCTTTGGCCTAGATTATACCGCAAGTTCTGTCCTCCATTTTCCCATTCCTCCAGATCTCAGTCTTTTTCTCACGTGCGCTGTAAGAGCCTTTGGCTTGATGTTTCATATAATCAGTCTCTGACTTTGTGGAGATTTTCAAACAAAACACATTTTCCAACACAATCTCCAATCTCTAATAAGGAAATCTTAAAGATGCTGATTGCATGTTCTCTTTGGTCAAAGCTTGAGCAAGCATACTGTACACACATGCACATGCACCAACTCACACACAGCTGACCGGAAGCTGGGAAGGGCAGAGGTGAGGCCGGATAAGGTGAGGCAACACTGCAGAGAAAATTGCTGGCTCATTTCTACAGTGCATGATAAGACTGCAGTGCTGATCCACTTCCAGTCAGTGCGTTCCTTTCTTTTGCCCAGCACTAATCAAGGCATCTGGACGGCCTCTGTCTGTCATTCCCGGGTGATGTCACCCAATTCTCCCAAATATCTTTCTCTCCTTTTTTTCTTTCTTTCCTTCCTCACTGCTGACAGAATCATTTCAGGTGATCAGTGATGGCGTCACTTCTATTTAAATCTCACCTGTCTCAGTGGAGGGGGCCGTGACTATACTCACTCAGAGCTCTCTCCTGCCCACCCTCTTCAGATACTGAAGACAGCTATCTTTTCATATTTAGTCAAGTGTTCTCCGGTCACTCACAGTCCAGTGGTTCTACATAAGAGGAGGCATCCTCCATTGTTAGCTCTACATTAAAGAGCCAAGGAATGAAAAGAAAGACAGGCAGATGTAAAGCTTCTTCTCCAGGAGTGATGCTGCAGCCTGCTGTCTTTTCTGCACTGGGCTGAGGGCAGGTAGGGCAGCAGACGAAGGGAGAGATGAAAGAAAAGGAAGAGCCATTTTGTGCGCGGTGTTGTCCACCCGAGCGTAAAGCGTGATTAATTCAATAGCAGAGCACCATAGAGGAGGAGGCCAGCAGCTCTGCAGCTCAACATAGCTCTCTCTGACCCACTTACTAACTACATCAGATGTCACGAGAAATACTGCTCTCTCTCTCTACCACTTTCTCTCTCTACCTCTTTCTATCTCTCTATACCTCTTTCTATCTCTATCGCTCTCTCTCTCTCCCCCCTCTCTCTCTATACCACTTTCTCTCTCTCTCTCTCTACCACTTTCTCTCTCTACCTCTTTCTCTCTCTCTATACCTCTTTCTATCTCTATCGCTCTCTCTCTCTCCCCCCTCTCTCTCTATACCACTTTCTCTCTCTCTCTCTCTACCACTTTCTCTCTCTACCTCTTTCTATCTCTCTCTCTACCTCTTTCTATCTCTATCTCTCTCTCTCTACCTCTTTCTCTCTCTTTCTCTATCACTCTCTCTACCTCTCTCTTTCTCTCTCTCTACCTCTTTCTCTCTCTATCTCCCTTTTTCTTTATTTCCAACTTGTTGATGTAATAACTCTGTTAACAGAGAGGATTGAGAATGGTCAACACATACATTGTCCAGAGCACTGAAAGTATACTTGAAAACACTATTGGTCGAATGCAGACAATTGGTTTTGATAATGTAGTGTTCGGTCGGACGCATTTATTAACCTTCACTCTGTTGCCTCACTCTTGAATACAGTGGTATTGTGTCCTGAATTGCATACCCTACTAATAGATTCTAATACATAACTGATTGCGCTCAGATTCAAATGTGAACGGTTTGGGATTAAATTAAATATCATTCAACCAAGGGACACAATAGGCACATTTGAAGATAAAACAGGATTTTGGATTTTAAATGTCTTTTTTTTTATGCTGCCGCTGTCTCAAATAGAGTTCCGTCTGAGAATGGTGCCTATCTGTTGAAATAAAAAGCAAGTTGACTGGAAGGCATGGATGGGGCATGGATGAATCATGAGTCTGTGACCTAATTCTATTGTGCTGCAGTGGATGAGGGAGAAGGTGGTGGATGGTAGGAGAGCTGTTCAAACAAACCACCAGGCACACGAGAGAAAATACATTCTCATTTCAGCCACACATGATGGCTCTCAGGAGGTGTGGACCCGATTGGAGTATATGATTTGTTTTCTGCATGCCGCCTTTTGAAGAATTCTTCAAATACTCAACCCAATTCCAAGGCATTTCCATCACCATGTATGCCTTCACAAAGACCAGAAGTGGTAGCTCCATATACACCAGTATTTTTATTACAATACCACAGAGAGTGGTTACATCCTCTCATCTAGTTCCATCACCATGTATGCCTTCACAAAGACCAGAAGTGGTAGCTACATATACACCAGTATTTTTATTACAATACCACAGAGAGTGGTTACATCCTCTCATCTAGTTCCATCACCATGTATGCCTTCACAAAGACCAGAAGTGGTAGCTCCATATAAACCAGTATTTTTATTACAATACCACAGAGAGTGGTTACATCCTCTCATCTAGTTCCATCACCATGTATGCCTTCACAAAGACCAGAAGTGGTAGCTCCATATACACCAGTATTTTTATTACAATACCACAGAGAGTGGTTACATCCTCTCATCTAGTTCCATCACCATGTATGCCTTCACAAAGACCAGAAGTGGTAGCTCCATATAAACCAGTATTTTTATTACAATACCACAGAGAGTGGTTACATCCTCTCATCTAGTTCCATCACCATGTATGCCTTCACAAAGACCAGAAGTGGTAGCTCCATATACACCAGTATTTTTATTACAATACCACAGAGAGTGGTTACATCCTCTCATCTAGTTCCATCACCATGTATGCCTTCACAAAGACCAGAAGTGGTAGCTCCATATACACCAGTATTTTTATTACAATACCACAGAGAGTGGTTACATCCTCTCATCTAGTTCCATCACCAAAATACCCCAAATAACCCCGGTAACCCCTGGCTCCAGCAGTCCATTGTGCTACGGTCCCAGCCAGCCTACCACTCCCCATGTGCACCCCCCCCCCCTCCCTTGCACTTGGTTTTAGTGGGTTTATTTCTGTCCCTGCCCAGGCCCTGTGGCAGACCTGCACCACTGGCCTGGCTCTTAAACCCGGATTAAGGCTTTTTATGTAATCTGACCTCTGGGAGATTGGAGAGAGACAGCTGGTTGCAGAACCCTTTCCTCCCTTATCTCAGAGACCTCCCGTGGCCTCCCACTCTCTCCGTTTAGCCTCTCATACAACCTCTGGTTCTCGCTCTTTCCTTCTTTCTTTCTACAACGGGTTGGTCAAAACAAGCATTGTGATTGGTTGAGATGTGTTCTAAATCATACACACAAAAAAACAGTTTAGCACTGGTAAGCCTATGACATAAAAATGGACATCTTGTTTTCTGTTCCATCTGAGAAATCTCTACGCATCTAGTGTCTCATCAGCCCAGCCAGCCAATTCATTAACTTGGTTTCCACTGTAAAAAGCATCTTGACATTTTTCCCCCATGTTTCTAGCTTAACATTTGGGTTTTATAACAACAGGAGTTTGTCCAAACATCACTGTCTGTCTCTTGACATTTGCAACATTGTTTCAATATTGAAATTCGATCTCCACTGTCCTATTAAGAATTAACGTGTCAGGACAGACATCTTTTCTCAGCCAGTCGAAATCAACATCGTTTTTATGGATACATACAAAGAAATTGAATGCAGAAACATTGCTGTTATTCTAGCTGCATGGTTTGACTTGACTGGGTTAGCCGTAGTTGGCTAGCAAGCAATGGATAAGAACTGGCAACGGAACATTTAGAATGAACAACTTCCCATTCTATATCCATAGATCTAGAACGGGAAATCTTTTCTCAGCCAGTCGAAATCATGAATCAGTATCCTTTGTATGGATATAAATAAAAAAAGGTCAAACAACATGAAATATAGCTACAACTAACCAACCAAACAACATGAAATATAGCTACAACTAACCAACCAAACAACATGAAATATAGCTACAACTAACCAACCAAACAACATGAAATATAGCTACAACTAACCAACCAAACAACATGAAATATAGCTACAACTAACCAACCAAACAACATGAAATGGAGCTACAACTAACCAACCAAACAACATGAAATATAGCTACAACTAACCAACCAAACAACATGAAATGGAGCTACAACTAACCAACCAAACAACATGAAATGGAGCTACAACTAACCAACCAAACAACATGAAATGGAGCTACAACTAACCAACCATACAACACTGTTATGGCCTTCCTAGTCTCTTATGACAGCCTTAGCTCATTTAGTTCTGGGTTCAGGGATTATGGCCTTCCCTGTCCCTATACTTTTATGATGTACAGGTGTAGGATCTTAATTTGATCACCCTTTTGTTGCTCAGTTTCGTAATTTACATGAATTCACTGAAAACCAACACTAACACAGTTATATTAACAGTATTGCACTTTTCATATAGGCTACTTTTGGCCAGCTAATAGCCTAACCACTGATCAAGCAACATTATGGAGTAAACATTCAAATCCTGTTGCTGCAGGATTCTTTTGCTGTGACACTATAGGTCAAATTAAGATCCCAGAGTTAATGATTGTCCTCCAGAGTTAAAGCACTGTCTGCCACTCACAGTCTATAAAACTCTTCCTGTCTGAACAGAACTCGAATGGTATTCATGAGCAGGTTCATTCAAAGATGATATCCATCAATGTTAACCAGTGGAAGTTTGGTAACTCTGTTTCCAGTGGGCCTAATATTGAGTGGTCGTGTCTCATCCTTCTTGTCTTGCAGGTGACTGGTTGGCTGGCTGTTCCATAACACTCTCATTGGCCCTGGGACTCCTCTTCTACGTGACCACACCCCTTCCTTCACATCCAATCCCAACATGGAACCACCCAAGGTGCAGCAGCCAGGCGAAGGAGGCCTCAACGTCACACTCACCATCAGGCTTCTGATGCACGGCAAGGTACAGTACACACCGCCTGGGTTCCAATACTCTCATATGGCTTACTTTCCTTATTTCCTTATCTCCTTTCCTTCACGACCACCGTTGGCTGAATGCGCTGGACAGGCTACTGTCTATCAAGTGTTTTTAGATCAGTGGTTGTGAGGGAGACGAGGAGAGGTCGCTTTTCAAGGTTTTTGGGATAGTCTCTGTCATGTATTGAGTTGGACGTTGATGCTAACTGTTGTTGAACCTCTGTTTCTTTACAGGAGGTTGGAAGCATCATTGGAAAGGTAACTATCATGTTCATAAACACATCACAATCGTATGAATATTACAAAACTGTTTCAAGACGAGTACATTTTTTTAATGTGACAACTCTCCGATGTTTTAACTGTTGTCTGTCTGCTGTCTGTTTCTTGTCTGTCTACTGTCTGTCTTTTCAGAAAGGAGAGACAGTGAAGAAGATGCGTGAAGAGGTAAGTGCAGTATGTATCCCATAATGCACCTTACCCAGTTGAAGAATGCATATTAAATGGATAGTATTCCATTTAGTACTTCATGATCTATTTTATTTATCTGACTGTGTCTACTGTTTGACCCACAGAGCGGTGCACGCATCAACATCTCTGAGGGAAACTGCCCAGAGCGGATAGTTACCATCACCGGACCCACAGATGCCATCTTCAAGGCCTTCGCCATGATCGCATACAAGTTTGAAGAGGTATCTAGCGTACATATTTCCCTCAATCTCCTCTTGGTCGTGCTTCATTTTACAACGGCTGTTTTACAATTTTGTGGCAGTTTTAAAATTCTGTTACACCAGGTATTTTAATACAATACTATTATACTAATATGATCTTTATGGTTTCTTCCCAGGATATAATCAACTCTATGAGCAACAGTCCAGCCACCAGCAAGCCTCCTGTCACCCTGCGCCTGGTTGTCCCAGCCAGCCAATGTGGCTCCCTCATAGGGAAAGGAGGCTCCAAAATCAAAGAAATGAGAGAGGTAAGGAAGGGCATAATTAGTGATAATGATTGATTGAATTTACTTGACAATTTATTAGTTAGTTAATGATTAATTGGCAAAAAAATGCACATTTAGCCATTACATTTTTATTAGTCGTTTGTTTAGGAATCGTTCCTTTCTGGCTTGAGGACCAGCTATTTTTCATTGCACCTTACACAGTACACATGCTCAATAACAGTCTTCCCACTTCAGTCCACAGGTGCTCAGGTACAGGTCGCAGGGGACATGCTGCCCAACTCCACTGAACGAGCAGTCACCATCTCAGGAGCCCCGGAAGCCATTATCCAGTGTGTCAAGCAGATCTGTGTTGTCATGCTAGAGGTAGAGTATGGAGGGATGAAGGAGGAGGGTCTGATTCAGTCCTCCCGGGAATACACAGGAAAATACATTCACACAGACCTTAGGAATCAGCTAGAATGTACAACGTGGATGTACAATTTTTTTTACAATCTCAAACATCTAAGGAAGGAATTAGGATCTTGGTCAGTATAGACCATGGGACAAAATGATTATAACAATGTTGTAGATGATGGCTTCCCAGGTTGCAATGATATAGCTGACCTATGAGGTAAAATCATGTGATTCCAGTTGTCAGTGTGCTCTTAGACACAACACCTATTTCATGTCACTGCATGCATCCACAGTAAAGAACAATAGTGTGATGTAGTGAGTGTCACAGACTGTCTTCTCCCAAGGCACTGTCCCTCAGTCTACAAAACCTCTTCCTGTCTTCTCTTCTTCCTCTCTCTCTCTGTCTCTCTCCCGCACTCTCGCTCTCTCTGTCTCTCTGTCTGTCTCTCTGTCTCTCTTTCTCTCGTGCTCTCGTGCTCTCTGTATCTGTCTCTCTCTGTTTCTCTTTCTCTCATGCTCTCTCTGTCTATCGATCTCTCTCTGTCTCTCTCTGTCTTTCTCTCTCTCTCTCTCTCTCTGTCTCCTCTATCTCTCTCTTTACTGTATCCCTCATCCCACTGCTCTAACACTCTCTCTACCCCTCTTCCCCTCTCCTCCCTCTCCTCAGTCCCCACCGAAAGGTGCCACTATCCCCTACCGCCCCAAGCCTGCCTCCACCCCCGTCATTTTTTCAGGTGGCCAGGTAAGAGCCGACCCGCTGGGGGCCTCCACTGCCAACCTCAGCCTCTTACTGCAGCACCAGCCACTGCCTGTTAGTGTCACTTCCAGGTTTTATCACTCACCTCCTCACCACTGCCACTGCCTCTGCTGGCATGATATCATCACCACCATCATCATCACCACTACCACCATCAGAACTGGGCTAGCTGCCATTTCAGTGCCAGTTGACTCAGGACTTGATCCTAAACATGATCCAAAAATATGTTGGATGGAGTTGCTATGCTGGCTGGTGTTGAAATGGAATTCAGCCCAATGCTGACCCCATTATCACACTGTGAACCCCGATGAGCACACATCAATTAGGTCCAATCACATTCCCCTGACAGTGGGTCCTCGACTCCTTCCTCCAATCACATCTCTCCCCAGCCCTCACGGTAGCCACTCCCACCTGGCTATTCTCAGCCAGTGCAGTTAACCTGAACCTGATTGATGTGAGGGGTGAAGAACTAGAGAGGGAGTCTAGAGGACAATGGAGGAGCTTGCAATATGATTAAAGAGAGCAGTTATTATTGTAAATAAAATTGTAAAATTAGTTCTATGCCTACCACATTATTTTCCTAAAAAATTAAAAATAAAATTGCCCTACTACCCAAGAAATGATCAGTAACATGTTTAGTACATCAGCAAAGTATTCGTGTGCAAGCTCCCATTGTTTATCCAACTCCTTCCAACAGATACTATATCACATTTCCTTATGAATAATTGCCTGTAATATGACATTATGACATTATCTCAAGTTTCACAAATGGTGACTTGCAAAAATGGAACCACATAAAGTGGTCAGAGACTGAAGTAGACAGTTATGTTCCGTATTCACCTCAGTACAAGGGATATGATATCTGAATTGTTTTTCAAGGTTGCTCATAGATCTCTTTTTTTTTGCTAGCATTGTATGTTTAATTTTGACATGAATTTAACTTGATTTCCATAAAAGATAGTACTAAGACAGGGTTGGGGTATATTCCATTTAAATTCTAGTCAATTCAGGAAGTACAGTGAAATTCTAATTCAAATTCTCTTAAATGTTTTTCAATGAGGAAATGTGGAATTGGAATTTGCTTTACTTTCTGCATTGACTGGATTTGAAATGGAATTGGCCCAACCCTGCTAAGAGAATACTGAAAGAGTTATCAAGTGACTAGAATCAGTGAATATGACTGATAGATGTGGGGTCACGAATGTAGACCACTACCGCCCCTAGTGGAGGTATAGTGGAAGTACATGGACTTTCCCAAACTCGGGCCCCAGGACCCCAAGGGGTGCACGCTTTGGTTTTTGCACTAGCACAACACAGCTGATTCAAATAATCAACTAATCATCCAGCTTTGAAATTTGAATCAGCTGTGTAGTGTTCGGGCAAAAAACAAAATGTGCATTCCTTGGGGTCCGAGGACCGAGTTTGGGAAACGCTGATTTAGCCACTTCCATCAGCAGATTCTAATAGCGTTGTATGTATCTCCCTCCTCTCTTTCCAGGCTTACACCATTCAGGGACAATACGCCATCCCTCACCCTGACGTGAGTTCTAATTCCATGAGACAGTCTTCTCTCTACACTCTACTCTCGTGTCCAATCCTATTAATATTAACCCATAATATTAATACCACCAATTCTGAAAAGTAATTTCTGTCTCTTTCAAATCTGAAATTACTCACAACCTCTGTCCTTCGTTTGGAGCCAAACTTCATAGGACTTGGCCTGTAGGAAAACGAGCAGAGGGACACAGAAAGAAAACAATTATTTCCTTATCACCCAGAATAATAAGGATACCGGTTGCTCAAGTGAGGAATGTGAAAGTTAAGTGCAGTATTTCTTCAGAGAGGAGGAGGTCAATTTCAAGGAATACCACAACGTAGTCAAACGGACATGGTATGTTTCATGACTCCATGTTGGGTCCAAGTGTTTCAGACACAGACATCCATGAACTAAATTTCACATGGCACCATCCAAACACACAGAGACATTCTTTCTTCACCGACTCGGGCCAAGTCTTCTATGAGTTTCCTTTCTCTCTCTCTCCTCCTATCTGTGTCACTGCTTCTCCTGAATCCTGTCTTTCTTCTTGTACGGTTTCTTGGTGACAGACCTGACCTGTGTGTGTGTGTGTGTTTTAACGATGCCCTCATAGCTCTGCTGTCCCTCCTACCCCCCTCAGCAGTTGACCAAGCTCCACCAGTTGGCTATGCAGCAAACCCCCTTTAACCCCCTTGGACAGACCACCCCTGCCTTCCCCGGTACGTACCCACCTACACGAGAACCACCCTCTACCAAATCTCCTTCTCTTTTTTTACCTGTAGAGACACACACACACACTTCCTCCTCTTTCTCTATCTCTTCCTCTATCTGTCTTTCTCTGTTCATTCTCTTCCTGTCGTTCTTTGTGCTGTGCTTCCGATGACATGGCCACCTGGTGGTTGCTCTTGTTGACCTTTTATTTGTAGTTTTTCAAATATTTGGTTTATTTTCTTAATCTGCTTTTGTAGCGCCTTGAAGATTTTGGTCCTTCCGAGTTAGTTTTATCTGGGTCGGCGGGTAAATCTCCTCTGGTTTGAGAACCAACCCCCTTTCCAACAGAGAAGGAGAAGCCACAGGCTCCTCTCTCAAGACCTCTGCAGAAGCATCTCCAATCAGCGTTCCGACTATAGGTCTCCAAAGCTACGCCACCCTCCCGGTGCAAAACTCTATTTTATGCCGTGTCCCCTCTCTCGGTCTCTCTCTCTCCCATATAGCAGGTCTGGATGCCAGTAACCAGGCCAGTACTCATGAACTCACCATTCCCAATGATGTGAGTATGGGGACCATGGAGCTTTTCATTTGACATTTGTCATCTATTGTCATGTAAGGGATGGGTAAGATATTTTAACAAACAGTTTTCAAATGCTTGCATGCACCACCATGGATTTATTTGTAAAAATAGAACAATTGAAAAAAGGAGTCAGTGTGTCATGGTGCGTGTGACTTTATCTGCATTTCATTCAGACTTTGCTATTCCCCTGTTTTAAGTCCCTCCGCCTCTTCTTCCCAGCTAATAGGCTGCATAATCGGGCGCCAGGGAACCAAAATCAACGAGATCCGTCAGATGTCTGGGGCGCAGATCAAAATTGCTAACGCCATGGAAGGGTCATCGGAGCGCCAGATCACCATCACAGGAACCCCCGCCAACATCAGCCTGGCCCAGTACCTCATCAACGCAAGGTCTGAGTCCTGGCAGACACACACACATTACAATTGACAAAGGGGTCAATAGCTCACCTGTTGTCCCAGGGATCCTCTGTTTGTCTGTTTGTTGTTATTACATGATCTTCAGCTAAAGAATTTGACAGAAACAATAATGTACTCCCTTTCCCATCATGCCCTGTGGCAGGTTCAGAGACGTGGCGGCCATGTGGAATGACCCATCCTCCATGACGACATCCTAAGGACCCAGCCCGGCCGGCCTCCACTCCCTCTGCTCCGCTCCCTCCATCTCCTGACCACTGAAGACATGATGTTCCTACCTAACTCCTGATGATGATGCCCTCTAGACTAATGAATCTGGCTCTGATAACAACTCCCTTGACCCTCCAGCTTACTACCATGATCGCTCTCTAATAAGAGAGCTGTTGCTTTCAGAGAAACTGAAAAAATAAGTAATGTCTTTGTTTTCGTTGATTTTAGACCTTTAGACAAGTGTTGAAGCATGTTGAACGTTCATTAGGATCAAATTGTGTTATTCTGAATTCTCTCTCTATCACTCTCTCTGCTAGTGTTACAAAATAGGATTTCAATATCAGTTTGAAAAAAAATGTACAAAAAAAATGTAAAAGTGTAAAAACATTGGAAAAAAATGCTACTGTTCCATTTTCTAGGTGCTGGGTGATGCTATCGGCACAGTATGGTGGGATGTAGCCCAAGGATTACTTTATGATGCTCTTTTGAAAATAGGTATTTTTTAGGTCAATTTAATCGTTCTATTTTTACCCCTATTCGGATCCTTAAAATGATCTGCTTACTAATCCGATCTCTACCCATAACTTTTTGCTGCATCACATGACCTCTTTGAGCCAATGGTATCACTCCTAGAGCCCTCCTTTCTATGTCCATTTCTTGTATTTTACATTATGACTTATACTGCATGTGTTCAGTAATGTATTGTATGTATTTGAGTATTCCAGTTTGGTGTAAGTGTTCCTATGGTGTTGCTATGTTATTGCTGGTGGGAGGAGCTATTGGAGGATGGGCTCATTGTAATGGCTGGAATGGAATTGATGGAACTGAGTCAAACATGTGGTTTCCATATGTTTGATGTGTTTGATACTGTTCCATTTATTCCATTCCAGCCATTACAATGAGTCTGTCCTCCCATAACTCCTCCCACCAGCCTCCACTGCTCCAAACCTTTTCCGCAATTATTTTCATGAGTTTTTTTTTTGCCATTCACGTCTAGTCCTACTACCACCCCAAATGAATAACTCTCCCTCACATCCTCCAGGAACCCTATTTATAGTATTTAAGAAGCATGAAAGGAAATTACTCAAGAAAAGAGTCATCAGTGGCTAAAAACTGTATCCTAACTGACTGAAAACTAAAATGATTGTTTACTCGATTTCTTAACCAAGACTACTGTGGGTGACCACATAGTCAGCTATGCTACGCTCATGCAATAGACAATTCAACTCGTTATACTGTGGACTGCCTCTAGTGGGTGAGGAATTAGTTGGACTTAAGACTATTGCTGTGTCCAAATTCTCTTAGTTAGCTTCCTTTCGTCGTCTCCTTCACTCCCATGTCCACGACAGATAAAAGAGGCTTCAATGTACTACTCTTGAAGGAAAGGAGACCAGGAGAGGAAGCTGTTTGATATTATTGGGACGTGGCCATAGGTGTTTGGATGGAGCCAAATGTTTATGGGCCATGGAATGTTCCGGGGTTCATGGGGGAACCCGTGGGGCCTGGGCGGACGTGTTTACCCCCATGCCGCCACATTCGCGATTGTTCATCCATCATGTTATTTTATTATAATATTGTTTATTTAATGCTTTAGGTTTTGAATGTCATCATGCTTTTACGATGATGTCAACCGATTAGATGACAAAGTCATGTTGCTCGTTTTAAGTGATGATTTAAAAAAACATTGCAATTCTATTTATTGTTTCTTGGTGCATCATAATGACTGTTTTGGTTGATCATGATATTTAAGCTAGGTTTTTTTTTGTGTGTACTGTATTGGATTTCAGGGTAGGTTTGGGGTATATTTGCTTGGATTAAACATGTAAAATTCCCTTCATAACAATTCTCAAGCTTATTCAAAGTATAGGCGGTTGTGACATGTCATGTTTGCAAGCCTGGGCTGAGGTCATATTCAGCATTGATGCATATGAACAGCCGTTGAATGTTATCCTCTCAACACAGGTCATTCATTCACTGTCTAACTGGTTTCAAGTACAGTAAAAACCATCCTGGTCTGGATTTTCATTCTGTAAGACTGGTTTGTTTCATGTAACTCCCTGTTTTGGTTTCAATATGCTGAGCCTGACTTTGGGTCTAATTTCAACCGCTTTCATCATATAAACGTGATACGTCAATGGACCAAATGCTGTACTGATGTACTGAACGATGCATAGTTGATTATTATTCTGCAATAATTCTTACATTTTGATGTTAAACTTAAGTAGTAGTGCTAGCCTTGACATTATGGGTTTGTGTTATTCGTTTAATTTAAAACTTTGTCATAGCTTGTAATTCAATGGAATGTTTGTCATTTAAGCAAGTTAAAATGTCTGTTTTTTTTGGCTCGCTTTTTAGAACTGTTCAGCTTCTCATCATCGATTGCATTCAGACTAGGCAGGAATATTGAATTGTTGAAATAGTGATGCCAATGTGTTTTCAATAACTTCAATATCCACATGTTGTTACAGTGTATTGAAACTGTATTTACACTGGCGTATATGACAGAGTATACACACCTACTGAAACAGACTAAAATGCAACTGATGCAATAACAAGGGAATGATGTGCAATTATTATTTGTATTTTTTCTTGTGCATATAATACAAGGAAAGTTTGTCATGTATTTACAACTCATTGTTGCTCCTTGACCTCCTTCCTTTCTGGACGGCGGCAGCAACAAAAATTGAAAAAATACATGAGATATTCTTTTTCTTCGTTTTTGCTCCTGTATATTTTGCTTATTTAGGAAAATGTAACGGAGCTTGGTATATATTTTCAGTTGGATTATTTGCAATGAGCAAATCAATTTTAGGTTGAAGTAATTTCATTATTTAGGTTACTTTTGAAAATGTTTGTAAGTAAGAAAATGAATAAAGTTTTTTTTCTTCTTGTGAACCTAGGTTTGTCTTGTATCATTTTGATCTTCAATGATATCAAAAGGGGCTTGGTTTTTCTGTGTTGCCCATTAAAATGTTACTGTCAGTGGCAAAAATGTTACTGTCAGCGGCGTACATGCCATCTTGTATGTCTTCTTGAATGTCTCATCTTGAATGTATCATCCTGAATGTAACTTCTTGATGGTATCATCCTGAATGTCTCATATTGATGGTATCATCCTGAATGTCTCATCTTGATGGTATCATCCTGAATGTCTCACCTTAAATGTCTCATCTTGAAAGTATCATCTTGAATGTCTCATCTTGATGGTATTATCCTGAATGTCTCATCTTGAATGTCTCATCTTGAATGTCTCATCCTGATGGTATCATCTTGAATGTATCATCTTGATGGTATTATCCTGAATGTCTCATCTTGAATGTCTCATCTTGAATGTCATATCCTGATGGTATCATCTTGAATGTCTCATCTTGATGGTATCATCCTGAATGTAACATCTTGAATGTCTCATCTTGATGGTATCATCCTGAATGTCTCATCTTGAATGTCTCATCTTGAATGTCTCATCCTGATGGTATCATCTTGAATGTCTCATCTTGATGGTATTATCTTGAATGTCTCATCTTGATGGTATCATCCTGAATGTCTCACCTTGAATGTCTCATCTTGATGGTATTATCTTGAATGTCTCATCTTGATGGTATCATCCTGAATGTCTCACCTTGAATGTCTCATCTTGAAAGTATCATCTTGAATGTCTCATCTTGATGGTATCATCTTGAATGTCTCATCTTGAAAGTATCATCTTGAATGTCTCATCCTGATGGTATCATCTTGAATGTCTCATCTTGAATGTCTCATCTTGAATGTCTCATCCTGAATGTCTCATCTTGATGGTATCATCCTGAATGTCTCATCTTGAATGTCTCATCTTGAATGTCTCATCCTGATGGTATCATCTTGAATGTCTCATCTTGATGGTATGATCTTGAATGTCTCATCTTGATGGTATCATCCTGAATGTCTCATCTTGAATGTCTCATCCTGATGGTATCATCTTGAATGTCTCATCTTGAATGTCTCATCTTGAATGTCTCATCTTGATGGTATCATCCTGAATGTCTCATCTTGATGGTATCATCCTGAATGTCTCATCTTGAATGTCTCATCTTGAAAGTCTCATCTTGAATGTCTCATCTTGAATGTCTCATCCTGATGGTATCATCTTGAATGTCTCATCTTGATGGTATTATCTTGAATGTCTCATCTTGATGGTATCATCTTGAATGTCTCATCTTGAATGTCTCATTGAATGTCTCATCCTGATTGTATCATCTTGAATGTCTCACCTTGATGGTATCATCCTGAATGTCTCATCTTGAATGTCTCATCCTGAATGTCTCATCTTGAATGTCTCATCCTGATGGTATCATCTTGAATGTCTCATCTTAATGCTATCATTTTGAATGTCTCATCTTGATGGTATCATCCTGAATGTCTCACCTTGATGGTATCATCCTGAATGTCTCATCTTGAATGTCTCATCCTGATGGTATCATCTTGAATGTCTCATCTTAATGCTATCATTTTGAATGTCTCATCTTGATGGTATCATTCTGAATGTCTCATCTTGATGGTATCATTCTGAATGTCTAGTTTTGATGGTATCATCCTGAATGTCTCACCTTGAATGTCTCATCTTGAATGTCTCATCTTGAAAGTATCAACTTGAATGTCTAATCTTGATGGTATCATCTTGATGTCTCATCTTGAATGTCTCATCTTGAATCGCTCATCTTGAATGCTTCATCTTGAATGCTTCATCTTTCATCTTGTATGTCTAGGAGATACCACTAGAGGGCCTAGCGATGCAGGAGAAGAACACAGTATCCATCAAATTAATTCAATTTGTATTTTATTTTTTATCTTTGATTTAGAAAGGGGGGCGCACCATTGAGACCAGGGTCTCATTCTCAAGGGAGCCCTGTGAATATCAACACAATACAATAGAACATACAGCAAAATAACAACATCAACACAATACATTATACAGAAAAATAACAACATCAACACAATACAATATACAGCAAAATAACAACATCAACACAACACAATATACAGCAAAATAACAACATCAACACAATACATTATACAGAAAAATAACAACATCAACACAATACAATATACAGCAAAATAACAACATCAACACAACACAATATACAGCAAAATAACAACATCAACACAATACATTATACAGAAAAATAACAACATCAACATAATACAATATACAGCAAAATAACAACATAATACAATATACAGCAAAATAACAACATAATACAATATACAGCAAAATAACAACATAATACAATATACAGCAAAATAACAACACAATACAATATACAGCAAAATAACAACATCAACACAATACAATATACAGCAAAATAACAACATCAACACAATACAACATACAGCAAAATAACAACACCAACACAATACAATATACAGCAAAATAACAACATCAACACAATACAATATACAGCAAAATAACAACATCAACACAATACAATATACAGCAAAATAACAACATAATACAATACAATATACAGCAAAATAACAACATCAATACAATACAATATACAGCAAAATAACAACATAATACAATATACAGCAAAATAACATCAACACAATACAGCAAAATAACAACATCAACACAACACAATATACAGCAAAATAACAACATCAACACAACACAATATACAGCAAAATAACAACATAATACAATATACAGCAAAATAACATCAACACAATACAGCAAAATAACAACATCAACACAATACAGCAAAATAACAACATCAACACAATACAGCAAAATAACAACATCAACACAATACAGCAAAATAACAACATCAACACAACACAATATACAGCAAAATAACAACATAATACAATATACAGCAAAATAACATCAACACAATACAGCAAAATAACAACATCAACACAATACAGCAAAATAACAACATCAACACAATACAGCAAAATAACAACATCAACACAACACAATATACAGCAAAATAACAACATCAACACAACACAATATACAGCAAAATAACAACATAATACAATATACAGCAAAATAACAACATCAACACAATACAGCAAAATAACAACATCAACACAATACAGCAAAATAACAACATCAACACAATACAGCAAAATAACAACATAATACAATATACAGCAAAATAACAACATCAACACAATACAATATACAGCAAAATAACAACATCAATACAACATACAGCAAAATAACAACATCAACATAATACAATATACAGCAAAATAACAACAACACAATACAATATACAGCAAAATAACAACATAATACAATATACAGCAAAATAACAACATCAACACAATACAATATACAGCAAAATAACAACATCAACACAATACAATATACAGCAAAATAACAACATCAACACAATACAATATACAGCAAAATAACAACATCAACACAATACAATATACAGCAAAATAACAACATAATACAACATACAGCAAAATAACAACATCAACACAATACAATATACAGCAAAATAACAACATCAACACAATACAATATACAGCAAAATAACAACATCAACACAATACAGCAAAATAACAACATAATACAATATACAGCAAAATAACATCAACACAATATACAGCAAAATAACATCAACACAATATACAGCAAAATAACATCAACACAATACAACACAACATATAGCAAAATAACAACATAATACAACACAACATACAGCAAAATAACAACATCAACACAATACAGCAAAATAACAACATAATACAATATACAGCAAAATAACATCAACACAATATACAGCAAAATAACATCAACACAATATACAGCAAAATAACAACATCAACACAATACAATATACAGCAAAATAACAACATAATACAATATACAGCAAAATAACAACATCAACACAATACAATATACAGCAAAATAACAACATCAACACAATACAATATACAGCAAAATAACAACATCAACACAATACAACATACAGCAAAATAACAACACCAACACAATACAATATACAGCAAAATAACAACATCAACACAATACAATATACAGCAAAATAACAACATCAACACAATACAATATACAGCAAAATAACAACATCAACACAATACAATATACAGCAAAATAACAACATCAACACAATACAATATACAGCAAAATAACAACATCAACACAATACAACATACAGCAAAATAACAACACCAACACAATACAATATACAGCAAAATAACAACATCAACACAATACAATATACAGCAAAATAACAACATCAACACAATACACCATATAGCAAAATAACAACATCAACACAATACAATAAACAGCAAAATAACAACATAATACAATATACAGCAAAATAACATCAACGCAATATACAGCAAAATAACAACATCAACACAATATACAGCAAAATAACAACATAATACAATATACAGCAAAATAACAACATCAACACAATATACAGCAAAATAACATCAACACAATACAGCAAAATAACAACATCAACACAACACAATACAACATAGCAAAATAACAACATAATACAATATACAGCAAAATAACAACATAATACAATATACAGCAAAATAACATCAACACAATACAGCAAAATAACAACATCAACACAACACAATATACAGCAAAATAACAACATAATACAATATACAGCAAAATAACAACATCAACACAATACAATATACAGCAAAATAACAACAACACAATACAATATACAGCAAAATAACAACATAATACAATATACAGCAAAATAACAACATCAATACAATACAATATACAGCAAAATAACAACATCAATACAACATACAGCAAAATAACATCAACACAATACAGCAAAATAACAACATCAACACAACACAATATACAGCAAAATAACAACATCAACATAATACAATATACAGCAAAATAACAACAACACAATACAATATACAGCAAAATAACAACATAATACAATATACAGCAAAATAACAACATCAACACAATACAATATACAGCAAAATAACAACATCAATACAACATACAGCAAAATAACAACATCAATACAACATACAGCAAAATAACAACATCAATACAACATACAGCAAAATAACAACATCAATACAACATACAGCAAAATAACAACATCAACACAATACAATATACAGCAAAATAACAACACAATACAATATACAGCAAAATAACAACATAATACAATATACAGCAAAATAACATCAACACAATACAGCAAAATAACAACATCAACACAATACAGCAAAATAACAACATCAACACAATACAATATACAGCAAAATAACAACATCAATACAATACAATATACAGCAAAATAACAACATCAATACAACATACAGCAAAATAACATCAACACAATACAGCAAAATAACAACATCAACACAACACAATATACAGCAAAATAACAACATCAACACAATACAACATACAGCAAAATAACAACATCAATACAACATACAGCAAAATAACAACATAATACAACATACAGCAAAATAACATCAACACAATACAGCAAAATAACAACATCAACACAACACAATATACAGCAAAATAACAACATCAACACAATACAATATACAGCAAAATAACAACATCAATACAACATACAGCAAAATAACAACATAATACAACATACAGCAAAATAACAACATAATACAATATACAGCAAAATAACATCAACACAATACAGCAAAATAACAACATCAACACAACACAATATACAGCAAAATAACAACATAATACAATATACAGCAAAATAACAACATCAACACAATACAATATACAGCAAAATAACAACATCAACACAATACAGCAAAATAACAACATCAATACAACATACAGCAAAATAACAACATCAACACAATACAATATACAGCAAAATAACAACATCAACACAATATACAGCAAAATAACATCAACACAATACAACATACAGCAAAATAACAACATCAACACAATATACAGCAAAATAACATCAACACAATATAACACAACATATAGCAAAATATCATCAACACAATACAACATACAGCAAAATAACAACATCAACACAATACAATATACAGCAAAATAACAACATCAATACAACATACAGCAAAATAACAACATCAACACAATACAATATACAGCAAAATAACAACATCAACACAATATACAGCAAAATAACATCAACACAATACAACATACAGCAAAATAACAACATCAACACAATATACAGCAAAATAACATCAACACAATACAACATACAGCAAAATAACAACATCAACACAATACAGCAAAATAACAACATCAATACAACATACAGCAAAATAACAACATCAACACAATACAATATACAGCAAAATAACAACATCAACACAATATACAGCAAAATAACATCAACACAACACAACATATAGCAAAATAACATCAACACAATACAACACAACATATAGCAAAATAACATCAACACAATACAACACAACATATAGCAAAATAACATCAACACAACACAACACAACATATAGCAAAATAACATCAACACAATACAACACAACATATAGCAAAATAACAACATCAACACAACACAATACAACATATAGCAAAATAACATCAACACAATACAACACAACATATAGCCAAATAACATCAACACAATACAACACAACATATAGCAAAATAACATCAACACAATACAACACAACATATAGCAAAATAACATCAACACAATACAACACAACATATAGCAAAATAACAACATCAACACAATACAACACAACATATAGCAAAATAACAACATCAACACAATACAACACAACATATAGCAAAATAACATCAACACAATACAACACAACATATAGCAAAATAACATCAACACAACACAACACAACATATAGCAAAATAACATCATCAACACAACACAACACAACATATAGTAAAATAACATCAACACAATACAACACAACATATAGCAAAATAACATCAACACAATACAACACAACATATAGCAAAATAACATCAACACAATACAACACAACATATAGCAAAATAACAACATCAACACAACACAACATATAGCAAAGTAACATCAACACAATACAACACAACATATAGCAAAATAACATCAACACAACACAACACAACATATAGCAAAATAACATCAACACAATATAACACAACATATAGCAAAATAACATCAACACAATACAACACAACATATAGCAAAATAACATCAACACAATACAACACAACATATAGCAAAATAACATCAACACAATACAACACAACATATAGCAAAATAACAACATCAACACAACACAACACAACATATAGCAAAATAACATCAACACAATACAACACAACATATAGCAAAATAACATCAACACAATACAACACAACATATAGCAAAATAACATCAACACAATACAACACAACATCTAGCAAAATAACATCAACACAATACAACACAACATATAGCAAAATAACATCAACACAATACAACACAACATATAGCAAAATAACATCAACACAATACAACACAACATATAGCAAAATAACATCAACACAACACAACACAACATATAGCAAAATAACATCAACACAACACAACACAACATATAGCAAAATAACATCAACACAACACAACACAACATATAGCAAAATAACATCAACACAATACAACACAACATATAGCAAAATAACATCAACACAACACAACACAACATATAGCAAAATAACATCAACACAACACAACACAACATATAGCAAAATAACATCAACACAATACAACACAACATATAGCAAAATAACATCAACACAACACAACACAACATATAGCAAAATAACAACATCAACACAATATAACACAACATATAGCAAAATAACAACATCAACACAATACAACACAACATATAGCAAAATAACATCAACACAATACAACACAACATATAGCAAAATAACATCAACACAATACAACACAACATATAGCAAAATAACATCAACACAATACAACACAACATATAGCAAAATAACATCAACACAACACAACACAACATATAGCAAAATAACATCAACACAACACAACACAACATATAGCAAAATAACATCAACACAACACAACACAACATATAGCAAAATAACATCAACACAACACAACACAACATATAGCAAAATAACATCAACACAATACAACACAACATATAGCAAAATAACATCAACACAATACAACACAACATATAGCAAAATAACATCAACACAACACAACACAACATATAGCAAAATAACATCAACACAATACAACACAACATATAGCAAAATAACATCAACACAACACAACACAACATATAGCAAAATAACATCAACACAATACAACACAACATATAGCAAAATAACATCAACACAATACAACACAACATATAGCAAAATAACATCAACACAATACAACACAACATATAGCAAAATAACATCATCAACACAATATAACACAACATATAGCAAAATAACATCAACACAATACAACACAACATATAGCAAAATAACATCAACACAATACAACACAACATATAGCAAAATAACATCAACACAATACAACACAACATATAGCAAAATAACATCAACACAATACAACACAACATATAGCAAAATAACATCAACACAATATAACACAACATATAGCAAAATAACATCATCAACACAATATAACACAACATATAGCAAAATAACATCAACACAATACAACACAACATATAGCAAAATAACATCAACACAATACAACACAACATATAGCAAAATAACATCAACACAATATAACATACAGCAAAATAACAACATCAACACAATACAATATACAGCAAAATAACAACATCAATACAACATACAGCAAAATAACAACATCAACACAATACAATATACAGCAAAATAACAACATCAATACAACATACAGCAAAATAACAACATCAACACAATACAATATACAGCAAAATAACAACACAATACAATATACAGCAAAATAACAACATAATACAATATACAGCAAAATAACATCAACACAATACAGCAAAATAACAACATCAACACAATACAGCAAAATAACAACATCAACACAATACAATATACAGCAAAATAACAACATCAACACAATACAATATACAGCAAAATAACAACATCAACACAATACAATATACAGCAAAATAACAACATCAACACAATACAATATACAGCAAAATAACAACATCAATACAACATACAGCAAAATAACAACATCAACACAATACAATATACAGCAAAATAACAACATCAACACAATACAATCAATACAAGACCAATCAAAACAAACACAACCATCACTAGCTGCTGTATGGGATTGAACAGGAGATACAAACATACAGTATGTCAGTGGTGCAAAAAGCACCCAATTGTCATCGTTGAGTAAAAGTAAAGATACCTTAATAGAACAGGACTCAAGGAAAAGTGAAAATCACCCAGTTAAATACTATTTGAGTAAAAGTAAAGATACCTTAATAGAACAGGACTCAAGGAAAAGAGAAAATCACCCAGTTAAATACTATTTGAGTAAAAGTAAAGATACCTTAATAGAACATGACTCAAATAAAAGTGAAAGTCACCCAGTAAAATACTATTTGAGTAAAAGTCTAAAAGTATTTGGTTTAAAAAAAACTTAAGTATCAAAAGTAAATGTAATTTAGAAAATGTACTTAAGTATCAAAAGTAAAAGTATAAATCATTTCCAATTCCTTATATTAAGCAAACCAGACGGCACGATTTTCTTGTTTTTTAAATTTACAGATAGCCAGGGGCACACTCCAACACTCAGACATAATTTACACACAAAGCATGTGTGTTTAGTTAGTCTTCCAGATCAGAGGCAGTAGGGATGACCAGGGATGTTCTCTTGTTAAGTTTGTGAATTGGATAATTTTTCTGTTCCGCCAACTATTGAAAATGTAATGAGTACTTTTGGGTGTCAGGGAAAATGTATAGAGTAAAAAATACATTATTTTCTTTGGGAATGTAGTGGAGTAAAAGTAAAAGTTGTCAAAAATAAAAATAGTAAAG
This sequence comes from Oncorhynchus mykiss, assembly GCF_057628025.1. Classification (NCBI taxonomy): domain Eukaryota; kingdom Metazoa; phylum Chordata; class Actinopteri; order Salmoniformes; family Salmonidae; genus Oncorhynchus; species Oncorhynchus mykiss. The sequence continues at coordinate 7,189,102 of NC_143028.1, forward strand.
TACAGATAACAAAAAAACCTACATAAGTAGTACTTCAAAGTATATTTACTTAAGTACTTTACATCACTGCAGTATGTCAGAAGTTGAGGTTAATTGATTATTACTTTGGACATCATTACAAGTCAAATATATCAGAAAAACAGTAGAAATGTACCTTATGTTGCCTTTATACCTGTGTAACAAGAAAATTGTAGTATTTTATTAGGATCCCCATTAGCTGTTGCTAAATCAGCACCTACTCTTCCTGGGGTCCATCAAGGGTCTTTGTCTCTGGCTCCAATGACAGACAAGGATAGAGGACAGTAGTCCATCATGATTTCATTCCTTTGGGTTTTACAGTAATAGTATTACAGTAATAGGGATATTTTAATATGTCTATAAGCTTAATGGGTGTGAGATGAGTGTCATATAAAAGAGGACAGTTGCACAGGGATAGAGGGCCCGGTGACAGATGCCTGGAGAGAATACACTGTCTGCATGCCAAGGCTCTATATTAACGTCTAAAGCAGGAGTATCAAATTCATTCCATGGAGGGCCTAGTGTCCACAGGTTTTTAGTTGTTCCTTTCATTTAAGACCTAGACAACTTATTAATTAGTGATCTTATGTCATCAATCAAGTACAAGGGAGGAGTGAAAACACGCAGACACTCGGCCCTCTGTGGAATGAGTTTGACATGTGTGGTATAAAGAATGGACTCTCCACATACCCTGTGTCATTGGCAAACAAAGCATTGAGGAACGGTCTCGGTGACCGTTCACAATGAATTAATGACACTTTCTGTGTTCCAACTTTTTTGTCCTTGACTTGGGTTGGCAGGGTAACAGGGAGAACAGGCACTGCCTTGCTTAGTTAAAGCTTTTTGACTGTAAACGATCTAACACATTCAAAAGCAGGATAGAAATGAGTTTTGGCTATCATCCCTCAGTCCCCCTCACAGTCCTTGACACTGTTCTACAGAATGCTCTGGACATCTAGCCCTGGCTTCCATCCATGTGATCAAGGCAAGGAAATTAATGAAAGCGGAAGTCTATGGAATGGATCTTACACAAAGCCCTTGCATATATCTTTACCATGTCCTAATCCTCTCATCATAACAGGAGTGACACCTTCTCTTGTACAATCAGTGAAAACACACAGCGATGCATTGACTTTTTGAGTGGGTGTTGACCGAGGGAGGAAATGTTTGTGCTCTGAGCATGGTGGAAAGCATAGAATGGAGGGGGAGTTAAGGGTGTCTTCGACCCAGACAAATGATCAGGTGTTCAGGGAAGCACGTCCAGGCAGGGTCCAGGCAAGGTGGTCTCACTGAAGATCGATCCACTTTCAGGAGGTGATTGGGGTCTTATTCAATGCAGGCACACATTGTCCAGTCAGTGTCCACCCCCTGCTGTACCACCCACCACTACCAGGCCTATAACTAACCCCTCATCTCTCTGTCTTCCTTTCCTATACCACATCCAAATCACTCCTCTCTCCTGGCTTTGTCTCTCTCGCCCTTTTTCTCCTTCTCTATTTCTCTCGCTCTCACTCTCTCTACTATGCTCACTCAACCATAGCACATTCACCTCCACTCCTTGCCTGCTCTCTCTCCCTCTGTCTCTCTCTCACTCCTCTCTCCTCCCCATCCATCTTTCATTAGGCAGGCCCTCTCTGGCTCATGTCCAACCTGACACCAGAGGACTACTAGAGGAGATAGACCAGGAGAGAGACCTCTGCACTGTACCTGGGGCTCTCTCTCTATGGGACATATCATTACTGCTGGAGTCAGGCAGCCACTGAACTGCAGTAGGATACTCAACGTCACCAAGTCTCTCTCCGTCCTCTCAGAGCTTAGCCAATCCACTGTACGGAAATTGAGAGTATTTATATAGATTTATAGATGCTTAAGAAACTATGACATTTTAAATGACGATAAATGTATTTTCAGACTCAGGTGAGGTAGACAGATGCAGAGCTTGTAGATGATCATGATTCATGATTATGGGAGAGGAGTGGTATGTTGAGATTGTTTTTGACGCAGGTCTCTTTTGATTGGCTTGTGAAAGAATGAGAACGTTATGACTCTGTTCTTTCCCAGGGTGCAGTATGAAGCAATTCCATTACAGGCTAGAGTCTGTGGTGTCCCCTCACAGTCAGTTGTCAAGGACAATATGAGTATAACTTTAAATAGAACATCTTCTATTGTTTGTCACATCTATATGCATTACTCTCCTCAAAGACAAATAAAGGCTTTAGGGGTAAACCGTCAAGATAAAACTCCAACAACCGAGGACTGATTGGGCATACTGAAGAATTGTTGACTGCGCCTCACAGTAGTCTAAGGGCTCTGGAACGTCCATTTAAAGAGCGAGCCCATTTGATTAATATTGAATATAATACGATGATATCTCATGAGCACACCTTGTAGCTATTTTCCTTTCTGCAACAGCCTTCGTTGACAACAAACATTTGGTTTGTGTGTGTGCGCGTGTGTGTATGTACAGCTGTGTGTGTGTGTGTGTGTGTGAGGTGCAATATGCATGTTTGTATGCTTTCAGATGAGTACATTCTGACTGAAAGATTGTCAATGAAGCTTAATTAGAGGACATAAAAATGGGCCCTCCTATAGGGAGTGGGACCACTCTCTGTCTTTGTCTCATCACAGTCATGCTTGAAGAAGAAAACCCAAAGAGAGAAAGGCAGGAAAATCACTCCCTCTGTTCAACAGACTCCTGGAAATAGCTTACTGAGGAGGGAATGCAGGAAGAATACAGTAATCACCGGTGTATTGAAAACTAAATGGGTTGATCCCAGAAGAAAATTAGACTCTTTATTGTTCAAGCCTAATATCCACAGTCCTTCTATTGTTCTACCCTCGGTTTGCTCCAGCAGCCACTGTCAGACAGGGACTCTCTCCTTGTGCGAAAGCAGCTCCAGTTGCGATTTTAGCATGTGCATCTAAAATCTGCAGATGCATGCCAGCAAAGCCACAACACACATCACTAAACAATACATTAATTGCACTATAACGTTGACAAACGGTGCCCACAAACTGTTAGGGCCTACATAAAGCTGTCCCAACAGAAGAGCTTTCTTTTCAGCACCATGGAGTGAATCCTTACCACCAATACACCTGGCTATCAGCGAAGCCTTGTCTGGCATCGAAACAGTTCATTCAGCCTCATTTACTACCTTTTAAAAACACATAGCTGATATGGCTGACTTGCTTAAACAAATGTGATTTCTAATGAATCCTTGTGGATTTGGATATGTCAATAAGAACCGCATTGTCTTTCAATAATAACGAACGCCAACATGAGTTTTAACTTTTGAACCATACACAAACATTATTACATTCATGTTCAGTAAATTCACAATGTTTGTTCTTATATCATGAATACAGCTCTAAGTAGAAGCAACTGCAAGCAAACAAGCTGCGACGAGGTTGGACTAGTCCTTCAGCACTTTCAAAATGGACACCCACAGAAATTCAGATAGATGTTAGTTCAGATAAATTCAGCAAGATGTTGAGGCCTTAACTTTACTCTTCTTTAAGTCAACACAGAGAGAGAGAGAGAGACTTGACTTTTTGTCTTTCTTTACTAAAACAATCTCATTTCATTTAAAATTCATCCCCCCCCCCCTTAAAAATAAAAAACAAAAAATATATCCTGTACTGCATATATTTACCATACTCACCTTTCTATCTACCACATGATACCAACCAACATCACAATACCCACTCCTACAACTGTATATCCATAACATCTTCCCCAGCTATACAGACAGCCCCCCCAACACACCAGATCTCCTCAAACATCTCTACACATTTGATCATTTTATAGAACTCAAACTCAACCCTGAGGCACGCAGAGACCATCCCATTAAACAATAGTAAAGAGTCTGTTATCCCCCCACCTTTGACCCCGTTCCTCCTTGTTAGCCAAATAGCTAACTTTGCCTGAGCAAACAGAGAGTTCAACAAAACAAAAAGGACTGCCACTCCTGCACTAAGATCTGTCCCATGGATCAACACACAGACAGCCCCGGTGCTAAAGGACTGCCACTCCTGCACTAAGATCTGTCCCATGGATCAACACACAGACAGCCCCGGTGCTAAAGGACTGCCACTCCTGCACTAAGATCTGTCCCATGGCTCAACACACAGACAGCCCCGGTGCTAAAGGACTGCCACTCATGCACTAAGATCTGTCCCATGGCTCAACACACAGACAGCCCCGGTGCTAAAGGACTGCCACTCCTGCACTAAGATCTGTCCCATGGCTCAACACACAGACAGCCCCGGTGCTAAAGGACTGCCACTCCTGCACTAAGATCTGTCCCATGGCTCAACACACAGACAGCCCCGGTGCTAAAGGAATGCCACTCCTGCACTAAGATCTGTCCCATGGCTCAACACACAGACAGCCCCGGTGCTAAAGGACTGCCACTCCTGCACTAAGATCTGTCCCATGGCTCAACACACAGACAGCCCCGGTGCTAAAGGACTGCCACTCATGCACTAAGATCTGTCCCATGGATCAACACACAGACAGCCCCGGTGCTAAAGGACTGCCACTCCTGCACTAAGATCTGTCCCATGGATCAACACACAGACAGCCCCGGTGCTAAAGGACTGCCACTCCTGCACTAAGATCTGTCCCATGGCTCAACACACAGACAGCCCCGGTGCTAAAGGACTGCCACTCCTGCACTAAGATCTGTCCCATGGCTCAACACACAGACAGCCCCGGTGCTAAAGGACTGCCACTCCTGCACTAAGATTTGTCCCATGGATCAACACACAGACAGCCCCGGTGCTAAAGGACTGCCACTCCTGCACTAAGATCTGTCCCATGGCTCAACACACAGACAGCCCCGGTGCTAAAGGACTGCCACTCCTGCACTAAGATCTGTCCCATGGCTCAACACACAGACAGCCCCGGTGCTAAAGGACTGGCACTCCTGCACTAAGATCTGTCCCATGGCTCAACACACAGTCAGCCCCGGTGCTAAAGGACTGCCACTCCTGCACTAAGATCTGTCCCATGGCTCAACACACAGACAGCCCCGGTGCTAAAGGACTGCCACTCCTGCACTAAGATCTGTCCCATGGCTCAACACACAGACAGCCCCGGTGCTAAAGGACTGCCACTCATGCACTAAGATCTGTCCCATGGCTCAACACACAGACAGCCCCGGTGCAAAAAGGACTGCCACTCCTGCACTAAGATTTGTCCCATGGATCAACACACAGACAGCCCCGGTGCTAAAGGACTGCCACTCATGCACTAAGATCTGTCCCATGGCTCAACACACAGACAGCCCCGGTGCTAAAGGACTGCCACTCCTGCACTAAGATCTGTCCCATGGCTCAACACACAGACAGCCCCGGTGCTAAAGGACTGCCACTGCTGCACTAAGATCTGTCCCATGGATCAACACACAGACAGCCCCGGTGCTAAAGGACTGCCACTCCTGCACTAAGATCTGTCCCATGGCTCAACACACAGACAGCCCCGGTGCTAAAGGACTGCCACTCCTGCACTAAGATCTGTCCCATGGCTCAACACACAGACAGCCCCGGTGCTAAAGGACTGCCACTCCTGCACTAAGATCTGTCCCATGGCTCAACACACAGACAGCCCCGGTGCTAAAGGACTGCCACTCCTGCACTAAGATCTGTCCCATGGCTCAACACACAGACAGCCCCGGTGCTAAAGGACTGCCACTCCTGCACTAAGATCTGTCCCATGGCTCAACACACAGACAGCCCCGGTGCTAAAGGACTGCCACTCCTGCACTAAGATCTGTCCCATGGCTCAACACACAGACAGCCCCGGTGCTAAAGGACTGCCACTCCTGCACTAAGATCTGTCCCATTGCTCAACACACAGACAGCCCCGGTGCTAAAGGACTGCCACTCCTGCACTAAGATCTGTCCCATGGCTCAACACACAGACAGCCCCGGTGCTAAAGGACTGCCACTCATGCACTAAGATCTGTCCCATGGCTCAACACACAGACAGCCCCGGTGCAAAAAGGACTGCCACTCCTGCACTAAGATTTGTCCCATGGCTCAACACACAGACAGCCCCGGTGCTAAAGGACTGCCACTCCTGCACTAAGATCTGTCCCATGGCTCAACACACAGACAGCCCCGGTGCTAAAGGACTGCCACTCCTGCACTAAGATCTGTCCCATGGCTCAACACACAGACAGCCCCGGTGCTAAAGGACTGCCACTCATGCACTAAGATCTGTCCCATGGCTCAACACACAGACAGCCCCGGTGCAAAAAGGACTGCCACTCCTGCACTAAGATTTGTCCCATGGATCAACACACAGACAGCCCCGGTGCTAAAGGACTGCCACTCATGCACTAAGATCTGTCCCATGGCTCAACACACAGACAGCCCCGGTGCTAAAGGACTGCCACTCCTGCACTAAGATCTGTCCCATGGCTCAACACACAGACAGCCCCGGTGCTAAAGGACTGCCACTCCTGCACTAAGATCTGTCCCATGGATCAACACACAGACAGCCCCGGTGCTAAAGGACTGCCACTCCTGCACTAAGATCTGTCCCATGGCTCAACACACAGACAGCCCCGGTGCTAAAGGACTGCCACTCCTGCACTAAGATCTGTCCCATGGCTCAACACACAGACAGCCCCGTTGCTAAAGGACTGCCACTCCTGCACTAAGATCTGTCCCATGGCTCAACACACAGACAGCCCCGGTGCTAAAGGACTGCCACTGCTGCACTAAGATCTGTCCCATGGATCAACACACAGACAGCCCCGGTGCTAAAGGACTGCCACTCCTGCACTAAGATCTGTCCCATGGATCAACACACAGACAGCCCCGGTGCTAAAGGACTGCCACTCCTGCACTAAGATCTGTCCCATGGCTCAACACACAGACAGCCCCGGTGCTAAAGGACTGCCACTCCTGCACTAAGATCTGTCCCATGGATCAACACACAGACAGCCCCGGTGCTAAAGGACTGCCACTCCTGCACTAAGATCTGTCCCATGGATCAACACACAGACAGCCCCGGTGCTAAAGGACTGCCACTCCTGCACTAAGATCTGTCCCATGGCTCAACACACAGACAGCCCCGGTGCTAAAGGACTGCCACTCCTGCACTAAGATCTGTCCCATGGCTCAACACACAGACAGCCCCGTTGCTAAAGGACTGCCACTCCTGCACTAAGATCTGTCCCATGGCTCAACACACAGACAGCCCCGGTGCTAAAGGACTGCCACTCCTGCACTAAGATCTGTCCAATGGATCAACACACAGACAGCCCCGGTGCTAAAGGACTGCCACTCCTGCACTAAGATCTGTCCCATGGCTCAACACACAGACAGCCCCGGTGCTAAAGGACTGCCACTCCTGCACTAAGATCTGTCCCATGGCTCAACACACAGTCAGCCCCGGTGCTAAAGGACTGCCACTCCTGCACTAAGATCTGTCCCATGGCTCAACACACAGACAGCCCCGGTGCTAAAGGACTGCCACTCCTGCACTAAGATCTGGGCCATGGCTCAACACACAGACAGCCCCGGTGCTAAAGGACTGCCACTCCTGCACTAAGATCTGTCCCATGGCTCAACACACAGACAGCCCCGGTGCTAAAGGACTGCCACTCCTGCACTAAGATCTGTCCCATGGCTCAACACACAGACAGCCCCGGTGCTAAAGGACTGCCACTCCTGCACTAAGATCTGTCCCATGGCTCAACACACAGACAGCCCCGGTGCTAAAGGACTGCCACTCCTGCACTAAGATCTGTCCCATTGCTCAACACACAGACAGCCCCGGTGCTAAAGGACTGCCACTCCTGCACTAAGATCTGTCCCATGGCTCAACACACAGACAGCCCCGGTGCTAAAGGACTGCCACTCATGCACTAAGATCTGTCCCATGGCTCAACACACAGACAGCCCCGGTGCAAAAAGGACTGCCACTCCTGCACTAAGATTTGTCCCATGGATCAACACACAGACAGCCCCGGTCCTAAAGGACTGCCACTCATGCACTAAGATCTGTCCCATGGCTCAACACACAGACAGCCCCGGTGCTAAAGGACTGCCACTCCTGCACTAAGATCTGTCCCATGGATCAACACACAGACAGCCCCGGTGCTAAAGGACTGCCACTCCTGCACTAAGATCTGTCCCATGGCTCAACACACAGACAGCCCCGGTGCTAAAGGACTGCCACTCCTGCACTAAGATCTGTCCCATGGCTCAACACACAGACAGCCCCGGTGCTAAAGGACTGCCACCCCTGCACTAAGATTTGTCCCATGGATCAACACACAGACAGCCCCGGTGCAAAAAGGACTGCCACTCCTGCACTAAGATTTGTCCCATGGATCAACACACTTGCCCCTTTCCACCAGAGCCCCCAATCGACTTCATTCAACACATCACTATGCATCTCCTGCAGAAACAACACCTGTACTTTTTTTTGTTTTACATATTCACCCAACACACTCCTCTTTCCCGCATCTCTGGCGCCATTTATATTGAGCGAGTCTACCCAAAGAGTCTCCATTAGAAGTGGGGGAAAATCCAGCAGAGAAAGAGACCAATAGCAACGCTCAAAAAGCCCCAGTGTCAGAAAGAAAATATACATCTAAACAGTGTCTGAGGGTAAACCTTTATGCACTGTTGTGACCCACTTCCTCAACCTAAACCGTTTCCTGGGTGAGAGGACACCATGCTCCTCATTTTTCATAGAATGCTGTACTGATCTTACAAACTTTCTAGGATCAGAAAAAAAAACCTAAAGATTAACTTTTTCCCCTTAGTCTCATTCAGGAATCGTGTCAATTCTCTCAACGTGTACTTAGACCCCTCTGCTTGACTGTCTGTCAGCTCCGGGCCCATTGAAGAGGAGTCTGAAAAAAATAACTCCTCATCCTCTTCCTCAGACTCACTTTCCTCCTCATCTCTATCTGCCACCCTGACCACCTACCCTTCATCTCTGGTCAGTGCATCACCCACAGCAACAGGGAAAATTTCCATGGTGCCTTTGTCCACACCCTTTTTCCTTTTCTGCTTGACACCCTCCTCCTCCCCCCCTAGTCTCTTACACTCCCCACTATACTGTCCTCATCCACTAGCATAACCTGACTAGACCCAGCATCATCTACACCACACTCCATAGCATAACTAGGCCCAGAATCATCTACACCACCCTCCATAGTATAACTAGGCCCAGAATCATCTACACCACCCTCCATAGCATGACTAGGCCCAGAATCATCTACACCACCCTCCATAGCATGACTAGGCCCAGAATCATCTACACCACCCTCCATAGCATGACTAGGCCCAGAATCATCTACACCACCCTCCATAGCATAACTAGGCCCAGAATCATCTACACCACCCTCCATAGCATAACTAGGCCCAGCCTAAGCTATCCCACCATCTCTAGCCTGACTAGGCCCAGCCTCATCTACACCACCATCCATAGCCCGACTAGACCCAGCCTCAGCTACCCCACCATCTCTAGCCTGACTAGACCCAGCCTCAGCTACCCCACCATCTCTAGCCTGACTAGACCCAGCCTCCGCTACACCACCATCCATAGCCTGACTAGACCCAGCCTCAGCTACACCACCTTCCCTGGCATGACTAGGCCCAGCTTCTGCTGTCTGCATCTCCTTACCCCCTGCACTTTGACCTCGATTTCCCCCACTGGCGCTTGTACCCTAACCTTGTCTGCGGGCTTTATTTGGGCACGCAAAGCTCCAATGCCCCAAATCCCCACACTCAAATCACCGTAGACTATCTGTGCTGGCAAATCCTGCATAGAGCAGGATATTCCGCTAGCAATTAGCCTACCAACCAAATTAGCCCTTTTCATGAACACAACCACAGCTTTGTTCATTCTAGAAGCAGAATGTATAAATTCAGCTCCTACCTGTTCACCGACCGCGAGCAGAACCTCCTCCACCTTAACTCCATTCTCAGGAACACATCTGAATCCATGCCGTACCGACAGCGTTTCCTCCGCACTAGGCTGAGAAGCCATCGTGCACACCACACCTTCCAAACCCCAGGAAAGTTACTCTGTCCTCTTCCACCCTAACTTTGAAAAAACTGTGGATACCACTAAAACAAATATTGCATTAACCCTCCACCATATAAAATAACATGTAAAGAAAAGAATCAAGAAAGTTAGTTAGGATATAGCCCTCCACACCAAACACTCAAACTCCAAAAAACTCCCAGCATGAACTGCAAGAGAGAGCGAGAGAGAGAGAGAGAGGTGGTTAGTCTATTTGAAGTATTGTATTAGGCTTATGTGGTCTAAAAAGGAAGGAAAATACAATCACGAGGATCCACTTTTCAAGACAATATAGCGACTCACAGACTGTGCATTGCGCAAACAAAACAACCCTCGCCATATCAACTGGAATTACATGGACCTAGTACTGAATTTCTTATTGAAAACAAACATTTGAATAAGAAGAAACTGTCACATTGTTACAGACCCAACAACATTATATAGTATCCCTTCCTCGTGAAGAAAAGCACATGAGCTAATTTATGCAGCAGCATACAAGACATTTTTGGACTCACCATTGTTGTGCTGTGCTCACTTGAACAGGAAGGTGGCTTGGTGGTCCTTCTTGTGAGAAAATGTTGTCATCAAATATGCTTTCAATGCAACTGGGAACTTGAAGAAAAAGTTGAATCATGACTTCAGTGATCTTCAGGTAGGAGCTCTAGAAAGAGGCCTGAGTTCTCCACTTGGAAATCCGAGTTGGTTGACTGTTCAAAACGTATTTTCCCAATCTGAGGTCATTTGTTTTCAGAGTTCCCAGTTGTCTTGAACTCACTGAAGTCTGAGATTTCCCAGTTACAAGTTTCCAGTTGTTTTGAACAAGGCAGAAGTCATGCTGGATTGACAGCATGTTCAATGTATTCAAGCTTTTCTGGACCATGTTATTGTGAGTGAATGTTTATCTTTTTAAGCTTAAAAAGATAACATTTCAGACAGGTGTTTTAAATCCTTAAACCCAGACTTGGACCACACACCCTCTCCACCGAATAGCAGGCAGGGAAAGCAAAATAGTGATTGCTTTGCAACGCTTGCAGTTAGCCCCTGATTCCTTCCAAACCAGTAATTTTTGAATTTGCAATTTCCAACTTGTTGTGTAATGTTTATGTTGTCATGACGTTGGCCTGGGGGATAGGTTTATGACAGTCATAAATACCTCTTCCCCCCTTTTTCCTCTCTCTACCCTACTGAGGTTACATTTAAAAAAAAAACTTGGTTAACATAGAGATTCTGGGAACATCAGAATGTGGGGGGAAATTAACTATATTCTGGTAATCTGAACAATTGAACATATGCGGAATGTCTCATCAATGATAAGTTGACATAAACTTTACAGTGGAAAGTCTACACATCAGAGTTCTCGGATTCACATGGTATTGTTGTTCAATTTAAATGTTTGAATATGAAATTATTTGTGACGGGATGAAATCTGATTTTAGCTTCAAAAATGTGAGATGTGGGTTTTCATAAGTTAGGGCTGCTCACTCAGTTGCCCGCCTCTGTGAAGGGACATGGGCTATAAAACTTTTCAAACACGCCCTCTTCTCCCATCCTATATAAAGCCTTGACGACAATAGAACTTCCTGTTCCGAGGATATGAGGGCGACGGTCCTATGTCAGAATGGTTCAGATAACTACAGAACGAAGCCAACATCAGCATGAGCTTTGGTTGCGAATGGTATGAACTTTTTAACTCTTATTCACTACAGAAGTGATACCACCTAGCTGTGGAGTTAGCGACTGCAGCTGCAAACGCAGGTTAGGAAGGAACAGACAGAGTATCCCGTCTATCACACAACGACATTACTACAACGTATCCAATTGACAACCAGAGACATTCTTCAAAGGACAGAGGACTCGGTTTGGCAACACGGCCTTCCATCTACCACCAACCTACTGAAGCGCAGCTCAGAGTAAATATTTATTGCATTTTCCTTTTCCAAATGGGCGGTAATTTAGAATGCATAAGATACTGTATTTACGATAGCACAGCTTCGCCTTTGTTCCTGTCTTCCCGCTCTTTCACTCAACCCAGCCCCTTTTCCTTTGTATAATAAGCCGTCATATCTGTTCCGCCCACTAGGGACGTTTTCCTTTATGACGTAATTTGTCATCAAGTTATGATTAATTGTGTGTATGTGAATTCTGTGTGATTAGTTAGGTATTTATTAAATAAATAATTAAACCCAATTAAGATTAATGTTGACTGCTATGGATGTAAAATATTAGGAAGATAACAGCTCAATAAATATTATTTTGTGGTGCCCGACTCTCTAGTTAATTACATTTACATGATTAGCTCAATCAGGTAATAGTAATTACGGAGAAATTACTTTATTGAATAGCATGTCATATCACTTAATCCGGCATAGCCAAAGACACGACAATGTCCAATGGCCGATGAGCACTGATACCTTTTATCTATAATTCATCTTCATATGACAAGGATTGATAAGGATTTACCAGTAGATTGTCGACATGATTCATGACGTTGACCGCTTGCCTAGCTTGCTAGCTAAGATTTTAAAAGTAACATGATCAGTCCAATCAAAGCTACGGTAGATATAATGTGATTTGACGTCATTTTATCTGTGGCGAATTACCTTGAACCGCCTCGGATGGGCACTTCTAATGTAAGTCTTTGGCAGCACCCAAGGGGGCTTGAACTGCCTAGCTCTCCCTATAGATTCTGCGGCGATGTAGTGCCCCCATGAGTGACAGAACACTGAGCCAATCACGCCTACGTCTGTATATTCCTCCGGCTGCCCCTCCACCACAGAAAGCACCGAGCTAGGCTGAAACACCTATGTTTTGGAGCTGCCTTACTCAGGAAAGAAACCATGTTTGTATGTGGCTTTATTAACTCAATATTATTTTTTTTTAACATTGCTTGCAAAAGTATATGTGACATTAATTAATGTCAACACTAAACAGGTGGGGCTCACCTGCCCTGAATGACGGGTCGCCACTGAGCAGCTCGACTGATCTGATGTGTGTTTCATATTTAAGGTGTGCTCCTTAGCTTCCTAAGGCTGTTATAGAGTGAGAGAGCAAGAGTGAGTAGAGAGGGAGAGAATGATTGCTAAACTGAATCTAAAGCAATCAAACAGAGGGCTGTGACACTCTCATGTGTTTTTAGCAGCAGTTATCAACCTGTCTCTCCCTCCCTCCCTCCCTCCCTCCCTCCCTCCCTCCCTCCCTCCCTCCCTCCCTCCCTCCCTCCCTCCCTCCTCTGTTATAGACTATGTGGCTGAAGTATTATATTCCATCACATTAAATAGAATGTGAGGAATGGACGGGGGGGGGATGAGGGAGAGACAGGCTGATAACTGCTGCTAAAAACACATGAGAGTGTCACGAAGCGTTATTACCAAAGCTCGGGTAGCAAGCAAACTTTCCAAATTGAATCCCTCGTCACCTCTGCTTGAGGTGATATGAGTAAAACATGTTAAGAAGTGGAGTGGCTTAAAGAGGATTACAGAGGCTATGGATAGGCATTGCGTTCCTTGATGCAACGTTTTTTGTACCACAAGCATTGTACCAGGAGATAAGTCTAGTGCATAGGCACAAGTCTTAGAAGTCCTCAACAAGTTCTTAGTTGGGGCTGTGGGTTGGTATATCACAATGCCTATACGGTCAACATTTTCAGTCTCAGCACTATATTTTTAATACATTTCCATTTGATAATAGGCTGTAAAATATCAGAAGAGAGTTTGAACATTAAAATAGCGCCTTTATGATAGTAAAAACACCCTTACAACACAATCTATAATATCATGAGTGGGTCTCTTTCTCCCAAGTCATGGATTCTCATCAATATCCATCAGCCAAAGGGGCCAGCTGGGACAAAGGTGAAGTACGGCCTTTCTAAAGTAATCTAATCATTATTGATGTCTGGCATAATAACTCAACATGTTTAAAGAGCCAGCTTCCACCAAGTCTAATATCATTACAACCAGCCATAAATCTATCCAAACCCTTAAGGGGAAAAAAAGTTGAATCCATTCAAATTCGCTGAAGAATTTTGATGAAGTCCCAAGGCCCTATAATAGAACAAGGGTCTGCCAATCTTGTTTAAATTGCAGAATTTGACATTATTGGATATCTTGCCTTGTACATTTTGATTTCCTCTCAGTGATTTCATTCCTCACCCTCCTCAACACTAAGGCTCCATTTACAGTTTTTCTCAATTGCTAAAACACTAAAACCCATTGGCTGAACAAAGTTCTCAGTTGCCTGGACTCATTTAGCTAATTATGCAGTCTGTTGTCAATACCTTAAACCATTTCACATGGTAAAACACAATTTGCAGATCTCACTTAGACTTTTCAGCAAAACTCTAAACACAGTATCACAGAGACAAAGGACAAGTTTGTGAGATGCAGGGTAGAGTACTGTAAAAATAGGGGTACAAGGAGGAGGAAGAACAAAAAACAAAATTGCAAAGAGCAAAGCAGAGTAGTAATTTCAGATAAATTTTGAGCTACTATGATAGAACATATTTTCGTTCATCAAAAGACAATGACGGAAAAATATGAATATTTTTTTAGATTAAAAATGTACTTCTCCCTGAGGATTGTATGTTTTGAACAATGTGTTTTCTATTTTTTGGTGTATTGTTTACTGACTGCTTGAAAGTGTATATAATTTTGATCACTTTGTTTATGATTTGAGAGCAGTGTTTGATTTTGAACACAGATAAAACTGTTTTGAGGCGAATGTTTCATTTTGCAAGAGGATTCAGAGGTTATGTAAATAGTGCTTGAAGATGAGGTTTTGTGTTTAATGTTTTCAGGAAATGGAGCAAGGTTTCAGAAATTGTGTTTCAGCAATTGAGAAAAACTGTAATTACAGATATGTAATCAGTACCAGCTATGGTCATGTGCCATATCACCAACCAGACATATGTGAGTGGCCTGGCATCTGTGTGTGAGAGAGAGGGAGAGAGAGAGAGAGAGAGAGAGAGAGAGAGAGAGAGAGGGAGAAAGTGAGAGAGAGAGACAGAAAGACAGAAAGACAGAAAGAGAGACAGAGAAAGAGGGAGAAAGTGAGAGAGAGAGACAGAAAGACAGAAAGAGAGAGACAGAGCGAGAAAAAGACAGCAAAAGAGAGAGAGAGAGAAAGTTGAGGGAGGGTACATTCTCAGACCCTCAGTCATTGTGGATGTGACACCATGGGTGTGGAACCCTTCAGTCAGCGAGAAGAACTAGTCTGGGATATGAGGGATGACACCTGGTGGCACAGGGCACAAACAATCAGCTAGGGGTGACTGAGGAGGCTGAGGAGAGGAGTGACAGCAAGCTGCAGTCCACAGTGGTAGCAGCCATAGTGCTGTAACTTAGTTTTGGTGGCTAAAGTAAGAGTTCATAGCAGTAGAAGTAAAGTACTTCTAGCCAATTGGAGTTTACCTTCTTTAATCTTGTTCTGAGGGCAGCTCTGCCTCGTGGGCAAAAACATTGATAATTGGTTGGCAGAACAAGACTGAGTAAAGACAACTCCACTGCCTGTAGTGAAACTGGCATCTGTGTTGTGGTGATCCGTCTACAGAAGTAGGCTCTCAGAGGGAGAATGACAATATCAAAACCTGTCATTTCTGTTGATCTCGGTGAGACAGGTTCTATTATCTGCAACCGTGAACTAGAACGGATGTTGACATTTGTTGATGGTTTCAATTGAATTGAGGAAATTGTGGCTTTCTAGACAGTCCTCTCATTTCAGTCCTCAAGATGGACAGCACTTGCAATCGCCTCCAGGAGGTGACTACTGAGTGATATATTTCAAGCAAATCCATATTTAACATAGTGATGTGCTTGACATCTCCCTATGGTAGAATGTCTATACAGACTTCACGTTGAAAGTCCTCACATTCATTGGATATTTCTGAATGGGGTGGCTCTAAGCAATGCGTTCCATATACACTGAGTGTACAAAGCATTAGGAACACCTTCCTAATATTGAGTTGAACCCCCTTTTGCCCTCAGAACAGACTCAATTCGTAAGGGAATGGACTCTACAAGGTGTCGAAAGCGTTCAACTAGGATGCTGGCCCATATTGACTCCAGTGTTTCCCACAGTTGTGTCACACATTTGCAAAAGCATTCAACAATATTGCAGGGATGATTTACGATGAACTGGGAGAGACACCTCAATATAACGCAAAGAAAGCAAGTGGATGAGGTCCCGAATGGATCCAAACTGTCCAATAGGTGCGCGCGCAAACTGAATGAGGTTCGGAAGTCTTGAGGCAACCGGTACACACATACAGTGTAGCGTAGAGGAGATGCAACTTTAAAGTACCTTTTATTATGACAGCAACAAGTGGAGGCGGTGCGCTGGCGAGGTGAGTTATACCTACTGCGTTCATTCTATGTTCGGTCACTCTCCACTCGATACTGATTCGTTTGTTGGTTTGCATTTAACTTTACGTCGATGGAGCAACCGTATAGCCCTGACTGGACCATACTCTCATTCTGAAAACAAGTCGGGAGAAAAAGACAGGGTAAGTAGTGCTATGGACAGTTGATTTATAAAAGGTCGATATTATTTATAAAAGGTGGATATTATTGAAGATTTGTATGTTTTGATATTTTTCTACGTCTTTTTAGGTCGTTCAAAAAGTACATTCCTATTACTTTTTAGACTACAGAAATCATCAATTGAGTTGGATGGGGAATTAAGCTCGCAAGTTAACGATGTCATTGTCCTGTGCGTGTAACAATAACACCTGAACTTGAAATAAATGATACTACCTCCGGTTCTTCATCATCATCACCACCACCACCTTAATGATGACCATTAGACTATATTAACAGTGACACTAATAAAACAGACCCTCTACCATGCATGGGACGATCCATAAAGAAAAATAAGAACGTACTTTCTCCACCTGAATGACCTCTTGCATTCTGAAAAGTGAGTCGCCTTGTTAAAACTGCTTATGTTTTTCTGCTTGCGGACCACTGGCAGCCTAATTGTACCTATGGACGTACTGTATGTCACGAGAAGGATAAATCTAACATTTAGGTTTCTGTGACGCCCTGGGTTACAGAGACAAAGCAGACCCTCTGTCCGCGGGTGATCATAGGCTATATATATATACTGTTTGATGTTTTGGTTTCAGTCGGACATGTAGCTTAACTGTGGCTAAATGAAGCTGTGGTGTCTAGCTAATAATGTGGTGGTAGATCTGTGAGGGTTCATGGACTTCAAACAGGCAGACGGAGAGCAGGACATGTTGGCTGAATGCTATGGTTTCCCTTGAGCTTGTTGTGAGGTTATAAACCACCTTTGACATGAATGAATGCTGCGCAAACATTTGGAGAGTGCAAAAAGTCACTGTCTCTGGAATGTTGTCAGCAAATATTAATCAAATGAAAGGAAATGTTGAGTCACAGTTTCTGTTTGGTCTATGTAAAAGTGTTCAATAGAAAACAAATCACAGGGAAAAATTCCTCAATGATTTCAATGATTCTGGGAACGTTCCTCAAGAGTTTTACAGTAGGCTTGCTGCTGTGAATCTCCATGGTCCGGAATTTGGAGTAACCACCTGGAACTATCAGAGCAATTCTATTATTACTAGGGTAATGTATCTTTTCTATTTATACTGTCAGGGCAAAGGACTGGAGATACTCTCTTTGCGTTCAGCACTGTAAGAAATAGGAGAACAGGCGCACACCATGCAGTACAGTGTCAATCAAATTCAAAAGACCACATTGTCGTGTAGTTATTTTTTTAGCTTAGGAAAATTGGTGCTCAAATTGGATAAACAATGTTTCCCTTTAATGCATTATCAATACCTATTTTTAACAAATCAAAATATTTTTTTGTTTTGCAGAGTGCCATTGATGAAGGAATTTTTTTAAAGGATGCTTTTTCAATGCACTGTTTTTCAAGACCTTTGTGCATCAAGAAATCAATAGATATGATTTCTACCAGATGGAATTACGGAATATAAAAGCCTGGCTTGTCTCACTACTACATCTCACACACTGGATTGACTCACTACTACATCTCAAACACTGGCTTGTCTCACTACTACATCTCAAACACTGGCTTGTCTCACTACTACAGCTCAAACACTGGCTTCTCTCACTACTACATCTCACTACTACATCTCAAACACTGGCTTGTCTCACTACTACATCTCAAACACTGGCTTGTCTCACTACTACATCTCAAACACTGGCTTCTCTCACTACTACATCTCAAACACTGACTTGTCTCACTACTACATCTCAAACACTAACTTGTCTCACTACTACATCTCAAACACTGGCTTGTCTCACTACTACAGCTCAAACACTGGCTTCTCTCACTACTACATCTCAAACACTGGCTTGTCTCGCTACTACATCTCAAACACTGGCTTGTCTCACTACTACATCTCAAACACTGGCTTGTCTCACTACTACATCTCAAACACTGGCTTCTCTCACTACTACATCTCACTACTACAACTCAAACACTGGCTTCTCTCACTACTACATCTCAAACACTGGCTTCTCTCACTACTACATCTCAAACACTGGCTTGTCTCACTACTACATCTCAAACAGTGGCGTGTCTCACTACTACATCTCAAACACTGGTTAGTCTCACATCTCAAACACTGGCTTGTCTCACATCTCAAACACTGGCTTTCCTCACATCTCAAACACTGGCTTGTCTCACATCTCAAACACTGGCTTGTCTCACTACTACATCTCAAACACTAACTTGTCTCACTACTACATCTCAAACACTGGCTTGTCTCACTACTACAGCTCAAACACTGGCTTCTCTCACTACTACATCTCAAACACTGGCTTTTCTCACTACTACATCTCAAACACTGGCTTCTCTCACTACTACATCTCACTACTACATCTCACTACTACATCTCAAACACTGGCTTCTCTCACTACTACATCTCAAACACTGGCTTATTTCACTACTACATCTCAAACACTGGCTTGTCTCACTACTACATCTCAAACACTGGCTTGTCTCACTACTACATCTCAAACACTGGCTTGTCTCACTACTACATCTCAAACACTGGCTTCTCTCACTACTACATCTCACTACTACATCTCAAACACTGGCTTGTCTCACTACTACATCTCAAACACTGGCTTCTCTCACTACTACATCTCACTACTACATCTCAAACACTGGCTTGTCTCACTACTACATCTCAAACACTGAATTGTCTCACTACTACATCTCAAACACTGGCTTGTCTCACTACTACATCTCAAACACTGGCTTCTCTCACTACTACATCTCAAACACTGACTTGTCTCACTACTACATCTCAAACACTAACTTGTCTCACTACTACATCTCAAACACTGGCTTGTCTCACTACTACAGCTCAAACACTGGCTTCTCTCACTACTACATCTCAAACACTGGCTTGTCTCGCTACTACATCTCAAACACTGGCTTGTCTCACTACTACATCTCAAACACTGGCTTGTCTCACTACTACATCTCAAACACTGGCTTCTCTCACTACTACATCTCACTACTACATCTCAAACACTGGCTTGTCTCACTACTACATCTCAAACACTGAATTGTCTCACTACTACATCTCAAACACTGGCTTGTCTCACTACTACATCTCAAACACTGGCTTCTCTCACTACTACATCTCACTACTACATCTCAAACACTGGCTTGTCTCACTACTACATCTCAAACACTGAATTGTCTCACTACTACATCTCAAACACTGGCTTGTCTCACTACTACATCTCAAACACTGGCTTCTCTCACTACTACATCTCAAACACTGACTTGTCTCACTACTACATCTCAAACACTAACTTGTCTCACTACTACATCTCAAACACTGGCTTGTCTCACTACTACAGCTCAAACACTGGCTTCTCTCACTACTACATCTCAAACACTGGCTTGTCTCGCTACTACATCTCAAACACTGGCTTGTCTCACTACTACATCTCAAACACTGGCTTGTCTCACTACTACATCTCAAACACTGGCTTCTCTCACTACTACATCTCACTACTACAACTCAAACACTGGCTTCTCTCACTACTACATCTCAAACACTGGCTTCTCTCACTACTACATCTCAAACACTGGCTTGTCTCACTACTACATCTCAAACAGTGGCGTGTCTCACTACTACATCTCAAACACTGGTTAGTCTCACATCTCAAACACTGGCTTGTCTCACATCTCAAACACTGGCTTTCCTCACATCTCAAACACTGGCTTGTCTCACATCTCAAACACTGGCTTGTCTCACTACTACATCTCAAACACTGGCTTGTCTCACTACTACAGCTCAAACACTGGCTTCTCTCACTACTACATCTCAAACACTGGCTTTTCTCACTACTACATCTCAAACACTGGCTTCTCTCACTACTACATCTCACTACTACATCTCACTACTACATCTCAAACACTGGCTTCTCTCACTACTACATCTCAAACACTGGCTTATTTCACTACTACATCTCAAACACTGGCTTGTCTCACTACTACATCTCAAACACTGGCTTGTCTCACTACTACATCTCAAACACTGGCTTGTCTCACTACTACATCTCAAACACTGGCTTCTCTCACTACTACATCTCACTACTACATCTCAAACACTGGCTTGTCTCACTACTACATCTCAAACACTGAATTGTCTCACTACTACATCTCAAACACTGGCTTGTCTCACTACTACATCTCAAACACTGGCTTCTCTCACTACTACATCTCACTACTACAACTCAAACACTGGCTTCTCTCACTACTACATCTCAAACACTGGCTTCTCTCACTACTACATCTCAAACACTGGCTTGTCTCACTACTACATCTCAAACAGTGGCGTGTCTCACTACTACATCTCAAACACTGGTTAGTCTCACATCTCAAACACTGGCTTGTCTCACATCTCAAACACTGGCTTTCCTCACATCTCAAACACTGGCTTGTCTCACATCTCAAACACTGGCTTGTCTCACTACTACATCTCAAACACTGGCTTGTCTCACTACTACAGCTCAAACACTGGCTTCTCTCACTACTACATCTCAAACACTGGCTTTTCTCACTACTACATCTCAAACACTGGCTTCTCTCACTACTACATCTCACTACTACATCTCACTACTACATCTCAAACACTGGCTTCTCTCACTACTACATCTCAAACACTGGCTTATTTCACTACTACATCTCAAACACTGGCTTGTCTCACAACTACATCTCAAACACTGGCTTGTCTCACTACTACATCTCAAACACTGGCTTGTCTCACTACTACATCTCAAACACTGACTTGTCTCACTACTACATCTCAAACACTGGCTTGTCTCACTACTACATCTCAAACACTGGCTTGTCTCACTACTACAGCTCAAACACTGGCTTCTCTCACTACTACATCTCAAACACTGGCTTGTCTCACTACTACATCTAAAACAGTGGCTTGTCTCACTACTACATCTCAAACACAGGCTTGTCTCACTACTACATCTCAAACACTGGCTTCTCTCACTACTACATCTCAAACACTGGTTTGTCTCACTACTACATCTCAAACACTTGCTTCTCTCACTACTACATCTCAAACACTGGCTTCTCTCACTACTACATCTCAAACACTGGCTTTCCTCACATCTCAAACACTGGCTTGTCTCACTACTACATCTAAACACTGGCTTGTCTCACTACTACATCTCAAACAGTGGCTTGTCTCACTACTACATCTCAAACACTGGCTTCTCTCACTACTACATCTCAAACACTTGCTTCTCTCACTACTACATCTCAAACACTGGCTTCTCTCACTACTACATCTCAAACACTGGCTTTCCTCACATCTCAATCACTGGCTTGTCTCACTACTACATCTAAACACTGGCTTGTCTCACTACTACATCTCAAACAGTGGCTTGTCTCACTACTACATCTCAAACACTGGCTTGTCTCACTACTACATCTCAAACACTGGCTTGTCTCACTACTACATCTCAAACACTGGCTTGTCTCACTACTACATCTCAAACAGTGGCTTGTCTCACTACTACATCTCAAACACAGGCTTGTCTCACTACTACATCTCAAACACTGGCTTGTCTCACTACTACATCTCAAACACTGGCTTGTCTCACTACTACATCTCAAACACTGGCTTGTCTCACTACTACATCTCAAACAGTGGCTTGTCTCACTACTACATCTCAAACACAGGCTTGTCTCACTACTACATCTCAAACACTGGCTTGTCTCACTACTACATCTCAAACAGTGGCTTGTCTCACTACTACATCTCAAACACTGGCTTGTCTCACTACTACAGCTCAAACATGCTTTGTTATGTTCATCTACCCAGGACTTCACAGAGTTACAACAAAAACGATTTTCCACTAAATGGATCATTAAAGAAATAGCCATGGCCTGTTTCTCTCTTTTAATCTCTCTCTCTCTCTATTTCAGATTCCTTGCCTTCAGAGGACTGAGTGATAGGCTGTCCTGAAACTTGTGCTACAGTATGTCTGGATCGAAATGATATGCCCACTCTTTTCCTCTTCTGTCTAGTTGGAACCCATCTTTTGTATTCCTCCGGACTGTCTTTGGTCAAACTCTACAGTCACTTCACTGGACTCTAATGGATGGATATGGGGATGAAGATAGAGGGTTATTAATCTGGTACAGGATCAAATGATATGTATATGAGTAGCTGCTGTGTACCATCAATAGTCATTGAAACCTGCTCTGGAACCGCAGGGATAGTCAGGTATTTTACCGGCTGAGCTAATGGGGCCTCCTCAGCCACGTTGGCAAGTCCTGTTCCCTTCTTCTTTCTGTGTCTCCACTTCCCCCGTGAGGACGTTATGTCTCGTGGTGGCCCTCATGGTTGTCATGGCGACACCGTGCCCCAAGAGCTGTCACTGCTCAGAGAGGAATGGCGTGGTGGTGCAGTGCGTCTCCCGGAGCCTTGACCAGATCCCTCCGGACCTACCGGAAGACACCGTCACCCTCCTGCTCTCGTCCAACCGGATCAGCCACATCCCCAACCAGGCCTTCAAGGACCTCCGCCGCCTCAAGGAGCTGGACCTGTCGCATAACCACATCGAGAGTATCGACGCAGGGGCCTTCCTGGGGGTCTCCGAGGGACTCCGCTCCCTGGACCTCTCCAACAACCAGCTCCGCAGCGTCCCCAAGGAGGCCTTCACCAAGCTGAGTGCCCGTATAAGACTCTCCAACAACCCCTGGCACTGCGAGTGTTCCCTCCAGGAGGTACTGAGGGAGCTGAGGCTGGATCCTGAGACGGTCAACGAGGTGAGCTGCCACACCTCTGTCCAGGACGAGTACGCCGGCCGGCCCGTCATTCAGGTCCTGGACTCTGGCATCAACTTCTGTAACTTCCACCACAAGACCACCGACGTGGCCATGTTCGTGACCATGTTCTGCTGGTTCGCCATGGTGATCGCCTACGTCATCTACTACGTCAGGCACAACCAGGAGGACGCGAGGAGACACATGGAGTACCTCAAGTCTCTACCCAGATCCTCCCAGATCAGCAAGGACTTTGACACAGCCAGCACTGTGCTCTAGCAGTGCTCTATGTGTGGTGGCAGTGACAGCGGTGGGGGTTCTTACATGTCCATGGGATAGTAAACACAGTGGCAAACTTGCAAGGTGTATGTACAGTAACTATTTTGAATGTGAAGACGGGCCTCTGGACGAGCCACTGGACTGCACCTACCCGTCTGCACGTGCCTGACCGGCTCGCAGTGGGCCTCGGGTTCGTCAGTGCAATCAACCTTTTTGTGTCGACTGTTTATGAAGTCATGGGGTCAATACCTTTTGAGATTTATTTTTTATTGGGAAGAAACATGACCTCTACTTCTCATCGTCATATGTTTTCCCAACAGTAGGATTTAATGAGAAATATATTGTATAAGTCTCTGAGAGTGTCTCCATATTGATTTGGTTGTTGTGATTGGTTGTAGTGCTATACAGTACTATTGATCTAGTCATTGTGATTGGCTGTTACACTGGACTGAATGTTCATCTTGTGTCTTCAAGTGCCTAGAAACAGTAAACAGTACCTCAACCAAGGCACTGTGAAAGCAAATGTTGAACTACAAAATCCCTTTAAAGCTAGAATCCTTATCCACTGGGCACAGATGTCATTTCAATGTCTAGTTTTGATCTAATTTTGGTTGAGTTGTCAGCTAACGTCAATTCGATGTGAAATCAACAAAACATTTCACCATGTCGTTGGGTTTGGGTTAAAAGTTGGGGGAAAATACGACCTTCCCTTACGTTGATGACTTTTTTCAAATCTAATCATTTTCCCACATTGATTCAACATCATCACATAGATTTTTGATTTTAAAGGACGGTGGAAACAACGTTGATTCAATCTATTTTTGCCCAGTGGGAGTTGTTAGATCCATTTTTTGACTTATAAATGAATGATACATACCCATTGATTCTTAAGGAATATAATGTATAAATGCCTCGTGAGCTTAGTTCAACTGTCGTACCCAATCAGAACCCCAGATATGTGCTTTTTTTGCTTCAATGTTTGCAAACAAGGTAAATGTAAACAAATACTGTCTGGCTTTAAAACATGGTTAAAACGGTCATTTGTTTGATTATGTCCATAGCTATGTCTATGAATTTGACAGTGGTTACATTTCTCCAGGCTTTTCACTAAACAGAGGGGCACCACTTTGTTATTGTTTTAGCTGAAGATTCTAGCTTTAATATGTCATGTTAAATATTTTAGATGTTGTGAAGGGTGTTATGAATCATTTACCATTACTTATTTTGGCAATCAATGTGATGCCACTTTCAGGACATAAATCTTTAAATACTCATATCGGATTTAGTTCCCAAACTGTCAAACACCCTTCTACAGACTTT
The DNA here is from genome assembly GCF_057628025.1 of Oncorhynchus mykiss. Lineage (NCBI taxonomy): Eukaryota > Metazoa > Chordata > Actinopteri > Salmoniformes > Salmonidae > Oncorhynchus > Oncorhynchus mykiss. The sequence goes on from NC_143028.1 coordinate 7,214,069, forward strand.
GATCGATGCTGATGTTGCGTCAGAAAGTCTATGATGACCAACAGTTGGAAGTAGTCTATACTTCCTCAGTAGTGTATGTGTTCTGTATTGTTTTGTCTCTATTGGTTTGTATGTTTGTCCCTTTCATAGTATGGGATGTAGTTTATGTTTAGGAGAGAGGAACTGATGAAAGGAAAGTGAGAAAAGGAGACGTTCTAATGTTTTATTGAGACTTGTGTTGAAACGGAGAAACGTTGACCATGAAATCTGTCTTTGTCTGTCGTTTAGCCCCAGGGATATGTCTTGATCTTGTTGCGCTCGTCTCTCTTTCTAATTATTCTTAGCAAAATGGTTGTGAATCAACCGTTGTCGTTTTTATATCTGAAATAAAACGGTCTCTAACTACTAGTAATCCTGTTTTGTTTCAGTCAGAAACAGAAAGGTAGTCGTTTCTGAATACCTTGACTTTTTACTTTGCATATGGAAGAGAATTCCTACACTTCCTTTTTATGACTGAATTCATGATGAGGTTGTCCAATCTTCTTTCTCTCTTTCCGAGGACATGGTTGAGTGCACTTTATTGTGGTGTGTGGTTTCTATCGGTCTCATCTCTCTCTCTCTCTTCTCTGTCTCTCTCTCATCTCATATGTACTGTGTCTGATTGAGGCTGTGAAGGTATTCTAGGAAACAAGTGTGGTTTTAAAAATTAGATGTGGTGGAATGCCTCAAAAGGAAATCTCACTATTCTGACCCTATCTGACCTGCAGAGGCTAAACTCAAATCTGAAGTATGGCTTTATAATGAGATTTCCTATTTATTCCCACAGAACATACATCATTATGAATTATACAGCACATGCTGAACATGGAATACACCCCCCCCCCCCCCCCCATTTATTATAGGAGCAAGACATGGAACAAAGAATGACTCAAACCCAAAATAGGTTAACGCTCTCACTGATGCAATCCAAATCTGGACCAAATCTCACACAACAAATGTTGTTTATTGGTTTTACCCCAACAGTATATATAGGTCAAATGTATATCTGGTATAATCCTAATAGTATAATTCAATTCACTAGTGTACAAGACGTATGTTGAGGCATCGTTATTTATTGATCAATGATGTGCCATTTCACCAACATTCACTGATGTGATCTAAGTTATATTATAAACTGGGTGGTTCAAGTCCTGAATGCTGATTGGCTGACAGCCATGGTATATCCGCATTGCGTCATGCCTAAGAACAGCCCTTCGCCGTGGTATATTGGCCATATACCACACACCCTTATTGCTTAACTATAAATCTTGAGAGGATTCTCACCATCATATTGTATAACCTACTAGTTGTAGCCCAACAGTACAGAAACTTTAAACAGAGTTATGTATATCTTGTTTACTATTATCACTAAACGCACTAGAGAATACACAAAACATTCACAGCAAATCCTGTATGTTGAGGGACAATGATTTATTGATCAACGACGTGACATTTTACCAACGTGATTGCTCTTGTCCTATCTTTGATATTCTATGTATATCTGAGCCGGTGTAAATCTCAGTTGGATTTTTATGTGAGAGATTCGACTGCAGACTCTGTTTCCCTGAATGAGAATAACGTTACCTACTAAGAAAATACATACTGTTTATTGAGTCATAAATGTGGAATTGGAGTGCGTGTGCAGTAGGAAGCCTCTGCAGTGCATCCCAAATGGGACCCTATTCCCTACATAGTGCACTACTTTTGACCAGAGCCCTATGGCTCATTAGTTTATCATGCCAAACTCAGTAGCCTGGTGTCTGGCGTAAATGACTCTGGCCAAAGCAATATAGACGTTTGTATTAATCATTTGGGGCATTTTAATCAATATTTGGTTTACATTTGACTTATCTGCATAATGTGGGATTTTAGCTAGATTTACACACACATTCTATGACTCAATGCAGAGTAACTTAACTTATATTACTTATAAGATTCAAATAAGAACTTTAAGGGCAATCAATCCATTCTTTCTGCATATGAAAGAAGTGAAAGTGCATACTTAAATTCTAGTCCTTATGGTAATTGTGACATTTCTTGAAATTGCAACTATTGTCTATGATGATAGCCCAATGGGAAATTATACCATTTGTCCATCGCCAAATCTAAAGGTTATTTTCTGAGGTCATTTTCCAAAATAGCTTTTCCAATGACACAATCAGAACTTAATAAAGGATCTTCTGTCTGCATATCACATTAGACCAGACAATTAGAATAGCTAGAGTGTTCTGAGCTGTCCTAATAGCTGCTTCAATTTGTCTCCTCAGCTTTCTCTGTATTTTCCACTCTTCCCCCTTGATCTCAGAGCCAAGTAGTTTAAGAATGATAGGCCTATAGTGTGTGTATAAGTAGGGTGCTATATAGTAGCACCATGTGTAGGTTATAACGCAGTTTCTGGAGGACGACACAGCTAATCCACAACAGGAACTGCCATATATGGGCATTGTCTTCCATATTGAAATGCAGCTTTAGAGCAGGAATTCCATGTATGGGCACATACTTTCATATTGGACCGTGGTTTTGAGCAGGAACTCCATACATGGGCACCGACACCCATATTGGACCGTTGCCTATTAGCAAAGAACTCCATATATGGACATAGAGCTGTGACCATGCCAATTCGCACACCTGCATCCAATCTTCACTAGCCACAAGCCCACCTCAGTCACCTGAATCGCATTGCTTAATCAATCACCCTCATAGTATTTAAACGTAATCCATCGTCATTCCTTTGTACATCTGCCTAACAAATACTCTGTGCTGCAAGGCCCTCGGGCATCAACTGTAAGACATGGACTGTTTTGCCTTTGGAGGAATTTTCTGACACAGCTGTCCCAGAAACAATAAGGTTTGTCTGCTAGACAAGTGACTCTTCCTGCAGCCCTTTCCTCGGCCCCTACACCTGCTTGGGGCAGATCTCCAGCCATCCTCAGACTGCTCCACCTAATGACTTGTCACAGAGTGAAAATTAAAGTAATATTTGAAATGCGTTCTCCACAGTCCCTCTCCATGGTGTGGCTACACAGTACAACCCCTGCCTCCTCATGGCGCCGCTCCCTGACCTACCTCCATGACGATCCACCACACCGCTCCTTCCCTGCAGTCCATTTTGCCTTCTGGCAGTTCCCTGCTCCTCCAGATGAGCAATTCTGGCAGCCATGACCTGTACCCTTTGTCTGCCTGGATCATTTTGGGGGCAACCAAAAGCCTTTGTCAGAGTCTTAAAACTCATTCCACCAACACGGTAATCCATTGAAAGATGCACCAAACTGGGGAACATGAACCCATAGATACGAAGACAACCTCAGCGCAAGATGCTGCTAAAGATGATGACAGAGTTAGCCCCAGAGGATAACCTGACAAAAGACTGCGGATATTCACTGGCTCCTGGATCAACTACCAGAATAACTACCATACCTCCCTCTCCACATCAACCTTCCCTGCACTGGCCAGTCCAGCACAACCTTGTACCAGGGCCTTTCCCTGCACTGGCCAGTCCAGCACAACCTTGGTCCAGGGCCTTTCCCTGCACTGGCCAGTCCATCACAACCTTGTACCAGGGCCTTTCCCTGCACTGGCCAGTCCAGCACAACCTTGGTCCAGGGCCTTTCCCTGCACTGGCCAGTCCAGCACAACCTTGGACCAGGGCCTTTCCCTGCACTGGCCAGTCCAGCACAACCTTGGACCAGGGCCTTTCCCTGCACTGGCCAGTGCAGCACAACCTTGGTCCAGGGCCTTTCCCTGCACTGGCCAGTGCAGCACAACCTTGGACCAGGGCCTTTCCCTGCACTGGCCAGTGCAGCACAACCTTGGTCCAGGGCCTTTCCCTGCACTGGCCAGTCCAGCACAACCTTGGTCCAGGGCCTTTCCCTGCACTGGCCAGTCCAGCACAACCTTGGACCAGGGCCTTTCCCTGCACTGGCCAGTGCAGCACAACCTTGGTCCAGGGCCTTTCCCTGCACAACCTTGGTCCATGTCCAAATCAACGTTTATTTGTCACGTGTGCCTGATACAACAGGTGTAGACTTTCAGTGAAATGCTTACTTACAGGCTCTAACCAATAGTGCGGAGAAAAAAAAGTGTGTGTGTGTAGGTAAGTAAAGAAATAAAACAACAGTAAAAAGACATTTGAAAATAAGAGTAGCAAGGCTATATACAGACACTGGTTAGTCAGGCTTATTGAGGTAGTATGTACATGTGGATATGGTTAAAGTGACTATGCATATAAGATAAAGAGAGAGTAGCAGCAGCGTAAAAGAGGGGTTGGGGGGGGGGGCACACAATGCAAATAGTCCGGGTAACCATTTGGTTACCTGTTCAGGAGTCTTATGACTTGGGGGTAAAAACTGTTGAGAAGCCTTTTTGTCCTAGACTTGGCACTCTGGTACCGCTTGCCATGCAGTAGTAGAGAGAACAGCCTATGGCTGGGGTCTTTGACAATTTTCAGGGTCTTCCTCTGACACCACCTGGTGTAGAGGTCCTGGATGGCAGGCAGCTTTTCCCCAGTGGTGTACTGGGCCGTACGCACTACCCTCTGAATTTTCTTGCGGTTGGAGGCCGAGCAATTGCCGTACCAGGCAGTGATGCAACCGGTCAGGATGCTCTCTGTTGCAGCTGTAGAACCTTTCGAGGATCTCAGGACCCATGCCAAATCTTTTTAGTTTCCTGAGGGGGAATAGGCTTTGTCGTGCCCTCTTCACGACTGTCTTGGTGTGTGTGGACTCCAAGGAATTTGCAGCTCTCAACCTGCTCCACTACAGCCCCGTCGATGAGAATGGGGACGTGCTCGGTGCTCCTTTTCTTGTAGTCCACAATCATCTCCTTAGTCTTGGTTACGTTGAGGGATAGGTTGTTATTTTGGCACCACCCGGCCAGGTCTCTGACCTAGGCTGTCTCGTCATTGTCGGTGATCAGGTCTACCTGTTATTGGGTACAGGGACTGTGTTGGTCTGCTTGAAGCATGTTGGTATTGCAGACTCAATCAGGGACATGTTGAAAATGTCAGTGAAGACCGGAACAGCTGATGCTCTCATGCATGCCTCAGTGTTGCTTGCCTTGAAGCGATCTTAGAAGTGATTTAGCTTGTCTGGTAGGCTTGTGTCACTGGGCAGCTCGTGGCTGTGCTTCCCTTTGTAGTCTGTAATAGTTTGCAAACCCTGCCACATCCGACGAGCGTTAGAGCCGGTGTAGTATGATTCAATCTTAGCCCTGTATTGACGCTTTTCCTGTTTGATGGTTTGTCGCAGGGCATAGCGGGATTTCTTGTAAGCTTCCGGGTTAGAGTCCCGCACCTTGAAAAGCAGCAGCTCTACTGCTGGCCTATCCATGGCTTCTGGTTGGGGTATGTACGTACAGTCACTGTGGGAACGATGCCCTCAATGTACTCATTGATAAAGCCAGTGACTGATGTGGTGTATTCCTCAATGTCATCGGAAGAATCCCGGAACATGTTCCAGTCTGTGATAGCAAAACAGTCCTGTAGTTTAGCATCTGCTTCATCTGACCATTTTTTATAGACGAGTCACTGGTGCTTCCTGCTTTAATTTTTGCTTGTAAACAGGAATCAGGAGGATAGAGTTCTGGTCGGATTTACCAAATGGAAGGCGAGGGAGAGCTCTATACGCATCTCTGTGTGTGAAGTGCAGGTGATCTACATTTTTTTCCCCTCTGGTTGCACATTTAACATGTTGACAGAGATTTGGTAGAACTGATTTAAGCTTCCCTGCATTTAAATCTCCGGCCACTAGGAGTGCCGCCTCAGGAAGAGTGGTTTCCTGTTTCATTATTTCCTACAGCTGGCTGAGTGTGGTCTTAGTGCCGGCATCTGTCTGTGGTGGTAAATAAACAGCCACGAAAAGTATAGCTGAGAACTCTCTAGGCAAGTGGTGTGAACTGCAGTTTATCACAATATACTCTACTTCAGGCGAGCAAAATCTAGAGACTTCCTTAGATTTCGTGCACCAGCTGTTGTTTACAAATATGCACAGACCGCCTCCCCTCGTCTTACCGGAGTGTGCTGTTCTATCCTGTCGGTGCAGCGTGTATCCCGCTAGCTGAATATCCATGTCGTCATTCAGCCACGATTCCATGAAACATAGGATATTACAGTTTTGATGTCCCGTTGGTAGGACATTCGTGATCGTACCTCATCTAGTTTATTGTCCAATGATTGCACGTTGGCTTGTAATATTGACGGTAAGGGCAGCTTTCCTATTTGCCTTCTGTGGGTCCGGATGAGGCATCCGGCTCATCTTCCTCTGTGTCACTTCCTTTTATGAATAATTGGGATGTCTGCCCTGTGGGGTGTTTGGAGAATATCGTGTGAGGCCTGCTTGCTGCTGTTGTTGTTGAAAATTGAAAAAATCTTTGTCTAATCCGAGGTGAGTGGTCGCTGTCCTGATATCTAGAAGCTCTTTTCTGCTGTAAGATACGGTTGCAGAAACATTATGTACAAAATAATTTACAAATATCGCCAAAAAAAACACATACAAAAGCACAACTGGTTAGGCGACCGTAAAACGGCGGCCATCTCCTCCGGCGCCATTTAAAGTGCCTGGGCAAGGCCTTTCCTTGTGCTGGGTGGTCTGGCACAACCCCAGTCAACAACTGGGGGTTGACCCTACCATGGAGGGGGTTCAGCGCAACCTTGGTCCAGGACTGGGGGTTGGGGCTTCCTTTCTCTAACTTCTTGCCCCTTCCACTCTTTTCAGGTCCTCATCTGACATTTGATGTGCTTCACTCTAGTGCATGTCTGCAAGCAAAACTTCAACCAGGTCGAGTGGATGACTCGGCTCCTTCACCAAAGTGCAACTTGGCCAGTCCATCTTGGTGCCCTACTGGAGCTCTGGCACCTTGCCTGGACCAAACCCTGCATCTCCTGAAATTCCTCCCTGCACTCCACACCTCTGGTGGCTTGACTCACTACACTGAGACGGACAGAGCCTCCAGCTCCACCAGGCAGCCATCACACGGCCTTCCTCAGACGCGCTTTGCCCATCTTTGCTCTAGCAGTTGGGACCATGCTCCCACGCAGTGACTGAACTCGAACCCGAAAAGTGGTGACTTGGACTAGTGGCGACTTGTCAAAGTGTCTCTCTCTTGCATAATTTATCAGCAAATGTTAACTAGCTATTGCATTACCAAACTAGCCTTGTAGCTTAAATTATTAGACCACAGCTTTAGCGCTACCAAAGGACATGGGCTTGCGGTCTAGTGACTTGATTACATCACTGCTCCCACGCCATCCTCACAGCCATTGCATGGCTTTCTCCATGTCAAGATTGGACCGAGCCTAGGCCAAGAGCCCTGCATGCACCTTTTCTCTAGCAGCCGGCCCAAGCTCCCGTTTCCACTTCACACCCACCTACACCCATGCAGAGCCAGGATTAGGCCCCTTCTCTCACTTTCTCTCCTGCAGTCGGAACTCATCTCCACTCCACAGCCATTGCCTTCCCCACACTGAGCCTTGACGCTGCACCCTCCATTGCTGTTGAGCTCCTACTCCTTCTGGATCGGAGCTGGCAGCACATAACCTCCCCACAGCCATCATTAAGCACCTCGGCCGCTGGTCATCCGAAACCCTCATACCAACTCCATCAGCTACTATCCCTTCCAACATGCTCGTCAGATGGCGAGAAGGCAAACTCGTAAAATAATGGATTAGTGTCCAGTTTTCTGACCCAGCTTACAGTTTTAAAGTTCCCAGAAATGCTTATCTAGTGTTGTATGGAAGCTAATTTACATTCCTTACCTTCTATGTACTGTTTGTTGCAACGTCATTTCTGGTTAGCAAGCAGCACCCTGCTTGGTATGTCGAGAGAACGAGCACGCTAGGAAAAAGTGTGTTTGGCTGTCCTCACCCCCCGTCACCATGTTGTGTAGGTCGATCAGCATTCCCCCATCTGTCTGGTGTGTGTTTGGAACAGCAATCATCCCCTCCCCTCCCTAGCCTTTCAGTAGCCAGCGAACAACAGCAGGTGGTATGAACGTGCCAGACAACGCCCTGAGGCCTCATGTATAACCATTGTTTAAATTGAACACTAAATATCTGCGTGAGCTATTTATGAAGACTGCACACAAAATATTAAGATTCATAAAATTGGCGCACGCCATACATACATTCACTATGTTTCCTAATATGAATCAGACCTGTCACAGAACTGTAGACGCGCATTATAAGGCCGCCTGAAAAACGGCCATCCTTCACTCACCTTTTTCATGGCAACAATGACGCCCTATTTGCTGTATAGTTTGGATGTACAGTATTGGAATTAGGCCAAGACCGTATCTAAAGGAAATATCAATGGCGATCTGGATCACATGTCTTTGGAAGTGTTTGCAGTTTTCTTTTGCAGTGACATTTGTTAAATCTGACCATTTCTGAAAGACAAAAACAATTTGAAATTGTTATGGACCTGTAAACAGATCGTTTGAAAGCATTAAATGGCATTCACTTTTTCCCAAACCTAAATATGCTGCACTGCCCGCGAATTCTAAAATATTGTGTACTTTTTATAGTAAAAATGAAAACTACAGTGGGTCTCCTTAAGAGTGGTAGCGTACACACTTCAATGCAAAATATCAGCTGTGTTCATCTGTTAAATTCTACTGTATGTTATAAACCGCTCACTCTGTTGGATGCATAGAGCAAAATTGTGAAATTATAATAGCCTAACTAATAGTCCCAGCTAAATGCATATGGTAATTTGGTGTATGGCTACAGTACATATAAACTCAATTTGGCCAGAAAAGATGAGGAATTTATTCTGCAATGTTTATGATACACTATGTATTATGTTTATATACTGAACAAAAATATAAACACAACGTGTAAAGCGTCAATCCCATGTTTCATGAGCTGAAATAAAAGATCCCAGGAATGTTCCATATGCACAAAAAGCTTATTTCTCTCAAATGCACAAATTTGTTTACATCCCTGTTAGTGAGCACTTCTCCTTTGCCTATATAATCCATCCACTTGACAGGTGTAGCATTTCAAGAAGCTGATTAAATAGCATGATCATTACAGTACCTTGTGCTGGGGACAATAAAAGGCCAATCTTAAGTTTTTATTTATTTTTTTTTATTTCACCTTTATTTAACCAGGTAGGCTAGTTGAGAACAAGTTCTCATTTGCAACTGCGACCTGGCCAAGATAAGGCATAGCAGTGTGAACAGACAACACAGAGTTACACATGGAGTAAACAATTAACAAGTCAATAACACAGTAGAAAAAAGGGGAGTCTATATATACATTGTGTGCAAAAGGCATGAGAAGGTAGGCAAATAATTACAATTATGCAGATTAACACTGGAGTGATAAATGATCAGATGGTCATGTACAGGTAGAGATAGAGATATTGGTGTGCAAAAGAGCAGAAAAATAAATAAATAAAAACAGTATGGGGATGAGGTAGGTGAAAATGGGTGGGCTATTTACCAATAGACTATGTACAGCTGCAGCGATCGGTTAGCTGCTCAGATAGCAGATGTTTGAAGTTGGTGAGGGAGATAAAAGTCTCCAACTTCAGCGATTTTTGCAATTCGTTCCAATCACAGGCAGCAGAGAACTGGAACGAAAGGCGGCCAAATGAGGTGTTGGCTTTAGGGATGATCAGTGAGATACACCTGCTGGAGCGCGTGCTACGGATGGGTGTTGCCATCGTAACCAGTGAACTGAGATAAGGCGGAGCTTTACCTAGCATGGACTTGTAGATGACCTGGAGCCAGTGGGTCTGGCGACGAATATGTAGCGAGGGCCAGCCGACTAGAGCATACAAGTCGCAGTGGTGGGTGGTATAAGGTGCTTTAGTGACAAAACGGATGGCACTGTGATAAACTGCATCCAGTTTGCTGAGTAGAGTGTTGGAAGCAATTTTGTAGATGACATCGCCGGAGTCGAGGATCGGTAGGATAGTCAGTTTTACTAGGGTAAGTTTGGCGGCGTGAGTGAAGGAGGCTTTGTTGCGGAATAGAAAGCCGACTCTTGATTTGATTTTCGATTGGAGATGTTTGATATGGGTCTGGAAGGAGAGTTTAGAGTCTAGCCAGACACCTAGGTACTTATAGATGTCCACATATTCAAGGTCGGAACCATCCAGGGTGGTGATGCTGGTCAGGCGTGCGGGTGCAGGCAGCGAACGGTTGAAAAGCATGCATTTGGTTTTACTAGCGTTTAAGAGCAGTTGGAGGCCACGGAAGGAGTGCTGTATGGCATTGAAGCTCGTTTGGAGGTTAGATAGCACAGTGTCCAAGGACGGGCCGGAAGTATATAGAATGGTGTCGTCTGCGTAGAGGTGGATCAGGGAATCGCCCGCAGCATGAGAAACATCATTGATATATACAGAGAAAAGAGTCGGCCCGAGAATTGAACCCTGTGGCACCCCCATAGAGACTGCCAGAGGACCGGACAGCATGCCCTCCGATTTGACACACTGAACTCTGTCTGCAAAGTAATTGGTGAACCAGGCAAGGCAGTCATCCGAAAAACCGAGGCTACTGAGTCTGCCGATAAGAATACGGTGATTGACAGAGTCGAAAGCCTTGGCAAGGTCTATGAAGACGGCTGCACAGTACTGTCTTTTATCGATGGCGGTTATGATATCGTTTAGTACCTTGAGCGTGGCTGAGGTACACCCGTGACCGGCTCGGAAACCAGATTGCACAGCGGAGAAGGTACGGTGGGATTCAAGATGGTCAGTGATCTGTTTGTTGACTTGGCTTTCGAAGACCTTAGATAGGCAGGGCAGGATGGATATTGGTCTGTAACAGTTTGGGTCCAGGGTGTCGCCCCCTTTGAAGAGGGGGATGACTGCGGCAGCTTTCCAATCCTTGGGGATCTCAGACGATATGAAAGAGAGGTTGAACAGGCTGGTAATAGGGGTTGCGACAATGGCGGCGGATAGTTTCAGGAATAGAGGGTCCAGATTGTCAAGCCCAGCTGATTTGTACGGGTCCAGGTTTTGCAGCTCTTTCAGAACATCTGCTATCTGGATGTGTGTGCAATTTTGTCACACAACACAATGTGTGCAATTTTGTCACACAACACAATGCCACAGATGTCTCAAGTTTTGAGGTCACGAGCAATTGGCATGCTGACTGCAGGAATGTCCACCGTAGTTTTTACCAGAGAATTGAATGTTAATTTGTCTACCATAAGCTGCCATTTTTAGAGAATTAGGCAGTATGTCCAATCGGCCTCACAACCGTAGACCACTCCAGCCCAGGACCTCCCTATCAGGCTTCTTCACCTGCGGTATCATCTGAAACCAGCCACCCGAACAGCTGATGACACAGAGGAGTATTTCTGTCTGTAATGAAGCCCTTTTGTGGGGAAAAACTCATTCTGATTGGCTGGGCTTGGCTCCCCAGTGGCTGGTCCTGGCTCCCCAGTGGGTGTGACCCTGCCCAGTCATGTGAAATCCATAGATTAGGTCCTAATGAATTTATTTTGACTGATTTCCTCATATGAACTGTAACGTAGTAAAATCGTTAAAATGGTTGCATGTTGTGTTTATATTTTTGTTGAGCATATAAATAAAATATTGTATACGCTACAAACGTCACATTACAGTACTTCGACGTAGCATACAAACGTCAATGGAAAAGGTGAACCGTCTGTTCAACCGTTAAACTGCGCTTCGGATCGGATCACATGGAGCAAAATAGGAATCCTTGAAATAGCTTATCTTTTTACTACTGTAACATGGGTCCAATTAAATGAGAGATGAAGAATGTTAGTCTGTCCCAACTTGCTGTAGGCCTATAGGCTACCATCAGTCAGAAAAGGTGAGACATTTATTCTGCAATAAATAATAGGAAATATATGTCTATTTCTATTTATTATAGAATGCAGAGATAAATCCATTTTCGATTTTTCTCACTATGGCAAAGGATTACATATTTTTATTATATTTAGCTAGGCCTACATTTTTTTGTTGTTATGAATAAGAGTGACATATATTTATTCCCAATTTGTAAAAGTCTACTACTACTACTAGAATACTTTTGCCATCTTGCAATGCAAGACAACCAATAGAAACTGTGCGTATGCATGGTCTAAAGTTCAGGATAAGCATATTGTCACGTCAAGTTCAGTTTTTATAAATACAAACTTTGGGGTGAAAACTGTCGCATGCATGTATGCTCCAAAACATGATGAGGCCCCTAGTGAATAGATTCGGGATGGAACTAAAAAGTGACGAAAATAGCTCTTCTAACATTTACAGAACCTTCTAGAAGCCAGTGCAGTCAGGTGTGCTGACTCCCCCCCCCCCCCCCCTCTCTCTCTCTCATGCATATACACACACATTCCAAGTAATGCATAATGTGTAAAATCCTCATCGTTCAAACATTAATTATCATCATTACCAGAACCCAAGTTGCCCAAGAACCCACGTTCAATTCAACAGGGAACTCTGGAAAAAAATTAGTTCCGACTGGGAAAAATAGTTTGAATGGTCATCTAACTTAGAATTCCAAGTCAGGAACTCTGGCCTCTTTCTAGAGCTCCGACTTTCCAACCTGAAGATCACTGACATCATGATATGACCTCGAATTTTTCAGAGTTCCCAGTTGTCTTGAACGCACCAATACAATATGTCTGGAGCTGATGACTTGGACTGGTTCCCATGACTTTGACTATAGTTTATTAGGTCAATCTCAGTAGCACCTGACAGCCAAAGAGAGAAACAAACCGCCTGTGTCTGTCAGAACTCTTAACCAGTGTTTTATTTCCGGGCTCGCTCTCAGATACTTTGTCCTACTAGCCCTGGAGGATACATGGAGGATGAAACACGGAGAAGCGAGAGAATAGACAATTATTAATGGAATATTATTAATTTGCCTCATCTACCAGCGGTCGTTGAGGCTCTTACAGTCAGATGAATGGCCTGTCAGTAGTCTAACATGGGTGCTACAGCTGTGCCGGCCGGGGCTAAATCAGGAGCAATGTTGGGATCTAATCAATATCTCAGCTCCACGGACGGACAATGTGGCTACATTCCAATTGGATAACTTGCTCCCTCTCTTCCTTTCTTCTGACCTTGTCGAATTTCCCTCCTCGCTGATCTCAGAGGGCCTGGATAGTGGCTGGGTATAGTTTGCAACCCATTGCTTTCACCTATCCGGTCTGATTTAGAGGAACACGGGTGAGTTATTTGATTATAATCCAGAGTTTGTGTCTAAATGGTGATGGTTCCCTCAACTGCTAGCAAAGCAAATGTCCTGCAACACCATAAAATGGGACCATGTGCCTAATGATATCTAACTAAGTTGATTTGGGCATCAGGCAGGCACACCAGAGTTGGGTTTGATGTTAGATGTGGACCCCTGAGGCAATGTTAAGCAGTACATGTGGACCCCACACACGTATAGGGACTGGTTGATAGAGGGAGGAAGACAGGAGGAGTGTTACATGGTAAACGATACACTGCTAATTCACAATGTTCCCTTGATGTTCTTGCCTGCAACAGATCTTAATTCAATCTAATCATCTGTTATGTGCATGCTTACCGCATGAACCACAACAACACACCAACGCCTGCTTGACTTGATCTAATTAATTAGGTCATGTTCAGGCAAAGGAGAAACCTGTCTCTATATTTATGGAAGTAAGCAATAGCCCGGCCCCCGAGAGAACATTGTCGTGTGTTTAGCTCTAATCATGAATGCTGAATAGCTGAGTTGATTGAATTAGACCTTTCGTGTTCTTGCCACTTCCTGTTTTTATAATACAGACGAAACACACGCTTGTTACACTGCAACTGTGAGACTTTGGTTGACCATGCAGCTATTTGTGCGTGCTCAGACTCTCCACACCTTTTGAGGTGTCTCGGCTAGAGACTGTCGCCCACATCAAGGCTCATATTGAGGCATTGGAGGGACTGTCCTGTGATGACCAGGTGGTTTTGCTGTGCGGGGTACCCCTGCAGGACGATGATGTGATCGGCCAGTCTGCACTGGAGTTCAGCACTCTTGAGGTTACAACTGACTGTTGGGAGGCAAAGTCAATGGCTCCTTGGCCAGAGTGGGGAAGGTCAGGGGACAGACCTCCAAGGTGGACAAGCAGGAGAAGAAGAAAAAGAAGACTGGCTTAAAGGAGGATGCAATATAACAGGTACTTTTTGAATGTGGTGCCAACATGTGGCAAGAAGAAGGGACCCAACGCCAACTCATAAAACTATTTTCCCAACGCCTCTTGTCTACTGTGTTTATGACAGTGGAACACTGACTCTGTGGGAGCAATAGACTGTCTGCCATTTGTAATTATATTGGGCTGATGTTCACTGTGATGAAACACAATAAAACTTGGTGAGGAAAGAACGTGGTAATCGGCACCAATTTGATGTTTCTATTACAGTGGGTGAAGTGAGCAGCTGTATGATTGGCTGTGAAGAAATGGCCTCCAGCATGAAGACAAGTAGGCCTAGTTGAAGTGCACATTTTATTTCCTGCATTAGACAGCGTTTACAAGTCGAGAGCTTGGGACTATACAAACCCTCATTGGTTTGAATGGTGTCAGCGATTTTTATCTTGTATTCTTTTTAATTTAGCAACACAAATTGTTATACTACTCTATAGGTAGAGAACATTAAACAGAACAAGGCTGTTTTAATAACTACATGTTGGCTAAAATGCAGATAGAACCTTATAGTCCCAAACTCTTGAAGTCATCTGGCATTTCCAGGTCTGTCAGATGATATGAGAATAGTCTTTGGCATGTTCTCATCCAGTACGCCCAGATCACTCTGGATTTGGTGCTTGACAATACATGACTTTTCCTTTTGATGTTGTTCTTGTCCAGAACTGTTCTGTACTCTGTCATGTATTTTATGTTTTATGTGGGCTGATTCCTGTTTTATGTGGACTGATTCCTGTTTTATGTGGGCTGATTCCTGTTTTATGTGGACTGATTCCTGTTTTATGTGGACTGATTCCTGTTTTATGTGGGCTGATTCCTGTTTTATGTGGGCTGATTCCTGTTTTATGTGGACTGATTCCTGTTTTATGTGGACTGATTCCTGTTTTATGTGGACTGATTCCTGTTTTATGTGGGCTGATTCCTGTTTTATGTGGACTGATTCCTGTTTTATGTGGACTGATTCCTGTTTTATGTGGGCTGATTCCTGTTTTATGTGGACTGATTCCTGTTTTATGTGGACTGATTCCTGTTTTATGTGGGCTGATTCATGTTTTATGTGGGCTGACTCCTGTTTTATGTGGGCTGATTCATGTTTTATGTGGGCTGATTCCTGTTTTATGTGGGCTGATTCATGTTTTATGTGGGCTGATTCATGTTTTATGTGGGCTGATTCCTGTTTTATGTGGACTGATTCCTGTTTTATGTGGACTGATTCCTGTTTTATGTGGGCTGATTCCTGTTTTATGTGGACTGATTCCTGTTTTATGTGGGCTGATTCCTGTTTTATGTGGGCTGATTCCTGTTTTATGTGGACTGATTCCTGTTTTATGTGGGCTGATTCCTGTTTTATGTGGGCTGATTCCTGTTTTATGTGGACTGATTCCTGTTTTATGTGGACTGATTCCTGTTTTATGTGGGCTGATTCCTGTTTTATGTGGGCTGATTCCTGTTTTATGTGGGCTGATTCCTGTTTTATGTGGACTGATTCCTGTTTTATGTGGGCTGATTCCTGTTTTATGTGGGCTGATTCATGTTTTATGTGGGCTGATTCATGTTTTATGTGGGCTGATTCATGTTTTATGTGGACTGATTCCTGTTTTATGTAGGCTGATTCCTGTTTTATGTAGGCTGATTCCTGTTTTATGTGGACTGATTCCTGTGTTATGTGGATTGATTCCTGTTTTATGTGGGCCGATTCCTGTTTTATGTGGGCCGATTCCTGTTTTATGTGGGCTGATTCCTGTTTTATGTGGGCTGATTCATGTTTTATGTGGGCTGACTCCTGTTTTATGTGGGCTGATTCATGTTTTATATGGACTGATTCATGTTTTATGTGGACTGATTCATGTTTTATGTGGGCTGATTCCTGTTTTATGTGGACTGATTAATGTTTTATGTGGACTGATTCCTGTGTTATGTGGATTGATTCCTGTTTTATGTGGACCGATTCCTGTTTTATGTGGACCGATTCCTGTTTTATGTGGGCCGATTCCTGTTTTATGTGGGCCGATTCCTGTTTTATGTGGGCTGATTCCTGTTTTATGTGGACCAATCCCTGTTTTATGTAGACTGATTCCTGTTTTATGTGGACTGATTCCTGTTTTATGTGGACTGATTCCTGTTTTATGTGGACCGATTCATGTTTTATGTGGACCGATTCATGTTTTATGTGGGCTGACTCCTATTTTATGTGGACTGATTCCTGTTTTATGTGGACTGATTCCTGTTTTATGTGGACTGATTCCTGTTTTATGTGGGCTGATTCCTGTTTTATGTGGGCTGATTCCTGTTTTATGTTGACTGATTCATGTTTTATGTGGGCTGACTCCTATTTTATGTGGGCTGATTCCTGTTTTATGTGGACTGATTCCTGTTTTATGTGGGCTGATTCCTGTTTTATGTGGGCTGATTCCTATTAAGCTTCAGGGGTCTGATGAAAAGACATGATGAAAGGTCTGCCTTGTGTGTGTGTGTGTCTGTGTGTCTGTGTCTGTGTCTGTGTGTGTGTGTGTGTGTGTGTGTGTGTGTGTGTGTGTGTGTGTGTGTGTGTGTGTGTGTGTGTGTGTGTGTGTGTGTGTGTGCACATGTGTATATAACATATGTCTGATTCCTAATGGCTAGGCCCTGTACACTCTTAGATAAAAGGGTTCCAAAAAGGTTATTCAGCGGTCCCCATAGGAGAACCCTTTTTGATTCCAGGTAAAACTCTTTTAGGTTCCAAGTATAACTACCTCTGTGGAAAGGGTTCTACATGGAACCCAAAACGGTTCTACTTGGAACCAAAAAGGGTTCGTCAAAGGGTTCTCCTATGGGGAGAGCTGAAGAACCCTTTTAGGTTCGAGATAGCACTTTTTTCTAAGAGGCTAGAACTGCATTGAGTATTTGTACAAAACACCCCCACAAATTCACTGGTTAAATTGCGTGGGAGCAGAGCCATTACTAATGTATTTGAACTAGCATCTAAGGCTGCATTAGCCAGTGCATGGGAGTAAACAGCTACAAACAAGTTGCTATGGCTGCTATTAAAAGATACTGATGAAGCCAATGGGAACCTGTCTTCTAGGTCCATTAGCATCAATCCACTACCAAACCCCTTTCGTTACAACAACAACAGGTTGTAGCTATAGAAGGAATGATTAGTTCCATTGCTCAGCTTCATGGCAGGTACAACGGCCCAATGACTGATACACACTGCTGTTTTACCATATTAGTCTCTCCTTATGGTATATTAGTCAAGGAGGCCCTGACCTGTCTATCCAAGCCCACAGTAAAAGGTTCTAAGTAGAGAGATGCTTAAAGCCTTAGATTATTGATTAAACGGACAAAGACGTCAGTGGAACACTAAGGCTAATTACTCAATCAATTACTGAATCAATGACTGTATAAGAACTACAGTAAGTATCCCCTGCTGAACCAAGTACCCCCTGCTGAACCAAGTAGGTAAACTGGACAGATGATTAGGATATCAACATGCCATTTGCTTTGTTCCTGGTGTAACCATGGAGAAGAGCGTTTGGTTGAGCATGTGATGAATGACATCCCTTGGTCTCCGCCCACTCACTCCCCCACATACGTTCTCTCTCACCTACGAGCAATGACCTTGGTGGAAATAAACACAGGCAACAGGAAGCAAACCTACTTCCTAGTCAACACCAGGCACCCTACAGGGCAGTGGGTTTACACTTCACTGGCAGACTGTAATGCTATATTCCGGTGGGCAAGGCTACAGTTACATGCAAAATCCAATACCCAAAAAGCACATACAGGATTATAAATGGTTCAGGGCACAAATGTGTCAAAAACAACTGGAGTCTACCTGTTTCAATGCATTGTGAGGTATGGTGTCAGACTGACAAGGCATGCCTCAGTGACCTGCACTCTCATCTGAAATGAATGGGATGTTACAACACTGCAGCGCCGTAGTGAAAATTAGTCCTGTCCTCCTGGTTCATCCTAGAACAGATAGACAGGGCCAGACCCAAATGCCCATCTGGCATTTCCAGGTATACAGACCTCTGTGCTCCATCCTCCATGTTGGACATCTGCTACAGATGGTTGGGAACACCCATGTTGTTTCTCAGTAGCCAAGTGCATTTCTCCCTGTCTCTATCTGTTTCTGTTGGTAACGTGGAAGCGTGCCCCCATCTTTTTTTAAGTTGAATTCTGCTAGTTTCATAGGTGGTTCGGGGCCTTAGAACCCCCTTGGGTTGTGCCGTGGCGGAGATCTTTGTGGGCTATACTCGGCCTTGTCTCAGGATGGTAAGTTGGTGGTTGAAGATATCCCTCTAGTGGTGTGGGGGCTGTGCTTTGGCAAAGTGGGTGAGGTTATATCCTTCCTGTTTGGCCCTGTCCGGGGGTGTCCTCGGATGGGGCCACAGTGTCTCCTGACCCCTCCTGTCTCAGCCTCCAGTATTTATGCTGCAGTAGTTTATGTGTCGGGGGGCTAGGGTCAGTTTGTTATATCTGGAGTACTTCTCCTGTCCTATTCGGTGTCCTGTGTGAATTTAAGTGTGCTCTCTCTAATTCTCTCTTTCTCTCTTTCTTTCTCTCTCTCGGAGGACCTGAGCCCTAGGACCATGCCTCAGGACTACCTGACATGATGACTCCTTGCTGTCCCCAGTCCACCTGGCCGTGCTGCTGCTCCAGTTTCAACTGTTCTGCCTTATTATTATTGGACCATGCTGGTCATTTATGAACATTTGAACATCTTGGTCATGTTCTGTTATAATCTCCACCCGGCACAGCCAGAAGAGGACTGGCCACCCCACATAGCCTGGTTCCTCTATAGGTTTCTTCCTAGGTTTTGGCCATTCTAGGGAGTTTTTCCTAGCCACCGTGCTTCTACACCTGCATTGCTTGCTGTTTGGGGTTTTAGGCTGGGTTTCTGTACAGCACTTTGAGATCTCAGCTGATGTACGAAGGGCTATATAAATAAAATACATTTGATTTGAAAATAAATTAGATTTTAGAATGGACAACGTACTGTATTTTAAGGTGCCGTTTTCATAGAATTCCCACAAGGCACACATGTGTGTATGTACACACACACACACACACACTAATGAGGCCTGTGTTCCACATAATAGACTTTCCGCCAAATACTGAAGACATGTTTATGTACTTTTGCTCAGGGGAAACTAAAGAGATTATATATTGATTTTGAAGACCCTTTCTGAATACTAAGTGTTGTATGTTGACATTGATAAAGGGCTGCACCTTGGTGTAAAATGGCTTTAAGAATGTGTCAATTGAGATAAACTAAGTGTTAGCTGTGCAGAGACGTATCATAAATCTGCAGGTTTCTAGCACAACGATATCAACAGTAGATCAGGAGAGTTCAAGGTGTGTTCTCAAAAATATTATCTCCATTGCAGCCGACGTGCATGATTGAAGATATGCATTTCATCTGGTTGCCCGAGCTAAATCACAGAGAAAGGTGGGATCATTTCTCCTTACAGTGAATTCCAGCTTTGTCTGGCTCGCCTCTGAAAGATTGTGCAGTGTCTCTAATTCACTCCAGAACAGCCACTCCCAATCCCACATTCACACCCATATGAGCAATAACCTTCACTGAATGGAAAACACCAAGACCGTATTCATTTAGGTAGCAGGCTATCGGCGCAGAGCACGGAATACCACAACGCCACAATGAGGACGTGAGACATTTATTTTATTCAAGTTCTGTTGCACTCAAATTATTGCCACTAGCCCTGGGTCCTAAAATAAAAAATAAAAAATGTGTCCATTGATTGTTGCTTCATTCACTGGCAAGCAATGAGGTTTTCCATCAACATCCTTGCTTTCATGAATGTAGATGAACTTGGCAGACTACACATTGCACAGAGTGTACAGTGCACACAGGTAAAGGTCAGAGACCTACTTGAGTACTCTTAGAAAAAAGGGTTCCAAAAGGGTTGTTCAGCTGTCCCCATAGGATAACCCTTTTTTGGTTCCAAGTAAAACCCTTTTTGGTTCCAGGTAGAACTATTTTGGGTTCCATGTAGAAGCCTCTTTGTAAAGGGATCTACATGGAGCTCAAAAAGGTTCTACCTGGAACCAAAAAAGGGTTCTTCAACGGGTTCTCCTATGGGGACAGCTGAAGAACCTTTTATTAGGTTCTAGATAGCACCTTTTTTTTCTAAGAGTGTAGGCAGAGAGATATGGAGGCTTATTGCACAGCTACTTACACAACTAGACCCTGAAGCAGTAGCCTGAAGCAGTACAGAGCCACTTATCACTGGGGATCTAATGATCTGTCTCTTATTGCCATCAGGTCCATATTTCAACCTGGCCATGATGTCTCTCCATTTCCTTAAGACACTGGATAGTGGATAGACCCCTAGGAGAGAGCAGAGGACGGATTCCACAGGGAGAGCAGAGTCAGTATGCTGTCATTATAGTAGAAGCAAGCTATTTCACCTTTGTTGAACCTATTTCAGGTTTACTACGTCATTCACAACCAGTCTATCAACAGTCAACCATATGGGCCTGTACACACATGACAGATGGTAAAAGGGACATGTTGTGATGCAGGCTTTACTCTATTGTCCATCACCTAAACCAGGCCAGTAAATAATGACAGTGAATGTTCTAGATTTTCTCTGATGTCATGGTAACCCAATATCCTCCATACCTGGTACAGAACCACAAGAGACCAGAGGCGAGTTCAACAAGGCTTTTGTTTGCGCGTGAACATGTTGCCAGAGTAACAATTTCATGAACATTTTTAGAGTCAATATTCAAACTGGAAGACACTTAGCTATTTCTACTAAATATAGTAGAAAGTCTACATGGCCACTTTATTATTTTTAGCGGCAGTTTAGATCTGAAACGGACACTTACGTTCGCTGCACACTACCTTCTCTGACGGTCGCAGCTAGCACAAAACAAATGGAATATGTTAGCTAACGTTAGCCAGCTCTCGCCAAACTATTTCCCTTGTTGAACGCATCTGTTTACATTGACAAAGTAAGTGAAATAAATCATTAACAAAAAGTGAGAAGAAACAAATGTAACAACATCAACAACAAAACATTTGAAAGTGAAGATTGCACTCGAAAAAGATCAAGACATTCCAAGTGTTATGTTATCAGTTACGAACAGTGTTTTAGCAATGTACAAATTGTTTTAGTACGAATAGTGGGGGAAGATAAACAGATAAATATAGGTGGTATTTAAAATGTAGTTTGTGCTCCACTTCCTGCCCTTTTCTCATGGCAACGGGCCACACATTGCACATTGCAGTATTTCACCTAACAGATATGAGAGTTTATCAATGTTTGATTTGTTTTCAAATTCTTTGTGGGCCTATGTGATCTGTGGGAAATATGTATAGCAACTCAGTTTCCACCTAATTTTGGGGACAGTGGACACATATCCTGTCTTCTCTTGAGAGCCAGGTCTGCCTATGCTGTTCTCTATTAATAGCAAGGTTATGCTCACTGAGTCTGTACATAGTCAAGGATTTTCTTAATTTTGGGTCAGTCACAGTGGTCAGCTATTCTGCCACTGTGTACTCTCTGTAGGACCAGGTAGCATTCCAATTTGCTTTGTTTTTTGGTTGATTCTTTCCAGTGTGTCAAATAGTTGTTTTTTTTGCCTTCTCATAATTTGGTTGGGTCTAATGGTGCTGCCGTCCTGGGGCTCTGTGGGGTCTGTTTGTGTTGTGAACAGAGCCTGTTCTGTTTCTCTAGATAGCCCATTCAGTTAGGAACATGATGAACCATCATGATGAGCTGATGAACTGGCTATGTTAATGTGACCAGATATCAGCCAGGATTTCCCTCATCATTACAGTTGTTAGTTAACTAGCTAGCACATTAGAGAGAATAAAGTAGATTTAGATTTATGACCCAATGTCCAGATGACACGTACATGCCCAAATATGGGCATCCGGCCACGACATCCTGTTCCTGTTGTCACGTGTTAGAGGGTGTGTTATTTTATATCTATATTGCATCTATTCCTTTGAAGTTGTCATGCTGATTGATCTCTAGGGACCTGGTTGAACTGGGGGGGTCTGTGTTTGAACTTTTGAAAGAGTATGGCCCCACACCCCCTGTTTTATTGCCCTTAGGGTTGCTATCTATGAAGCAGGAATGTCCGGGGTATTGGCTGTGGCAGATGCATTATAAATAAAGTCCAGTACAAGACATGCGTTGGGTAGAAAAAACTATATTTCTTGGAAATTGTTTTCTTACATGTTTATGTAGAGTGTGTGCATCCTGCTCTGATAACCACTCATTCACTTTAGCATCGCTTAACCGGCTACCTGTTTCTTCGGCTATAGCTCTCTGTAAACGTTCCTTACCACCATAAGACCCCGGGTTAGAGGGATTATAATAAATGTTTTTCAACATCTACTCCGCCATCCTTCTTGCCTCTCTGAGGTACAATAACGTTAATGAGCCACTTTCAAATAACGACAACATTTCATTTTCATTTTAGAATTTTTATTTTCAAGAAAACATTATGTATTACGTATACAGACAATTCAGAATTCGTTGCAGGATACATGTCCCCGTTTTCTCAACAATCACAGCATGCAAGACCCTGTATATTTGGTTTAGATTAACAGGCTTGTGTCGCTGAATTTTTAAAACACACACATCAGCTATTTAAGTATAAAAACAACAAATATGATACATGTTACAATTAAATGGTGTTTCAAACAAATAAAGTAAAATCTTAGACAAAGTTGTTTCTAGTTCTTCTAGAATCATCCCCAAGACGGGATACCAAGTGTGTCCATTATAGACTCTCGCACCTATGTCGTACATGATTCATGATTTGTTCCATTTTCAGCACACGCTCTACATTAGCCCAGGAATTGTGGGTTGTGTAGAACGATACATTGTTCGCATTATTTTCAATAATTTGATGCATAACATTTGTAAGTTCTCTCAAAAGAAAAAATGTATTTATTCTCTCTAACATTGTATACACATAGTTAGTTACCCATTGCTTTACATCTAAATAACAAATTGTCACTCGGTCTCTTGGGGTTTATTGAGCCAGAAAGTCATCACATCAGCCACCACAGCTTCCCTGTATTTGTTGTCGTCCACCAGGGTGTGTCGGATTTCTTTGAGTTTCTCGTGGATTTGGATCGCCTCCTTCAGTTCATGTAGGAAAGCCTCGGTTACCCCGTAAACTCTGGTGGACACGTCATCTGGACATTGGGTCATAAATCAACATTTTGACCCATGCCGTCTACTTTATTCTCTCTCACATGTTTTGCCGTATTAGCATAGACATGGCATCAAGAACAAGATGAAACTAGCTGAAAAGAGACACATACGATTCCCTACATGGCAGCTTCTCGTCATTGTTGCTACAGCGATCTGACCACACGACCTTCTGCCTCATTGCTCTGTGCACATCATTTTGTTGACATTGTCAGCCAACCAGTCTAGACTGTGACTCCTGGCTGATTTTGAATATGTGGATTTATTTGTCAGGTATAGATAGACCTCTAGACTTCATAGAAGTGGAATAAGCCCTGAGCGGAAACCGGCTGGGCCCATGAGTACATGCAAATGGGATCATGAGCGGCGCAGCGGTCTAAGGTACTGCAACGCAGTGCTAGAGGCATCACTACAGACCCGGGTTTGATCTCGAGCGATATCACAACCGGCTGTGATCGGGAGTCCCATAGGGTGACGCACAATTGGCCCAGTGTCGTCCGGGTTAGGGGAGGGTTTGGCCGGTGTAGGCCGTCATTGTAAATACGAATTTGTTCTTAACTGACTTGCCTAGTTAAATACAAATAAGGAAATAAGAAATAACCACACACTGCTGAATGCTCCCATTGTTTGTCCAAAGTCTTGACCCAAAGGTCTTCATCAGGCTTCATCAGGGATACATGTTTTCAACACAAGGAAAGTTCTACAGTACTTTCATTGCTACACCAGAGCTGGTGCAAAAGTGGCCTGGAAAGGCAATGATGCTTTTGTGCAAAAAAAGTCATGCTTGTCATATCTATTTGGTCTGACAGCTGTGACCAACCTGATTTTCTGCTTGTCCTACCCGTTGTGGACTTATGTTCAGATAAGCTTAATTTGTGTATGTCCTTTTTGTCCACACCAGATATTCAAATTCCCCTGTTTTGGGCATTTCAAAATAGTTCACAAAGACAAGAAATACATTTGCTTTTCATAATCTGTCACCTCTAGTTCTGCGTTAATTTGGGAGGCGAATGGTTCTTTCTTGGCAGCGTCTGTGATTGAAGTCACCTCAGAGGCTGACCTCTGACCTCTGCTATGAGAAGCAAGGGTCACACACAGTCCACTCCTTATGAACTATTGTGGTCACAATTCATACACCACCATAGGCTCAAGGTTTCTCATTTAATTGACTCCTACTATACTCCTCCTCTCCTGTCACCTGGAGAACAGGAGGGGAGTGGAGGGAAAGTGGAATGCTTTCAGAGCGCTCTCCCCTGTAGTTATTCACAGCCAGTGGTTCTTCATCTTAAGCAGGCTCTCTCTTTCTCTGGTAGGACTTGAACCTGGGTACAAGGTAAAGAGTTTCTTAGCACAGGTGTGTTACAGTATGCTTACTTCATTTGAGATGACAGTCTGGGACTTTTCACAAGGTTACAGTAAACCCTAGTGGTTAAGAGCGTTGGGCCAGTGACCGAAAGGTTGCTGGTTCAAATCCCTGAGCTGACTAGGTGAAAAATCTGTGCATGTGCACTTGAGCAAGGCACCTTAACCAATTGCTTCTGTAAGTTGTTCTGGATAACAGCGTCTTCTAAATGACTAAAGACATAGTATATTGTCAGACTGAGTGTTTATTTAGTTTAGCATTGACTGAGGCCTGTACACCCTGTCCAGGTTTGTTAGGGTGCATCTCCCTGACAAAGTGTCAAAAATGCTTGTCTCATATCGCAGACACAATCCCAGACAACTGACAGCAACAAGCGATCCTGACCTTTAACTGGTCTGTGTTCACACCGGCACTATGCTCCTACACTGATAACTTGACCTTCTCTTTTTCTCTCTCTCTCTCTCTCTCTCTCTCTCTCTCTCTTTATCTCTTCATCTCTGTCTTTGTCTCTGTATCTCATCCTCTCTCTTGTCTTTCTATTTCTCTTTCTCTCTAGTCTTTCTTTCTCTCTCTCTCTCTGTCTCTTTCCCTCTAGTATATCTTTCTCTCTCTCACTCTGTCCCTGTCTCTCTAGTCTTTCTTTCTCGCTCTCTCCCTGTCCCTGTCTCTTTATCTCTCTGTCTCTCTTTCTCACTAGCATATCTATATTTCTCTCTCAGTCCCTGTCTCTTTCTCTCTCTGTCTCTCTCTTTCTCTCTAGCCTATCTATATTTCTCTCTCTGTCCCTGTCTCTTTCTCTCTCTGTCTCTCTCTTTCTCTCTAGCATATCTATATTTCTCTCTCTGTCCCTGTCCCTGTCTCTGTCTCTCTCTCTCTCTTTCTGTCTCTCTCATCTTCATCAGTCAGAGTTATTCCATAATGCCTCACCTTCACGGATCACTGTGACGGATTCAATCCTCGCCAAGATTAAAATGTGTTCTCTCTCCCACTTGAGTAAAAGTGGACCTTGTTTTGATTGGATGACTTTCCTGCTGTTAAGAGAATTTTTATCAATAATGACTAATTATGTATACATTTCAATCAGGACTGACTAATCAGAATACTATTATGTTACTGTATATGTATGAATTTTCTTTTTAATCCCAGTACTGAATATAATGTGTGTAAATATAATCAAGAATTCGAACAATGACTGTCTGTTCCTTGGTAGAAATGAATGACCTATATCGCCAGACTGGCTAGAATGCTTATCTACACAGGCTGACCTTGGCTCTAGACGATGTGGGAAGGCTTGATAACTATACAGCCTTTGTACCAGTGTCAAGAAGAGACGGAACAGTTTAGAAAATGCTGACGTCATTTTCATTTTCAACCTGTGATAAAATGTATCGTGGGCCGTACTCAAGAGAATAAACACAGCTGGTTGATTTCAAAGACGGGTCTCTGCCCATTTTATACAAATAAGGGTCTTACAAACTCTTATGAATTGACAGAGTGATTCATTTTAATTGGGTATTAAAACCGAGGAATTTAATTCCTGCAACACCTGCCCAGAGAGATGAGGAGCAGTGTTCATTGGTCTTAAGTGGTGACAGGACCCAGTCCAGAGAGACCGAAACAGCCTATTCCCTCTGTCTTTCCAGCTCTTTTTATTTGTCTATTTAACATATTTGTTCTATAAACTTCTGATAACAAGTTTCATGAACGGTTAGGTGTTCACTCAAACACTTATTTGAAAAGTCTGCCAACGTTTGACAGATGGATGAATCTAAAATGTACATTTCAGTTTTCTAGAACCACCAATCAACTCATGTCGTATTCAATCCATTAATACGTCGATAAGACAGCGTTCATTACCATTCCATTCCCCCAGCATGACTCACTTCAACGCACATCAACAGATAGGAATAATCAACATCTAAAAAGTCAAATGGGATTTGCGTCGGCTCCAATCTGAAAGATGACAACTGACTTTTTAGTTCCCCTCCTGCTGTGAGACTGGGTTGTCAGTTATTCAGCACGGCTGTGAGACTGGGTTGTCAGTTATTCAGCACTGTGGTGAGACTGGGTTGTCAGTTATTCAGCACTGCTGTGAGACTGGGTTGTCAGTTATTCAGCACTGTGGTGAGACGTGCGTGTCAGTTATTCAGCACTGCTGTGAGACTGGGTTGTCAGTTATTCAGCACTGTGATGAGACTGGGTTGTCAGTTATTCAGCACTGTGGTGAGACTTGGGTGTCAGTTATTCAGCACGGCTGTGAGACTGGGCTGTCAGTTATTCAGCACTGTGGTTAGACTGGGTTGTCAGTTATTCAGCACTGCTGTGAGACTGGGTTGTCAGTTATTCAGCACTGTGGTGAGACTGGGTTGTCAGTTATTCAGCACTGTGGTGAGACTTGGGTCGTCAGTTATTCAACACTGCTGTGAGACTGGGTTGTCAGTTATTCAGCACTGTGGTGAGACTGGGTTGTCAGTTATTCAGCACTGTGGTAAGACTGGGTTGTCAGTTATTCAGCACTGTGGTGAGACCTGGGTGTCAGTTATTCAGCATGGCTGTGAGACTGTGTTGTCAGTTATTCAGCACTGCTGTGAGACTGGGTTGTCAGTTATTCAGCACTGCTGTGAGACTGGGTTGTCAGTTATTCAGCACTGTGGTGAGACTGGGTTGTCAATTATTCAGCACTGTGGTGAGACTGGGTTGTCAGTTATTCAGCACTGTGGTGAGACTTGGGTGTCAGTTATTCAGCACTGCTGTGAGACTGGGTTGTCAGTTATTCAGCACTGTGGTGAGACTCGGTTGTCAGTTATTCAGCACTGCTGTGAGACTGGGTTGTCAGTTATTCAGCACTGTGGTGAGACTGGGTTGTCAGTTATTCAGCACTGTGGTGAGACTGGGTTGTCAGTTATTCAGCACTGTGGTGAGACTGGGTTGTCAGTTATTCAGCACTGTGGTGACATCCGTATTGATCAACCCTTTATTTATCATCCAATACACAGTCAGTAACGACTTTGCCTCTGGCTTTCCAATAGAGGAAATAACAAGATACCACTATGGTATATTAAGGACTGGCACCTCTAGGACACACACACATACACACACATACAAAATCGTATTATTTTAACCAACCTCAAATGCAGTATGATACACCCAATGGTAAAACCAAACATGGTGGTGACCAGCATGACTTTAAGATGATTCATGACAGACAACTTCCATCTGTAACACTAAGGCCTAAAGGGAATAATGGGTAATGTGGGGTGCTTTTTCTTTAATATTCAGGTTGTGTCTGTATTCATCATCTAAACAGCCATTTAGATTCTCCGCAGCACAGATAAGAGGACACGTAGCGTTGGCCTCAGAGCCTCAGAGCCTGGGCCCAGTCTGGACTGCAGCAGGCCCACAGCAACCCATTAAAGCCAGTGGAGGGGAAAGCCATTCATAAGACAGATATAGAGGGGAGATGAGGCAGAGGCAGCTTGGATTTGTTCAATGGGGATAAAGGCGTGGTTAGGAGTTAAGGGAGGGAGATTGAGGGTGGGGGAGGGGGGGACAAGGGGAGAATATTGCTGTGGTTGGTGACAGTCCTGGACCATGAACCATACACACACTATAGACCTGCACAATGTTGCAGCATGTTGTACTGGAAACCCTTTATGAACTGATTTAAGTTCCTTTAACACTGTCAATTAGTCTAAAGGACCTGAACTGTATGAGCAAATCATTTTTGGTTTATAGTAGCATAACATTTATAGTCCAAGTTATAGCCCATAAATATCATGGGCCTCACTGCTGAATGGGCTAAAAAAGGTCCAATGTCCCCAACAACAACAATATCAGCATCAGCAGAACTACCTTGATGCTATTTATCAAACAGGACTGTGTTTCCACAATAATGACAGAGTGCTATGCTATGCTATGCATTATTTAGAAAATACAAATATCCCCCCTGATCGTCCATATCTGAAAAAAATGTGTTTCAACATGTCCCATTCAAAGCAATTTGCAACTGGGAGAGAGGGACATTAAAAACATGAATCACTGAGCCTTTTGGAGAAGCTATTCATTTAACCCATAATAGTTGTTTAACTGCCATCCTCTTCACTGATTAGGCTACTGTTGTGGACGGACATGACACTGCCTGGTTCTGTCGCAAATGGCACACTGTTGGCACCCTATTCCCTATATAGTGCACTACATATGGGACCCTATGTGCCCTGGTCAAAAGTAGTGCACTATATAGGGAACAGGGTGCCATTTGGGACACATTCCCTCAATCAGAAGAGGAAGGCAGCACACTGGGAGATATTCTAAAAGGAGAAGAGACTGGGATTTTGTGGATGTTCATCCAGTCTTCCCTCTAGTGGGCTGTCTCCTTAAGATGGAAGGTGGCCTAGCAGTTAAGAGTGCTGGGCCAATAACTGAAAAGTCGCTGATTCGAACCCCCGAGGCGACTAGGGGAGAAATCTATCGATGTGCCCTTGAGCAAAGCACTTAAACCTAATTGCTCCTGTAATTCGTTCTGGATAAGATGGTCTGCTAAATGACAACAATAACAAAGCAAAACACAGAATATTAGAATAGACTTTTTAAAATCTTAACTGGTTCCATATATGAGGAGAGGGTGAAATTGGCCATAGTTCTGACACTGATTGAGATGGTATCACTTTTTCTAGGGCTACTAGTTGCACAGAGCTTATGTCTTCCGTTCAAAGATTCCACAGCCATATAGACTACCAATAGAAATATCCATTATTGAAAAAGAAAAGATTCTGATGCGGCTTTTTCTCGTTGAGCTTGACCCTGCTCTCTTGGGAAGATAGATATGGAACTCAAGTTCAACTATCTTGCTTGCCTCAGTGTTGGGAAACGATACAATGTCGCCACTTTGTGGTCAATTCTTCAACTGTTACCAGGCTAAGCCAAGACAGGTAAATACAGGTTATCTTTCTAGAATTGTGGTGCTTCAAATAAAATATTAATGGCCCCTTTCGATTTCCCCCACAGATATGAACACATTTTTTTCTTAGACTTAGTTCTGAGAAAAGGCATCAGAAGATGAAAGACCTAGGCTATTTTTGTTATTTTAATTAGGCAAGTCAGTTAAGAACAAATGCTTATTTACAATGATGGCCTACACCAGCCAAACCCTGACAACACTAGGCCAATTGTGCGCAGCTCTATGGGACTCCCAATCACGGCCGGTAGTGATACAGCCTGGAATTGAACCAGGGTAGTGACGCATCAAGCACTGAGATCTAATGCTGCCTTAGACCGCTGCGTCACTCGGAAGCCCCTACTCCATTGTTTAGGGATCTGTTTTTCCTCATAAAATAACTTTGTATACAATGTAGGTTAGGCTATATCTTCAAATAATATTGTTTTAAAGTAATGTTGCAGTCATGGAAAGTCATTCCATGAGCAATAGAGACATTACATATACATATTCTGCTATTTGCATGTGAAAATGTCATGGGATCTATTTGCTCTATTTAAATTGTTCCACTCGTTGGGCACAATTACATTGTGCACATCTGACAGAGTGTGTCTTTAATTGGCATCAATGTATAACATGTGTAGGCTACCATCTTTTTGTTTATGTACAAAAATATATTTCCGACAGAGGGCATTGTAGAGTTTTATATATGATGTAACAGCACCATCTCCCGTCTCTGTTGTTGTACGCCCCGAAAACACAGCATCAGCACCAGCGCGTCAACACCACCAGCCTGCCTGCTTTCTGTGCATACTTAGGTTACCTGCCTCCGTTCCACCATGAGGTTTCCATGACAAAGAAAGCGGCGAGACTAGGCCTCCATTCCTCCTTCTCTGTCTCATTTCGCGCAGTTATGTCTTTGGTTCGCGGCTCCCTCTCGCCATGCCTGCGGACCGCCTGTACCTGCTTTTCTCGCTGGTTGTGATCTCCTGCGGGGATGGTGTCGTGAGGGCGGCGCCGGAGGGTGGTGTCCTCGGCGGCCTAATCACGCTGCTGGCCGCCGAGGACAATGCCATCGCCACTGTCCCAAACGGATCCATCAACGGCCAGACGGCCCTTTCTCAGGTTCAGGCTCCGTCTGCCCTAACACCAGGTACAGGAGATGTTTGCGGTATATTTGGGTTGGGCTGCGGGTTTGAGGGCCTGTCCAGCATGTTAAAATGGTGGGGAGGAAATGTTCAGTGTGGAGAGAATAAAACATTGGGCATGATAACGGAACTGATAATAATTTCTCATTGATAATATCATATAGGACGATGATGATATTAACCTATATGATATTTTGTGTATTTATCTCACTCAACAACAATAATGCATACAGAAGCCTCGCAGAAATACAATGATGTTTTAAAACAATGTACACAACGATTGAACGGTTATCAGTAAACCTATGCACACCGGTTTTACCAACTTTGTCTTCACCTATTGTAGAGTATCCTACGCATTCAATATAAAGTATTTTACTAAGATTTATGACTTTCACTGCAATCTAAGTCTGTCCCATCGACAGATTCCCCGGGCAGCTAATCGGATTTAGTGTTATGATTTCATTTGAAGGTTTTCGAGATTTGGGGATTATCAGTATGGCCAGTGTGAAACTTTGCCTGTAATGATCAGGGTTTTAATCCTTTAGTACAGCACACTCACACCATATATTTTTCACCATTGCCTTGCTTCAGAAGTCCTTTATTTAATTGACTAAGCCTCATCATATTAGTTAGAGTTATTATCACAAGTAACTATGATCAGATTAGATTAGTAAACAGATTGTAGTCTATAAATAGGCTACATTTGATCATTGTTGCTGATTTTGGCAGCCTTGTATGCTAAATAGGGCCTGGCCTATAGCATCAGTGTGTGTGTTGGTGGGGCAGGGGTGTGTGCTGTGCATATTAAGTGTGTGTGTGTGTGTGTGTGTGTGTGTGTGTGTGTGTGTGTGTGTGTGTGTGTGTGTGTGTGTGTGTGTGTGTGTGTGTGTTGTAGGGCAGGGAACGTCGTCTGACACCGCACAAGGCCTCTCACAGATGCTACAGCACTTTGATCCATTTTTCATTACCTCTCACAGATTCAGCTCTCATCACATGTTCATGTGCAGTTAAGGTTCCTGAGATCATTCATAGAGCTGCCACTGAATCTGAGGAGAGACTGTTTAAATGGGATCCCTGCATTCACAAAGCCACACACCGGCATACACCTTCAGATAAACCTTCGAAAACACCTTTAAATGCACCTCCTTGGTCTTTTAGTGTAGTCTTGTCTCTTTGTATGTGGCTTTGTAAATGATTTGTTCCACCACAAAGGCTGTGTTCTGCACTGGTACATTCTATGAACATACATTAGTGTTCTGCAATTCTAGTGTAGAAAATCAGCCATACAAACAAAGGTTTAATATTACTTTGTCATTGCAATACACAAACTGCCTCACTTCCGGTGTTTCACTTCCTGTTTCCTGTGTCTCCCCAGAGCCGCCCTTTGCCCTGAGGGTCCTGGTGAAGGATCAGGTGACCCGGCGGCGCCTGGGCGGGGCCCATGTGGGGGTGTTTGTCAACCACACCCTGAGTAGCCAGGCCCTGACTGGGGAGAAGGGAGAGGTGCTGCTCAGGGTCCCCTACAGCCTGGGACTC
The DNA here is from genome assembly GCF_057628025.1 of Oncorhynchus mykiss. Taxonomy (NCBI): domain Eukaryota; kingdom Metazoa; phylum Chordata; class Actinopteri; order Salmoniformes; family Salmonidae; genus Oncorhynchus; species Oncorhynchus mykiss. The sequence goes on from NC_143028.1 coordinate 7,246,395, forward strand.
AGCCTCACCATTGTAGCTAGCATGGAGGGATACGTCCTCACCCTGTTGCCCTGGAGGACCACCAAGAGACCTAGTGAGTAGCACTGTGACAGTCTGACCCCACCTGGAGGAGTCCCTGAGAAGCACCCAACCAGCTGACCTATGGGTGTCGGGTGTGGCTAATTTCTAGAGTTTAAACTGGGATAGTTCACCTAAACTACTAAATGATATAGCTGTTTGTTTCCTTTCCTTTAAAGCATTGATTTGACACAATGAGCAAAATAAGGTGTTCACCTACTGTGTCACATAGCACATTAGCATCAGTGTTTGTTTTTGTTTTTGCGTTGGAGCAAAGCACAATTTAATGCCGTACACTGCATTAATTGTATTGATTTCTTACTCTCAGAAGCAGGATGCACTCACTATGTATAGAACGTGTAGCCAGCGAGTCTGAGGCAAGCGTTTTGTGCTGAAATGTAACACCATAATGCCACGTCATATCTGTCAGCTAATTGCAGCTGTATTGAATAAGATGTTAAGGGGACTCTGACCACCATTTAGACATGCTGTATTTAGTAAGAGGAGACTGCTGCTCTTAGGGCTGCTCTCTCCTCTCTCTCTCTCTCTCTCTCTCTCTCTCTCTCTCTCTCTCTCTCTCTGTCATAAGGCAGAGCAAAGGAGAGAAAGAAAGAGAGAGAACAGATAAAGATAAAGAGACAGGGGGCAAAGAAAGAACTGAGAAAGAGGTGACTGGTGGTACAAGCTATGCTCAGCGTCATCAAAAGCCACTTCCCTTCTCTCTAGTCTTACACGCAGGACCATAAAAAGCCCTTTTCAATGTCGCCATCTACTGGTGTCTTTGTAGAATTACAGGAACATGACACTACAAAGGGACCCTTTTGAAGGTACATCTCAATAGTGTCTAGTGATTTCCTGACTGGAATGTCACCTGACCTGACCTCATGTGTATACAGTATTCTCCTCAGTGACCTTATCGCTGCTCCCTCAAAACCAAGGCAACATCTGGCTGTTTGACGACTCCGTGCTCATCACTGGGAAGTTACCTGGTATGTGCACACATCTGGAAACTGTCACTTCAACATAACCCTAAATGTGATGCAACATCTTACTCTTTAAGCAATTTTAGTCTACTGTGGCAGAAGTGCTTTGGTAGAGGGAATGAACTCCATCTGGTCTTTTTCTTCTTATTTCCACAGACATCTCCTACCAGCCCAGCGTTCAGTTCCCCAAGAGTCACCTGATGCTCTCTGACGGCAGTAACACCTCCACAGTGATGGCCTACCTGACCGTGCCACAGCGCCACCTAGGCAAGGACTGTGTCAACTGCACCCCAGGCATCATTCACAACAAGTCAGGTGGGCTCAGCAAATCGAATACATGGAGTGCAGTGCATCAACTAATGGTAATGTGAGGTGGTATTGATACATGAAAGTAAGCATTGAACACTTCCAAGATTGAGGAATAGTTCAAGATTCTGAGCTGAAGTAGCCCTGTTGATTTGCTGAAAACTATTCCTCTTTAATGATGTAGTGTTTGTAGAGCCTGCATATTTTTAAACGTTGGACATGTTGTAATTCTCTCCCGTGTGTTTGTATGTCACAGGAGGTTGGTGGCATCTTAATTGGGGAGGACGGGCTCGTGGTAATGGCTGGAGCGGAATTAGTGGAATGGTATCAAATACATCAAACACATGGTTTCCAGGGTTTCCATGTGTTTGCTGCCATTCCATTTGCTCCCTTCCAGCCATTATTATGAGCCATTCTCCCCTCAGCAGCCTCCACTGTTGTATGTGTGTTCAGTGTTCAGGAGTGTTGAGTTGCGGGCGATGGCAGCGGTCAGCACTCTGCTGTACTCTGGTGGTCAGGAGGTCCAGGTGAAAGGCCCCATCCAGATCTCCCTGCCCCTGGCACACACCACCAACCTGAGGCCCTCGGACACCCTCCCTGCCTGGGACTTCAACACCAAGACAGGTGGGGAATATAGCTACTAGAGAAGTTTGTGGTCATACGCACGTCCTTAAAAACATACAGCAGGCGCTGGGTTAATAAAGAATACTTGTAAAGAACAGGTAAGCCTGTACACTGTTTATGCTCCCAATTCACCTCTTTATTGACAATGTTTCGATCCAAACCGGCTCTTCGTCTGGTCAAAACGAAGATGAAGATCCGGTTTGGATCAAAACGTCAATAAAGAGGTGAGAATTGGGAGCATAAACAGTGTCCAGGCCTTCCTGTTCTTTACGAATATAGCTATTAGTGCAACAGAAGGACTAGGACTGGAGCTACCTTAGTAACTTGTTCAAAGGCTTTGTTTACAAAATACTTCCTGTGTTCACTTACTTTGTGGAACTGGAAGTATCTGCCTGTGTCTTCCAAGTTTTACTTCCTACATTTTCCTCACAACGTTTCGTCCTCCAGGTGCTTGGGAGAACCAGGGTCTGGGGATAGTGAAGATGGTTGGAGATCATCTGGTCTGGACCTACATTGCTTCTCACCTGGGTTACTGGATCGCTGCACCCCTACCCTCCTCCAACGGTATAACGATTGTAACGATCCAAAATGAAGTTTTCGTGAATTGAATGTTACAAATGAACTAAATGATGGAGTCTCACTCTCAGTATTGTCTTCAAACATGGCTTACTCTCCTGGAGAACATATTGACCACAATCAACATAATATAATCAACTCATCTCTGTCTGTACCTGTCTAGGTTATATGGGCCATGCCAGCTCAATGGAATTCCTCTCCTACCACACCTACCTGCTCGTAGGAATACTGGGTGGGACTCTGGTTATAGTCTTGGGGTTTCTGGCTGTGCTGCTGTGTCAATGTGGGTAAGAGACCAACGTAATTAACTAACGTTACTGATTGTGTGTCAACTGCAGCTGGAAATATCACAGATGGGGGTGTGTGGGGCGAAGGGGGTTGTACAAAATGTTTACAGTAAGTTATACAATTTAAAACATTTGAATGGCCAGGATTGTTCTACTAATTGTTGACACAAATGCTGATTATATGAAGTTAAACGTACACATAACAAAGATCCCCCAAAAGACCCACTGGGTATTGACTACCTTCTCTGCTTCTCAATCAACCTGCTGTGTTGACTGTCATCTGCAGAGGTTCAGGTTCCTCTCGTGGGCCGAGGAGGAGAGCACGGTTCTCGAAGCGGTCCGCTCTGAAGAAGGACCAGACCACCTCCACCCACATGGAGGAGGGCCATGCCATGATGTCCTTCCACCCCGGAGACAGAGCCCATGGCCTGGCCTCGCGCAGCGTCCAGTGTGACCCCTCCACCCCCAGGCACAACAAAGCCAACTACAACATCTATGTGGAAGACCCCGGGCGTGGGTCTGCCCTCCTGTATGAAAATGTGGGGAGCGTTGCCAAGGGACCCCCGATATCACACCACTACATCAACAGTGAGGAGGTAGCCAGGCTGAGGGAGAGGTCCAGCGAGGAGCAGAACAGAGCCCACCTGGGTGGAGGTGCTCAGATGCTCCACCTTTACAACCAGCCTGTGGCCATCCTCCAGGCCCCGGAGCGCTTCAGCTGCCAGGGTGGGGAGCAGCAAGGATCAGGCTGCAAGTCGGCCACCTTCCCCCGTAACGGAGGAGCCTATGACACCCACTCCCACTCTGAGCAGGGCGGTCATGACAGCTACACCCAGACCCTCCCTAAGAACCCCCACCATGCCCAGGGAGCCAACCCCCAGCAGGGCGGCCAGGACCAGCCCCAGGCCCTGGAGACCACTCCCCAAGGCCCAGCCTCTAATCCTGGGGCGTGGGGCCGTTACAGCAGCCTCCCGGAGTCCTCCGTTTCCGTCCCCGGTACTCTGAACGAGGCGGCTGGAATGAGGGCCTTCAGCAGTGGGATGGGGGGCCCCAGTGAACTCCAGGGGATATCAGAGCGTACACTCCTGGAGCTGACCCGAGGCAAGGCCTCGTCGCCTCACCCCAGGGCCTGGTTCGTCTCCCTGGATGGGAAACCAGCCGCCTCGGTCCGCCACTCCATCATAGAGCTCCAGGGACGCCACCCACGGCCCCCCAGCAGCAACGACACCAGCCTGGACTCTGGCGTGGACATGAATGAGCCCCAGCATAGTGTGAGGGAGGCGGAGCGAGAGAGGCCTTCCATCCGGGGCTCGTTCCCCCATCACAGCAGAGGGCGCTACAGCGAGGAGCAGGACCTGAGCAGCAGTGAGAGCGGCACCACCGCCACCTGCACCCCTGAAGACCCCTACCTGAGGAACATTCTGGACGGGAGCAGCGGGGCCATTCCCAATATCCCGGAGGAGCGGGACGGAATGGACACGTCCAGTGCACAGGAGGACAGTGAGTCGAGGGGGACACCGCCCCCACGCAGGCTGAGGAAGGTGAGGGAGAAGGGGAGGGCCGAGAAGAGAAGCGCCAGACACCATGTCAGAGAAGAGAGGCCTCTGGTCAAACGGAGCTAAGGCACTGCTCACCAGAGATGGACTGGGATGGGACTTATTTCATTACCAGTCAATTCTGGAAGTGTATTGACATTATTGGCATTCAGTAGTTAATGGGCATGTTTCATGTCCAGTTGCATGGTCAGTGCTTTTTCCTGAATTGGCTGTGATGGTTACAGAAAGGTTGAATCTGTCAAGAAGGGATTGAGTTTATTGTTGATTGTTTTCCTATAGGGGTCGTATGTTGACGGACGGCTGAGACAACGGACGGCGATGTTAAAGCGTTTTCTGTGGTTTGATGGATGCGTATGCTCCAGTCCTTCTAAAAGGAATAGTTAGATAGATGCTAGTGGACACAGCAGTAGTATGGCTTCAGATCGTCTCATTCCTGGCATCTGCGTCAAAGAAGATGTGTTCTTTACACTGCCTGCGATGAGGAGTTAGAGATACTGTATAGCGAGATAATGAAGGGTAATTAGAGAGGATAGAGGGCTGTATTGGGCTGAGCCGATGAGATCTGGCAGCAGAGACGGACAGTGATACAGTCCTCCTGTACAGAACACCCACCGTGATTGCCTGCCTTTACAGGAAATCGATATTAACACCATTGCCTGCTCTGCTCACAGCGTTTAAGACTGGCTGTACCCAGCCATCTGTCTATCGCTCTGTTTATAAACTAGACACTGATTCGCAGCTGTCCCTTTTAGAGGTCATCTTTACACCTCTATTAAGGGGGAAATACCATTATTTCTTTGAGAATGCATGAAAGGTATAAAGTAAAATGTTGTGTATGAAAAGAGGAAAGTATGTGTATTTGACGTGTAGTGTGAAGACAATGGAAATGATGTCTCTTCTTAGGGACATTAAGTCTGAGGGATACTAATCCAGTCATGTGTTACTTTAACATATTCTTCTTCAAATAGTTACTGTTGATGTTCAATGATTCCTGTTCCACGAGCAGATCTTACACAACACATCGCTGTCCTTACATACAGATGGAGTATGGGGAGGTGGTCAGTTTAAACTTTCATTGTTCAGTCTAAAAAGCACAGAACACTTTCATTTGCCTGTTTGTGATGCATTGGAGCACAATTGGGAACGATACACATAATATAATTTGATTGGTTAGAACCCACTGCAATGAGAACGTAATAAGCGTAACATAAAACACTCAAATAAAGGTTTTATTTTTATTTTTATTTTTTTAAGTGAGGTGGTATTTCAAATGAACACAAACTATATTGCTGTGATGGACTGATACATTTGGTGAAGCACACAATCTCCTCCTGAAAATGATCTGACCAGCGATATCAGTCGTCCTGCTGCTAAATTTGAAACAACATTCATATTTTGCCCATATTTAGTCTTCCTCGTGGTGTGACATCACACACGCCAGTCCTTCAGTGTGTATGAGGATAAATACTGTACATGAATAGCTTTATTTGGTATGTACATACTCAAGCATATGATCTAGTATGTATGCATACATCGTCCTATCCTTCTCAGCAACTGCGACGAAAAATGTTCCGAGAGAATGAGAATGCTTCTCAGAGTGAAGAAGAAAGATATGCTTTTTTGAGCCATCATCGCTATTCATAAACCCAAGCTTTAGTGTATGTGCTTTCCTTCGGAGGTTTGTTACATTATTGTATGTTAGCTTTGGTGCGATGAATAGGTTCAAATGTGATCCGGGGTGTAAAAAGCTTGACGACGTAGCAACTTGTACCTTCTAAATGTAGCACCGCAAGTTATACACCTGACGAATGCGGCGATGATTTATGAAGCTTAAAATGATTGAATGCTGATCATGTTGTTGTTGTTGTCGCCATTGATGATGGTTATGAAAAACAAGATGTTTCAACCGTTGGAGAATTGTATAAAGTATAGTATGTAATAATATTTCTCAGAGACAAAACAGACCCCACTGGCCCATCCTTTTCAAAGTGGCCTTCACTGAATGTATTTCCTTGTATTTATTTCATTGTAATGTAGTGTATTTCTACTGTCCGTATTCATTTAACATTAACTGGCATTCAGGCTTTTGAAACGGGCATTTCTTGTGTTGATTACGTCAGTATATTACAGTAGTGTGATTAGTCTGCCTTTTTGTGCACTTATCAATGCCTAAGTAATAAACTCACTTGATACCAAGATGATGCATGTCTAAGATTTATTCAATAATAAACGTCAACGGAATGAAGGCAGAATAACTATAAAAAATAGCATTGACAACAATTGCATAAACTGCTTTATAATGAAGACCACACAGGGTCTGTCCATAAAATAACAAAATAGAGTTTGGGTCTTTTGCTATGGCATCTGCATACTGAGTCCATTCCAGCATGACTATCTAGTGATCAACTACAGCCTAGTAGTGGCCCTTAGATTCCCTAGGCTCCCCAGTCATGGACACCAGCTCAGAGGTACCAAGCTCCTCCCCCTCTCCCAGTGGGACACACCGCCCCAGCAGCCTCCTCAGAGCCAGACGGAACTCCCTCGACGCAAAGTAGTACACAAACGGGTCAAAGCAGCAGTTGAGGCTGTTGATGCTCAGCGCTAGTTTATAGTATCTGTACAGGCTCTTGCCCTGGGTGTGGAAGACTACGTGCAGGCCATGAAGGGTGATGGTTGGTAGGTAACACACCACAAAGCACAGGGTTGCCAAGGCGACTGTGGTCTGAGCCCGTCGCCTTGACAACACTTCCATCTTACCATCACTGCCTTCAGCTGCCGTCGGCAACGACCGGTGCAGGCCTCTGGCCACGGCAACGTAACAGCTGACCAGGACGACTAAAGGCAACACGTAGAACATCAGCAGAACAACTAGGAAGTAGAGATAGGCTACTGATTGGTGAATGAACAGTTTACGTGGAAGCACGTCGAAGCAGGTCGTGATGTTTAGCTCGACGACCCGGAGGGTGAGGTCACGGAGGAGCAAGGGTGTCTGAGTAATCAGAACAAATGCCCAGATGAGGACGCAGGTGATGGTGGCTCTCCGGGCGGTGCGCCAGTGTTTGGTGCGTAGCGGGCGTACGACACCGCAGTAGCGCTCGAGCGCGATGGCACAGGTGGTGAGGACAGAGCAATGCATGTTGCAGTTGAGGGCTGTGGTGGTGAGGCCACAGAGGGCAGCTCCCCACGGCCAGTCATTACCCCACAGGTGGTACAACACCTGAGAGAGAAAGAGAGAGAGAGATGGGCTTAGTGGTCATCAAATATTAGCTATGTCCAACTAGAACGGAAAAGTTTATTTGGAAACTTTGTGACATGTGACAGCAATAACAGTGCAGATTAGTTGTAACCGGTGCCAGAGTGTCAGAGACAACCTTGTACTTGGCACTGCGCTTTGTGTTACCTGTAGTGGCAGTGACTCACCTGTAGGGGCAGGAAGGCGCTGTAGAGCAGGTCTGCCAGCGACAGGTTGATGGCAAACACAGACGTGGGAGTGTGGTGTTTGTAATGGACATTCAGCAGTGCTACCAGAGACAGCAGGTTGCAGGGCGTACTGCACACAAACACAGACAGGTAAATAACAGGCACAGCCAGGGTCATCACAGGACTGACCAGCATCTCCAGGGTGGCATTGTTGACCCCTCTGGCCACCTCTACTGAGATGTTCATCATGACTGACCACAACAGTAACTTGACCACAGCAACAGGGGGAGTTGACCAGGGTGACCGGTCCTGTCACTTAGGTTGGTGTACAAGCATCACTGGGAATGATAAGGGAAGAAAAGAGAGTGTTATATATTTCATTTGAATACACCAAAACCACACCATGTTAGAGGAAGTGAAAGATATTGGTTAGGCAATGAGAGAGTAGTGTTGTTGAATGCAGAAACAGTGTGATGCCAATTCATCCATGTGAAAGACGAACAATGTTTTCCCCTCACACTATACTAATGTTACACTAGTTTCACTATTCACACTGTGACTACAACTGGAGAAAGCCCCTGATGTTCCCTTAAGGGGTGAAGTTATTGTAATGCTCACATGGGTCTTTCCATCATGCCTATTTCACATCTGTGTATGTGGAAATACAAATTGGAACAGGAAATGTCCTGTCATAAACAGCTTGAGGTGAAGTTAGTTACTTTTTCCTATTGACATATTATTTCTATTTTACATGTATTCTACATGCTATTGACCTATTTCTCTAGTACAGAGTTTCCAAAACTCGGTCCAGGGGGCCGTGTAGTTTTTGCACTACACAGCTGATTCAAATAATCAAAGCTTAATGATTAATTGGTTATTTGGATCAGCCGTGTAGTGCTAGGCAACAAAAAAATGTGCACCCAGGGGGCCAGGAACAAGTTTGGGAAACCCTGATCGAGTACAGGGGCTCTCCAACCCTCGAAGGGTTTTCACTCCAACCCCATTTGTAACTAAACTGATTTAGTTTATCAACTAGCTAATTATTATAATCAGGTGCGCAAGATTAGGGTTGGAGTGAAAACCTACAAGAAGGTAGCTCTTCAGGAACAGGGTTGGAGTGAAAACCTACAATACGGTAGCTCTCCAGTAACAGGGTTGGACTAAAAACCTACAGGACGGTAGCTCTACAGAAACCTGGTGGGAGAGAAAACCAACAGGATTGTAGCTCTCCAGTAACAGGGTTGGAGAGGCCAGAGCTACAGTACCGGTCAAAGGTTTGGACACACCTACTCATTCAAGGGTTTTTCTTTATTTTTACTATTTTCTACATTGTAGAATAATAGTGAAGACATCAAACATATGAAATAACAGATATGTAATCATGTAGTAACCAGAAAAGTGTGAAACAAATCTAAATATATTTAATATTTGCGATTCTTCAAAATAGCTATTGCACACTCTTGGCATTCTCTCAACCAGCTTCATGAAGTAGTCACCTGGAATGCATTTAAATTAACAGGTGTGCCTTGTTAAATGTTAATTTGTGGAATTACTTTCCTTCTTAATGCATTTGAGCCAATCAGTTGTGGTAGGGGTGGTATTCAGAAGATAGCCCTGTTTGGTAAAAGACCAAGTCCATATTATGGCAAGAACAGCTCAAATAAGCAAAGAGAAATGACAGTCCATCATTACTTTAAGACATGGTCAGCCAATGCAGAACATTTCAAGAACTTTGAAAGTTTCTTAAAGTGCAGTCGCAAAAACCATCAAGCGCTATGATGAAACTGGCTCTCATGAGGACCGCCACAGGAAAGGAAGAGGATACGTTTATTGGAGTTAACTGCACCTCAGATTGCAGCCCAAATAAATGCTTCAGAATTCAAGTATCAAATATATATTTTTTAAAATTGTTGTGATATGCACAGGGTGCAGGGTTTCGCTACACCTGCAAAAACATCTGCTAAACACGTGTATGCGTGTTTAGAGAGAGAATGCCAACAGTGTGCAAAGCTGTCATCAAGGCAAAGGGTGGCTACTTTTCTAAAATATAACATCTTTTTTTTATTTGTTTAACACTTTTTTTGGTTACTAAATGATTCCATATGTGCTATTTCATAGTTTTGATGTATTCACTATTATTCTACAATGTAGAAAATAGCACAAAAAAATACAATTGAAATAAAACTTGAATGAGTAGTTGACTGGTACTGTAGTATTTTACTTTTTAGCACTTTTTTTTACTGTCGAGCAAGCTTGCTGATAAGAATTTGCACCACTTACAACATGTAAGTGGTGCATATGTACAAAAAAACGTTGTTTGATTTAGATTGAAAAGGTGTAGAGCTGTGAAGCAGCATTGTGAAGCTTATGAATTGTTATTTTAAAAAATCTCCCAGGCAATGCATGCGGTCATTGAGATGAAACCTCAATCTGATTTTCCACTCTGATTTCAATAGCTAGGTTTCCATCCAATTGGCAACAGATTTTCATACTAGTATTCTCAAACCCGCATACAGAAAATACGCGTATTTTCCCACCAGCGGGACTTCTTGGCGGATATAAATCAGTGCGTGATGACGTGAATGATCTAGCGTTAGTAATAGATCTTAAAACAACATGATACACTGTGTCAAGTTTTTAAGGTACTTGCTGAGGCCTGCATATAGACAATAGCACCGATTTTTTTTTAAGTGCATTGAACATGATCCTTTCTGCCGTTTGACAAATAAAAATAATCTAGATTTTTTTTTTGTCCATAATAATCTTACCATGTAGGCTATACATGCGCTCTAGACAACATCGCTATCTGCACCCTGCTCGCTGTTGGATATTTTATTTGTATTTATATCACCTTTATTTAACCAGGTAGGCAAGTTGAGAACAAGTTCTCATTTACAACTGCGACCTGGCCAAGATAAAGCAAATCAGTGCGACACATATAACAACACAGAGTTACACATGGAGTAAAACAAACATACAGTCAATAATACTGTAGAAAAATAAGTATATATACGATGTGAGCAAATGAGGTGAGATAAGGGAGGTAAAGGCAAAAAATAGGCCATGGTGGCAAAGTAAATACAATATAGCAAGTTAAACACTGGAATGGTAGATTTGACAGTAGATGAGTGTGCAAAGTAGAAATACTAGGGTGCAAAGGAGCAAAATAAATAAATACAGTAGAGGAAGAGGTAGTTGTTTGGGCTATTTATAGATGGGCTATGTACAGGTGCAGTGATCTATGAGCTGATCTATGATCTATGAGCTGCTCTGACAGCTGGTGCTTAAAGCTAGTGAGGGAGATATGTGTTTCCAGTTTGAAAGATTTTTGTAGCGCATGTGCCTATACCAGAGTGGGCACACTCACTATATAAGGCAAACAATTGTGTGAGAAACCCACCAGTAGAGTTAAAAACGTGATGGAAACCCATTTAACTTGTATTTTTTATTCGGTACATGGGAATTTAAACGCAAATGGTATTTTTACGTGCACCACGTCATGACGCACAGCCTTTTTATTTGCAACAAGTCAATATCGTTTTATGAAAAAAAGAAGAAAAAACCCGTTGTTTTTTTAAATAAGCAAAAATATGATTTTTATGGGCATGAATTCGCATGAAAATCTGTCGCCAATCGGATGGAAAACTAGCTAGTGTCAGTGATTTAACAACTATAGAAATACAACTGTGACCAAGAATTAAAAATAACACTTAAGCTAACATCTCCATGGAAGAACATTGATCTGTAAAATCTAAACTGATTAATGAAATGTATTGTTGGTGACTTACCTTTATGCACATGTGATGCGCACTGTCAGTGCTGCTACATTCAAGTGGGTAATCAGCCATATCACACAGGAAATGTGGTAGAAATGATTTGTTCTGTGTCTTGCCCAATGACAATGATGTTGGTTCGCTATCACTCACCACTAAGGAACTGAACATGTGCCTGTAGTGTACCAGGGTGCATGCTGTTGACACTTGTGGTGAAAAGGCACTATCTGTGTCACTGCAAAGGAAAATACTGTAGCTGAACACAACAGTTGGTGGAGACAGAAAGGAAACCACCTACTGTACCTTTACTCCCTGTTCTTAAATGAAATACACATCTTACTACTATGCAAAAGTAGTGTCCTCTCATATCACCAATATAGTACTGTTTAATACAAAATATATACTGAACAAAAATATATTTGCAACATGCAACAATTTCAAATATTTTACTGAGTTACAGTTCATATAAGATATTCAGTCAATTGAAATTCATTCATTAGGCCCTAATCCATGGATTTAACATGACTGGGTAAGGGCGCAGCCATGGGTGGTCCTGGGAGGGCATAGGCCCACCCACTTGGCAGCCAGGCCAACCCACTGGGGAGCCAAGCTCAAGCCAATCAGAATGAGTTTTTCCCCACAAAAGGGCGTAATTACAGACAGAAATACTCCTCAGCACCCACCACACACACCTTCAGACATCCCGCAGATGAAGATGTCGGATGTGAAGGTCCTGGGCTGGTGTGGTTACACGTGGTCTGCGGTTGTGAGGTCGGTTGGACATACTGCCAAATTCTCTAAAACGACATTGGAGGCAGCTTATGGTAGAGAAAGTACCATTCCTTTCTCTGGAAAAAAGCTCTGGTGGACATTCCTGCAGTCAGCATGCTAATTGTACGCTCCATCAAAACTTGAGACATTTGTGGCATTGTGTTGTTTGACAGAACTTGCCTTTTATTGTCCCCAGCACAAGGTGTACCTGTGTAATAATCATGCTGTTTAATCAGCTTCTTGATATGCCACACCTATGAGGTGGATGGATAATCGTGGCAAAAGGAGAAATAGTCACTAACAGGGATGTAAACAAATTTGTGCACAAAATCTGAGAGAAATACACTTTTTGTGCATATGGAACATTTCTGAGATTTTTTATTTCAGCACATGAAACCGAACACTGTACATGTGGCGTTTGTTTTTGTTCAGAGTATGAAATACAAGAATGGGTTATGAGATGCTGCTGTAGCCTACTCACATCAAAAAGTCGTTGTTAGTTTAGGAAATCACAGTGGAGAGGTGTAAGGAACAGCCCAAAATCACACACACCTGCAGCACAGGATGCAAACTGTTGGTTTCCCACCTCCTGTGCTGCAGGTGTGGGTGTGTGTCTCGACTTCTATGGCAGAAGAAGTCCGCTAAATTGTACCTAAAATTTGTATTATTTTTATTGTATTGTTTTCCAAGATACAAACACATCCCAAGTAATAAAGATAATACAAAGGCAGGTCAAAAATACACAAAAAACATGTTTTGTCAGTTGATAGTTTCATTGTGTAGCATTATGATTCATCAACTGCTGTCATGTACATATTACGGCTGTTTGCGAGTTCACAAAGTACATATTCTACATTTGAGTCCATCTGCTCCACAGACGTATATCAGGAAAAGTCAACAGAATGACAAAGTACATCATTCTTCATCACTGTGTGTACAGAGGAAGTAAATACATACTTCACTGAGAATCTACACCTCTGTGACTGTGGAATCTTCTGTACCTAGGGTTACTAGCCTAGTAGATGCACAATGCAAAGAGATTCTAGAACCTAGATAATGTAGGCCTGGCTGTTAATGTCCCTTCTCCTGATTACCAAGGTAAAGTATGTGTTAGCAACCATTAACCAATCACTCTTCTCCATTGCTGCCCTCCCCCTCCTCCCCGCTTCGGGCATTGCAGCGGTTGCCATGGCGTTTTATGCCCCACACCACGTCAGAGCTGAAGGGGCAGAAGAGGCAGCGGTACATGCCCTGTCTGTGGTTGTGGTAGATATGGTTGAGTAGCGAATACTCTAGTATGAAGGCCTTGCTACACTCTTTACAGCAGTAAGGTTTGGGCACGTCGTGCTTGTAGCTCACGTGGTAGATGGCATGGCCCTTCATCTTGGAGCGCTTGCCGCACAGGCGACAGTTGTAGCGACCCCCCTGGCGCTGGATATATTTGGTCAGGAAGGCCTCTTCCTGCTTTTTGTGTTTGTCACTTTTTTTGTTGTTGTTGGTCTGTAGCTCCTCTTCCTCTTCATCATGATCATCTTCCTCACTGCCTGCCGTAGAGCTTCTATTTCGTTTCATGGGGCTGCCGGCTGAGCGGGAGTCCTCTTCGTTATCCTCGCCTTCCTCCATCTCCTCTAGTCCTCTTTTCCTACCTTCCTCTTTCTTCGCTCCTCCTTTGTCCTCATCCTCCTCTTCTGCCTTGGGCTCACTGAGAGGATAACTACTGTCTTTTGACAGCACATCTACACTGATACCTTCCTGTTCTTCTCCCCCCTCCCCCCTACGCTCATCCCCTTCTCCCTCCTCACCCTGGCCCTTCCCAGAGAGGCAGTGGCAGGTGAGCAGGTGGTCGTAGAGGCGAGGGAACTCCCTGGCCGTGTGGAAACACAAGCTGCAGTGGAACAGCCGTGCCGTGCGCTGGTAGAAGATGGCGTTGCCCAGGCGACCCACAGGCGTGTCATCCAGGCGGCTTGGATGGATCTTAGCGATGTGGATGAGGTAGCTGCAGTGGCTCTTACACTGGAGCAGACAGTGGGGACACTGGAGGTGCTGGAGATAGCTGTCCGACTCCCGGTCTCTGTCCCGCCCCTGGCCGCCAGAGGAGGAAGACTGCCTCTTGAGTTCCATAACAGCTCCCTGTGACTCCTTAATGTCCACAACGGCTTCTTTTGACTCTGACTCATTAACTTCCATCATGGCTGACATGGACTCCTTCACATCCATTGCGGCTGAAATTGACTCCTTAACGTCTATTGTGGCTTCCGTTGAATCCTCAAAACCCGCCATGGCTGTCTCTGACTCCTTAACCTCCATCACGGCTTCCATTGACTGGAGCTCACTGGACACAGAGGGGAGTGAAAATTATTGATTATTGTTTATTTGAATAAGACTGAATGTATGTAATACAGAAGTACAATACATCAGTAATGACAACGTAATTTCACAGTTGTCCAAATGCATACAAATTTACAAGCTAGCATTGTAGCACATCTGTACATCAGGAAATCTATGTCACTAACAACGTTGAGTGTGCAGTTGTCAACATCTGACACTAGCTTAATCTAGATTCACATCCGACATTGTAGAGGCATAATTCCAACCATGTTCACAGAATGAAAGTATGCTAGTTCATAAAATAGATTTAGCCGAACTCAAGCTAGTTTACTGTGTAAACAATAGCACATAGTTCGTTCGAAAATGTACATTTTAACTCACCTATCAATTCTCAAAAAGCCAATGAAACACACATTCCATATTTCCGTGACTAGATAGACTATGCCTGATTGCTGTTCGTTTACATTTTGCGGAATAATTTGATGAAATAGCAAAAATCTGCTATAATGTAACAGTTTTTCCTCGGGAGCCTTTCCTTGGCTTATCAGAAGTGACGCTCAGCACGTTGACGTGACGTAGCCTCCATCATTAACTCTCTACTCACCGTTTCGGCTCCCTGCTGTTCTGTATAACATAATAGTCCATGCGTGGTCTATCCTGAACTTCTTGGTTCGGTCTGTGTTGCTTCTTCTCGTCCTTTTGGCTAACATAAGGTAAAGAAGTATCGGTTCTGCTCGGGCTATCGCTGGGATAAATCGTAGGAACCGCGTCATCCCACAACAATCTCTTTCTCAGTGTATGGAGTCGAAAACATTATTTGCTGAAATGAGCCTCGCATATCTGAGTGCCGTTCAATACGCCATTCTCGTGTAAGGAGGCGAATTCCACCAATTTTCGTCTTGGAAAATAGTTGAAACTGGTGGTTTGCAGCCAAGGACAATGCACCTTGTCGGCGTTTTGTAAATAGAGTAAACTGGGGCAAGCACCAAAGCTGTGTTTGAAAACCCATGCTAACATACGGTGTACTACATACTTAATGAGTATATACTATTAGTTCATTTTAGCATACTGTAAACAAACAGTATCCTTTCAATTGAGCGTAGTAGTTCTTCACCTGTCTACCGGAAGTTGATGCTGTTGCGATGCAACCTCTTGCTAGCTAGCTAGCTAGCGTAACAAATGACTTGTTAGACATTTTACGAATTCGGGTGTGTTCTTAAATTCAGTGCCAGAGTGCGCTTGTAAATTCAGAGTGTTGTCAGATTGTCCCTTTTGTAAATTCAGAGCGTTTTTTGCACTTGGAGCACACACTAGACGCTCAGGCCAAGGAGTAGGGTTGATTTGAGCGTTCTGACCTTACAATGGAACCCAAGCTAACGTTGGCTAGCTTGCTAGCTACTTCCAGACACAAATGAGTACACTTTCACCATTTTAGGCCTTAGCAGACCTGGTTCGGCAGTGTTCATGTTATCCAGAGTGTTGGTGACTGTAATAGGCTGGACACATGACATTTTTAACAATGCATTTTTTTCTGATAACTAGTTCATCACATCCGTCATGGAGCCCAGTTTCATAGTTTTACTATATGTCCCAGCTGCTTGCCGTAGTTTTGAAGTAATCACGAAAAAACAGGCCTTATTTTAGGGCATTTTTCACCCTGCCAGCTCCTATTAGTTCTATTGAGCACCAACTCGCCTTCCGAACATTCTAAGTCACAATGCCTGCTTTGCTATTGTTGGCAATGAGACACGTTGTTTGTAGTTCAAATGTAAACAACAACAAAATATTACTCATGGAACTCTGAGGTTGTCCCATTGTTTCCTATAGGGAAATATACAGTGGGGCAAAAAAGTATTTAGTCAGCCTCAGACAAAATGAGAAAAAAAATCCAGAAAATCACATTGTAGGATTTTTAATGAATTTATTTGCAAATTATGGTGGAAAATAAGTATTTGGTCACCTACAAACAAGCAAGATTTCTGGCTCTCACAGACCAGATCTTTAAGAGGCTCCTCTGTCCTCCACTCGTTACCTGTATTAATGGCACCTGTTTGAACTTGTTATCAGTATAAAATACACCTGTCCACAACCTCAAACAGTCACACTCCACTATGGCCAAGACCAAAGAGGTGTCAAAGGACACCAGAAACAAAATTGTAGACCTGCACCAGGCTGGGAAGACTGAATCTGCAATAGGTAAGCAGCTTGGTTTGAAGAAATCAACTGTGGGAGCAATTATTAGGAAATACAAGACCACTGATAATCTCCCTCGATCTAGGGCTCCACGCAAGATCTCACGAAGGCAACGAAGGAGTGGCTTCGTAAGAAGCATTTCAAGGTCCTGGAGTGGCCTAGCCAGTCTCCAGATCTCAACCCCATAGAAAATCTTTGGAGGGAGTTGAAAGTCCGTGTTGCCCAGCAACAGCCCCAAAACATCACTGCTCTAGAGGAGATCTGCATGGAGGAATGGGCCAAAATACCAGCAAGTGTGTGTGAAAACCTTGTGAAGACTTACAGAAAACGTTTGACCTCATTGCCAACAAAGGGTATATAACAAAGTATTGAGAAACTTTTGTTATTGACCAAATACTTATTTTTCACCATAATTTGCAAATAAATTCATTAAAAATCCTACAATGTGATTTTTTTTTCTCATTTTGTCTGTCATAGTTGCTAGTGTACCTATGATGAAAATTACAGGCCTCTCATCTTTTTAAGTGGGAGAACTTGCACAATTGGTGGCTGACTAAATACTTTTTTGCCCCACTGTAGGTATGTCTGTCTATTTTGTCAAATTTCTTGTAATGTGTATATTTAGATTTTATTTTTTAATTGGACACCATTTTAATCATGAGAAACTCCTCTTTCTAATTGTGTACGGCTGGGCAGTGTATTCTGCTGTCATCAAACACTAGACCAGAAATAGTCCGAATTTGCAATTTTCTTTTTTTTACTTCCTCGTTATGCAGACATAAGCACACTAGGCACCACTCAGACAGGATCCTTTGAAGTCAGAGTAGATAGCCAGAGCGAATTCATGAAAGCACCCGAATGTCCATTGAGAACGCACAACGACTGTACCATATAGCTAAGCTAAGAATGACAGGAATAATCAAGTCAATAAACATTGGGTAGTTAGTTAGTTAGCCTATAGTTAATATACTGGCAAGTTTGATGCATAAGTTAGTAGCCAACTAACGTTAGGTAGGTAGCTAGCATACTGCTGTAATGATATGCAATATGGTTCGTAAGGACAGCATAGCTAACAAATTGTCAGCCAACATAACATGTAAAGTAACTTATTTGAAAAATCATTACTTTATTACATTGCTCAACATTTTCTTAACATTTGTCTTAAATAGTTAAAGCAATGAATTTGTATCCGCTCTCGTACTTCGGCTGCATTTTTTCCGCCATTATCTTCATATCGGACATGCCCATTTCCTGAAGAATTGCATTATGGGCCCTAAAGTACGGAAACAGTCCTCTGCGTTGTATACTTCATATTTTGGCGAATTTAGTAGGACATCCGGGAACTTTTGGCATACTAACTATATCCATACTATGACCAATGTGCAATACTATGCGCAATACCAATACTATATACTCAATTCACGTCACAAATAGTATGGTTAATGCGGTTAGTATGAGTATTCGAACACGGCTCAAGTGATATTTAGGTTTCCACCATGAAGGTAGAAAATCTTTAACTCATCTTTATGTATGTGCACTAATGGCTGCTTTGACACACCACTGAGGGCTTTCTCATAGAGATAGATAGAGGACTCTAGTGCCCAAAAGCTCTTTTAGCATGGGCAGCGCCATTCAGTACTTTAGACATTTTGAAATAGTCAACTGTGCAAAAGATAGAGGGACGAACAGAGGGAACAGGTTTTCGGAATGAAATGCAGCTTTGATTTTTCCTTGTGATTCCTTTTGCTCCAAATGTGTAAATCTCCAATAAAAGTTGTATCAATTAAACATCACAAAAATCAAACAGGGTGGACATTTTGTAGTCTTTGGTATTTCCCAGCCTCTTATTTCCCCATCACTTCCTCTCAAATGTGAGAAACGACCCAGATACAGAGTAAGAATGTGTGAAAGGTGGAACAGAAAGAGTTGTGGTTGAGAGACTGGTTAGGAGAAGTTGAACAGAAGGAGCATGGTGCCTTGACATTATTGTAAACAATGAGTGCTGGGCAATATCACACATTTAAGCTCTAGATTTCTCAGTTTACCCCTCAACCACACAAACACACACATCTACTCACACTTTCAATCCTAGACAAACCCATGGCCATTTAATGTACCTCGTCACTCAGCAAAGAGTTGAACCGGCAAACAGGTCCTGAAAACATTGTTGACACATATGACACCCACTATGACCAGAAGCCTCTTATTTCCCCCTCACTTCCCCTCAAAACGTAGAAATGGCCCGGATACAGAGTAAAAACGTGTGGAAGGCGGAACAGAAAGAGTTGTGGTTGAGAGACTGGCTAGGAGAAGTTGAGCAGAAGGAGCATGGTGCCTTGACATTGTAAACAATGAATGCTGTTGCCTGGCAACCCAAACTCCCTGCTCCGGCCAAACGCTACGCCACGTCCATGGATGTAAGTTTATTCTCTGCAATTAGTCTGGATCTGAGTACCTCCCCGATGATTTCTAGAATGCAAACACATTCTAAATGCTCTGATTGGTCCCAGAAACCGATGGGTTGGGACAAATTTGTCATTGGCTTTGATACTCTGAATGGTTAGAGATGATACAATCACTGACAACGTTGTTTTGTACATGACCTTTCATTTTGACGTCACCACTAACGACTTCAACAATGGCAGTCTCAGATAGATGTTGCGAACATAGAACAGTGGTAGAATTCAGTTTGAGTCATCAGGAAATGAGTGCTGGGTAATATCACACGTTCACTCTCCATATTTCTCATCCTTCCCCTCAACCACACACACACACACTACCTTGTGTGTGGCTATCCTGCTATCTACTCACACTCTCAATCCTAGACAAACCCATGGCTATATTGTACCTCGTAACTCAGCAAAGAGTTGAACTGGCAAACATTAGGTCCTGAAAACAGTGTTGGCACACATAAAAAAATATAATATGAAAGTTTCTGATGCTGCGTGTGTTAGTAGTATAGAGATCATGTCTTCTCTCCTCTCAGAGTGTTTGTATGAGATCAGTCAACAGGCTGCACCTCCCTGCAAGGATTACCACCAACTCATAGTCACCCAGACACAGATACAGTACAGACAACTACAGACACAGTACAGACACCCACGGGTACAGTACAGACAACTACAGGTACAGTACAGACAGCTACAGACACAGTACAGACACCCACAGGTACAGTTCAGACACCTGCAGGTACAGTACAGACACATACAGGTACAGTACAGACACGGGTAGAGTACAGACACCTACAGGTACAGTACAGACAACTACAGTTGCAGTACAGACACCTACAGACACAGGTACAGTACAGACACCTACAGACACGGGTACAGTACAGACGCATACAGGAACAGTAAAGACAACTACAGATACAGGTACAGTACAGATAACTACAGACACAGGTTCAGTACAGACGTCTACTGGAACAGTACAGACACCTACAGGTACAGTACAGACACCTATAGACACAGGTACAGTACAGACACCAACAAGTACAGACAACTACAGGTAGAGTACAGACACCTAAAGGTACAGTACAGACAACTACAGGAACAGTACAGACAACTACAGGAACAGTACAGACACATACAGGAACTGTAAAGACACCTACAGATACAGGTATAGTACAGACATCTACAGGAACAGTACAGACACTTGCAGGAACAGTGCTGACAAATACAGGAACAGTACAGACACCTACAGGAACAGTGCTGACACATACAGGAACAGTGCAGACACATACAGGAACAGTACAGACACCTACAGGTACAGACACCTACAGGAACAGTACATACACATACAGGAACAGTACAGACACATACAGGAACAGTGCAGACACACACAGGAACAGTACAGACACCTACAGGTACAGACACCTACAGGTACAGTCCAGAAACATACAGGTACAGACACCTACAGGTACAGTGCAGACACATACAGGAACAGTGCAGACACATACAGGTACAGTGCAGACACATACAGGAACAGACACCTACAGGTACAGTGCAGACACATACAGGAACAGTGCAGACACATACAGGTACAGTGCAGACACATACAGTACATACACATACAGGAACAGTACAGACACATACAGGAACAGTGCAGACACACACAGGAACAGTACAGACACCTACAGGTACAGACACCTACAGGTACAGTCCAGAAACATACAGGTACAGACACCTACAGGTACAGTGCAGACACATACAGGAACAGTGCAGACACATACAGGTACAGTGCAGACACATACAGGTACAGACACCTACAGGTACAGTGCAGACACATACAGGAACAGTGCAGACACATACAGGTACAGTGCAGACACATACAGGTACAGACACCTACAGGTACAGTGCAGACACCTACAGGTACAGTGCAGACACATACAGGAACAGTGCAGACACATACAGGAACAGTGCAGACACATACAGGTACAGTGCAGACACATACATGTTCCTGTATGTGTCTGCACTGTACCTGTATGTGTCTGCACTGTTCCTGTATGTGTCTGCACTGTACCTGTAGGTGTCTGTACCTGTATGTGTCTGCACTGTACCTGTATGTGTCTGCACTGTTCCTGTATGTGTCTGCACTGTACCTGTAGGTGTCTGTACCTGTATGTTTCTGGACTGTACCTGTAGTGCAGACACATACTGGAACAGTACAGACACCTACAGGAACAGTACAGACACCTACAGGAACAGTACAGACACCTACAGGTACAGTACAGATAACTACTGGTACAGTACAGACACCTACAGGTACAGTGCAGACACATACAGGTACAGTGCAGACAAATACAGGTACAGTACAGACACCTACAAGTACAGACAACTACAAGTTCAGTACAGACATCTACTGGAACAGTACAGACAAATACAGGAACAGTACAGACACCTACAGATAAAGTACAGACAACTACAGGAACAGTACAGACACCTACAGACACAGGTACAGTACAGACACATACAGGTACAGTGCAGACACATACAGGAACAGTACCGACAACTACAGGTAGAGTACAGACACCTACAGGTACAGTGCAGACACATACAGGTACAGTGCAGACAACTATAGGTACAGTACAGACACCTACAGGTACAGTACAGACACCTACAGGTACAGTGCAGACACATACAGGAACAGTGCAGACAACTATAGGTACAGTACAGACACCTACAGGTACAGTGCAGACACATACAGGCACAGTGCAGACAACTATAGGTACAGTACAGACACCTACAGGTACAGTACAGACACCTACAGGTACAGACACCTACAGGAACAGTGCAGACACATACAGGTACAGACACCTACAGGTACAGTACAGACACCTACAGGTACAGACACCTACAGGTACAGTCCAGACACCTACAGGTACAGACACCCACAGGAACAGTGCAGACACATACAGGTACAGTGCAGACACATACAGGAACAGTGGAGACACATACAGGAACAATGCAGACACATACTGGAACAGTACAGACACCTACAGGAACAGTACAGACACCTACAGGAACAGTACAGACACCTACAGGAACAGTACAGACACCTACAGGAACAGTACAGACACCTACAGGAACAGTACAGACACCTACAGGTACAGTGCAGACACATACAGGAACAGTACAGACAAATACAGGTACAGTACAGACACCTACAGGTACAGTACAGACACCCACAGGTACAGTACAGACACCTACAGGTACAGTGCAGACAAATACAGGTACAGTACAGACACCTACAAGTACAGACAACTACAAGTTCAGTACAGACATCTACTGGAACAGTACAGACAAATACAGGAACAGTACAGACACCTACAGGTACAGTACAGACAACTACAGGAACAGTACAGACACCTACAGACACAGGTACAGTACAGACACATACAGGTACAGTGCAGACACATACAGGAACAGTACAGACACCTACAGGTACAGTACAGACACCCACAGGTACAGTACAGACACCTACAGGAACAGTACAGACACCTACAGGTACAGTGCAGACACATACAGGAACAGTACAGACAAATACAGGTACAGTACAGACACCTACAGGTACAGTACAGACACCCACAGGTACAGTACAGACACCTACAGGAACAGTGCAGACACATACAGGTACAGTGCAGACACATACAGGAACAGTGCAGACACATACAGGAACAGTGCAGACACATAATGGAACAGTACAGACACCTACAGGAACAGTACAGACACCTACAGGAACAGTACAGACAACTACAGGTACAGTACAGACACCTACAGGTACAGACACCTACAGGAACAGTACAGACACCTACAGGTACAGTGCAGACACATACAGGAACAGTACAGACAAATACAGGTACAGTACAGACACCTACAGGTACAGTACAGACACCTACAGGTACAGACACCTACAGGAACAGTGCAGACACATACAGGTACAGACACCTACAGGTACAGTACAGACACCTACAGGTACAGACACCTACAGGTACAGTCCAGACACCTACAGGTACAGACACCTACAGGAACAGTGCAGACACATACAGGTACAGTGCAGACACATACAGGAACAGTGCAGACACATACAGGAACAGTGCAGACACATACTGGAACAGTACAGACACCTACAGGAACAGTACAGACACCTACAGGAACAGTACAGACACCTACAGGAACAGTACAGACAACTACAGGTACAGTACAGACACCTACAGGTACAGACACCTACAGGAACAGTACAGACAACTACAGGTACAGTCCAGACACCTACAATTACAAACAACTACAGGCTCAGTACAGACATCTACTGGAACAGTACAGACAAATACAGGAACAGTATAGACACCTACAGGTACAGTACAGACAACTACAGGAACAGTACAGACACCAACAGACACAGGTACAGTACAGACAACTACAGGAACAGTACAGACACCTACAGACACATGTACAGTACAGACGCGTACAGGTACAGTGCAGACACATACAGGAACAGTACCGACAACTACAGGTACAGTACAGACAACTACAGGTTCAGTACAGACATCTACTGGAACAGTACAGACAAATACAAGAACAGTACAGACACCTACAGGTACAGTACAGACACCTTTACAGTGCAGACACATACAGGAACAGTACAGACAAATACAGGTACAGTACAGACACCTACAAGTACAGACAACTACAAGTTCAGGACAGACATCTACTGGAACAGTACAGACAAATACAGGAACAGTACAGACACCTACAGGTACAGTACAGACAACTACAGGAACAGTACAGACACCTACAGACACAGGTACAGTACAGGCACATACAGGTACAGTACAGACAAATACAGGTACAGTACAGACACCTACAAGTACAGACACCTACCTACAAGTACAGACAATTACAGGTTCAGTACTGACATCTACAGGTACAGTACAGACACCCACAGGTACAGTACAGACACCTACAGGTACAGTGCAGACAAATACAGGTACAGTACAGACACCTACAAGTACAGACAACTACAAGTTCAGTACAGACATCTACTGGAACAGTACAGACAAATACAGGAACAGTACAGACACCTACAGGTACAGTACAGACAACTACAGGAACAGTACAGACACCTACAGACACAGGTACAGTACAGACACATACAGGTACAGTGCAGACACATACAGGAACAGTACAGACACCTACAGGTACAGTACAGACACCCACAGGTACAGTACAGACACCTACAGGAACAGTACAGACACCTACAGGTACAGTGCAGACACATACAGGAACAGTACAGACAAATACAGGTACAGTACAGACACCTACAGGTACAGTACAGACACCCACAGGTACAGTACAGACACCTACAGGAACAGTGCAGACACATACAGGTACAGTGCAGACACATACAGGAACAGTGCGGACACATACAGGAACAGTGCAGACACATAATGGAACAGTACAGACACCTACAGGAACAGTACAGACACCTACAGGAACAGTACAGACACCTACAGGAACAGTACAGACAACTACAGGTACAGTACAGACACCTACAGGTACAGACACCTACAGGAACAGTACAGACACCTACAGGTACAGTGCAGACACATACAGGAACAGTACAGACAAATACAGGTACAGTACAGACACCTACAGGTACAGTACAGACACCTACAGGTACAGACACCTACAGGAACAGTGCAGACACATACAGGTACAGACACCTACAGGTACAGTACAGACACCTACAGGTACAGACACCTACAGGTACAGTCCAGACACCTACAGGTACAGACACCTACAGGAACAGTGCAGACACATACAGGTACAGTGCAGACACATACAGGAACAGTGCAGACACATACAGGAACAGTGCAGACACATACTGGAACAGTACAGACACCTACAGGAACAGTACAGACACCTACAGGAACAGTACTGACACCTACAGGAACAGTACAGACAACTACAGGTACAGTACAGACACCTACAGGTACAGACACCTACAGGAACAGTACAGACAACTACAGGTACAGTCCAGACACCTACAATTACAAACAACTACAGGCTCAGTACAGACATCTACTGGAACAGTACAGACAAATACAGGAACAGTATAGACACCTACAGGTACAGTACAGACAACTACAGGAACAGTACAGACACCTACAGACACATGTACAGTACAGACGCGTACAGGTACAGTGCAGACACATACAGGAACAGTACCGACAACTACAGGTACAGTACAGACAACTACAGGTTCAGTACAGACATCTACTGGAACAGTACAGACAAATACAAGAACAGTACAGACACCTACAGGTACAGTACAGACACCTTTACAGTGCAGACACATACAGGAACAGTACAGACAAATACAGGTACAGTACAGACACCTACAAGTACAGACAACTACAAGTTCAGGACAGACATCTACTGGAACAGTACAGACAAATACAGGAACAGTACAGACACCTACAGGTACAGTACAGACAACTACAGGAACAGTACAGACACCTACAGACACAGGTACAGTACAGGCACATACAGGTACAGTACAGACAAATACAGGTACAGTACAGACACCTACAAGTACAGACACCTACCTACAAGTACAGACAATTACAGGTTCAGTACTGACATCTACTGGAACAGTACAGACACCCACAGATACAGGTACAGTACAGATAACTACAGGAACAGTACAGACTCCCCTCCCATCCTCCTCGTTCTCCTTCTCCCTAGCTATGCTGCAGTGAGGGGTTTTGGGCGCAGGGGACAGCAGGGGACAGCAGGGGTCAGGTACAGGCACTATGAGGTCACTAAGGAGGGTGTGAGCCCTACTCTACAGTGCCGTCTGGTGGTGTTTCACAGAAGACAGGTGCTCTCCCGTCTGTCCCAGCAGCAGCAGCACAGCAATAGGAAGAACAGTGTCTGGCACTGAGAGAGAGTTAGCCTGGTCACACAGCGTTCTCATTTAGTTTTACTTCAACAAAATGTCAGCTATCGCACGATCAGGCAGATTTCACCAGAATACATGTGTGAGAGAGGTCTGTCTGTCTGTCTGTCTGTCTGTCTGTCTGTCTGTCTGTCTGTCTGTCTGTCTGTCTGTCTGTCTGTCTGTCTGTCTGTCTGTCTGTCTGTCTGTCTGTCTGTCTGTCTGTCTGTCTGTCTGTCTGTCTGTCTGTCTGTCTTTGTCTCTCAAACTGTTTCAATATATTGTATTATTATCTATTACATTTCCATGACCTGGAAAATAGTTAAGAAGGCACATAGGGCAGAGTTAGTTTATATAGGTAGTGTCAGTGTTTTGAATGGCCAGCAGGTGGTGATATTAAGCAGAAATCAGAGAGCCTCATAAACCTTTTGATTCACTAATAGGTGTTTGGTAGCCTGCTGTAGAACATGTGTGCTCAACTAGAGGAATAGACATTGCTACTCCAAAACCTTTTAATGGTTATAATGATACATAGCTAATGTTGTTTGTGTTTTTGGTCTCAAATGATAGAATAGAGAACATACGGCACGATCACCTATACATTGTGTCTGTGATGAATCAAACATATAGACAGTAGTTCATCAATAGAAGGACCATCTTGTATTCTCCAATGTACTGCAGACAGTCTGGAAGTCCTAATCCAATGCATGTGATTGAATATACTGGTCGCACATCTGAGTGCTCTAGTCTTCTCTAACCACCAGAGGTTAAAGCCTATAGTACTGTAGAGGCTTTCTGCTTGGGCTTTATTATGTTAGAGACCCCCCTCTGGTGTGTAGACCCAGCTGTAATAAAATGTAATTCTCTGAGTGATGCAGCACACACACACACACACACACACACACACACCACACACGCACGCACGCACGCACGCACGCACACACACACACACACACACACACACACACACACACACACACACACACACACACACACCACACCACAGTTCTCTTGGGGCATATTGACTATTGATGGACCACAACGATTGTACAGAGTAAAGCAATCACCACAGTTATCCAAGGTTGAGTTTAGTTGTTCTGTTGCCATGGGGATGTGCCCATCTTTGAAATGTTTTTTGAATGTAATATGTGTTATTTTCAAAGACTTGCAAATAAGTAAAAGGTGTTGTCTGAGAGAAGGGAGAGAGAGAAAGAAAGAGAGGTAGAGATATTATGAGCAATGAAATGGGGGGGAGAGGGGGATGTGTTTTTTTTCATATACTAGTGCAATATGTAAGGAGAAGTGTGCCATTTAGGAAGCAGACAGTATCTGAAAGGACCAGTACCAGCCGGGTCTGTCATTGTTAGCTATTTAATGGTGGCTGACAGGGCAACCCTATGATAGTCCCAGGAGTGGCCTGCCCATTCAGTACTGTGACAAAGATCAATGAATGAGGAGCTCTCTCTCTCACACACTCCAACTGTTCTCTCGCTCTGGTAGAGGGTTGCCCAATTCCATTCTGAAAACTGAGGTAGATGAGGGTGGAATTTCATTGTGAAAAACTAGCCTTCTCTCTGGTAAGGAGAGCCGAAGGAAAAATTATTTTGGAATGGAATGCAGAAAGTGTAGCCTATGAAATATCAAAAATAAATAATAAAAACAAATATATATTTACAGACACACCTAATCATTCAAGGGTTTTTCTTTATTTTTACTATTTTCTACATGGTAGAATAATAATGAAGACATCAAAACTATGAAATAACACATATGTAATCATGTGGTAACCAAAAAAGTGTTAAATAAATCAAAATATTTTATTTTTATTTTTTTTATACCTCCCATGCCACTCTGTCAACATCACGGCAAATCTCATGTGAGTGCATTCCATCTATTGGCACAATGGACAGTTTTTAACATCTCGTCTCGTGTTTTATGATTCTGATCATCTGGACCAGTCCAGTGACTGCTGTGAAAGGACAGCTGACAACATAGGAAAGTCTGTGTGACAGCTTGGAGAGACAGCTGACCGGAGGGAATAGACCCCACTGGGGCTGTCATGGGCTAGCTACCCATGTTGGCAGTCTCCGACGCTGTTTCAGTATGTTGGAGACACCCGCTAAGTGCTACTGAAAGTCAACAAAGGAACATACCCCTAGAGCCTGCGAGAGCTGGGGCGCAAGATGGCTCAACGACTGATCACATGGTTACGGACCCAGGAACGGAAACGACTACGAGTAGGAACACAGCACATGAGACAACCATAACAGCAGCAGGACACACACTTCAGGCGTGCAGCTGTGGTTGGGAGAGAGTAACATCGGCAAGGGGGTTAAGGATCCATCAAGGGAGGAAAAGGTGCTTGGGAGAGCAGAGACAGGGACCTCGCATTGACCAGTACTTCTTACAAAGCAGCCAGTCAAATCAGTCGAATGAAGCACAGCGACGGGACGCAAACCAAAGTTCGCAGAGCATCAGCACCCCTGTAACCGAGGAGGATAACACAAGCACAGAAATGCCGGTGGATGAACTCACCCAACCACAGAGACCTCTAAAACAGGAAAAGATCAAAGGGCACAGACCGAGTGTGAAGTGGCCCAAAGCTGTTGAAAAGAGAGAGTGGGAAACAATCAACAACGACCTGACAAAAATCTTGGAACAACAGGTAGGAACAGCAGAGAAAAAGCTTGAAAGGATGGGAGACATTATCTACCACTACGGAGAAGAGCGCTTTGGAGTAAACGAAAGGAAAAGTGGCAAGACACCACCCGCACCAGCCAAATCTAGGAGGCAGCAGGAGATCGAGATACTTGTCAGAGAGAGAAGGCAGCTGAGGAAGCAGTGGAAGAAGGCCTCTGATGCAGAGAGAGAAGGTCTCATGCTACTCCAAGCAGACATTAAATGTCGGCTGGCAACCTTGCGAAGAGCGGAAAACTTAAGGAAACTTCGTAGGAAGAAGGAACACTCAAGAACACAGTTCTATAAAAACCCCTTTAAGTTTGTCAAAGATCTCTTCGCAAAGGAAAAGTGCGGAATCCTAAAAACTCCAAAGCCTGAACTGGAAGAACATCTGGAAAAGGTCCACCAGGACATGAAAATGCATGAGCAGATAATCATCCCACATGACATCCCACCTATTCAACCACCAGAATTCAATCTGGACACTGACCCTCCAAAATGGAGGGAAGTAGAGAACGTTGTCCGAAGAGCAAGAGCGGCCTCGGCTCCTGGGCCTAATGGAGTACCATACAAGCTCTACAAGAATGGATGTTCTACGCTTTCTTTGGAGGCTCATGAGGATAGTGTGGCAGGAAATAATACCAAAGGCATGGCGAAGGGCTGGTGGTGTGCTAATCCCGAAAGAGAAGGATGCGACAGACATCAGTCAATTCCGACCAATCTCCCTTCTCAACGTCGAAGGGAAGATCTTTTCAGTATAATAGCACAGAGGCTGTCCACTTATCTGGAAAGGATCAAGTACATTGATACATCTGTACAGAAAGCAGGCATTCCTGGTTTCTCTGGTTGCCTGGAACATACTAGTATGATTTGGCACCAGATCCAAACAGCTAAGAAGGACAAGAGAGACCTCTATGTCATCTTCCTCGACCTGGCCAATGCCTTTGGCTCAGTTCCCCATGAACTCCTCTGGGAATCCTTCAACTTTTTCCACGTACCAGAACCCATCACTACACTGGTAAAGGCCTATTTCCAAGACCTGCAATTGTGTTTCACAACACCTGACTTCACAACAACATGGCAGCGCTTGGAAGTAGGCATAATGGCAGGCTGTACAATTTCTCCTCTGGCCTTCACTATGGCCATGGAAGTCATCATCAGGGCATCGAGATGGGTGATCGGCGGTGAGAGAACTAAGGAGGGGCTCCGTCTCCCACCTATCCGAGCATACATGGATGACATGACTACACTAACCACCACTGCAGCATGCACCAGGCGGCTACTTGCAAAACTGCAGGATAACATCAAGTGGGCCCGGATGAAAATCAAGCCAAGCAAATCTCGAAGCATTTCCATAGTCAAGGGACAGCTTAAAGATGTGAGGTTCTGCATTGGAGATGACCCGATACCAACGGTGTCTGAGCAACCCATCAAAAGCCTGGGTAGATGGTACAACGAAAGCCTCCGGGATAAAGATCAAGTGCAGCAAGTAAGGCAGGACATCGCCGACGGTCTTGAGAACATCAACAAGACCCTACTGCCTGGGAGGCTCAAGCTTTGGTGCCTACAGTTTGGACTTCTCCCCCGGGTAATGTGGCCACTCACCATCTATGAGGTCCCAATAACAACAGTGGAGAAGATGGAGCGAACCATTACCTCATACGTGAAGAAATGGCTGGATGTCCCACGATGCTTGAGTAACATCGGCCTCTATGGCAAAGGGGTCCTTGAACTACCTCTTACAAGTCTAACGGAGGAGTACAAGTGCTCTAAAGTAAGACTTCAGATGACATTGAAGGACTCTAAAGACCAGACCATTAGCAAGGCTGCACCTCCCCTACAAACTGGATGGAAATGGACATCATCCAAGGCTGTGCAGCAAGCAACATCAACCCTGAGACACCAAGACATTGTGGGGAATATCCAGCATGGAAGAGGAGGCTTTGGCCTGGCAGCAAGCAAACCAACGTTCCATAAGGCAACAACATCTGAACGCAGGAAGCTGGTGGTCGAGGAGGTCCGCAGACAGGAGGAGACTGCAAGAAGTGCAAAGGCTGTCTCTCTTGCTAAACAAGGGCAATGGACGCGGTGGGAAGGCCTGGAGAGGAGAAAGATCAACTGGAGTGAGCTTTGGCAAATGGAGGCAAGCAACATCAGCTTCATCATAAGAGCTGTTTATGATGTGCTTCCATCACCAAAAAATCTACATCAATGGTATGGCGAGGACTCAACCTGCCCCCTCAGCCCAGCTCCAGCGATTCTCAGGCATTTAATGACAGGTTGCAAGACAAGCCTCTCACAAGGCCGCTCCCCCTTAGAGGCACAACCAGGTCCTCAAGAGCCTGGCTGCAGCACTTGAGACCAAGAGGAGTGCAACCAATTCATTACCTCCAAAAACAAGCAATCCCGTCAAAACAACAACATTCATCCGGGAGGGACAGAAAAGGCCCAAGTATCCTCCTACAAAGCCAGAAACTGGACACCTAGCCCGGGACTGGAAGATGCTTGTCGATATTGGCCAGCAACTAATTTTTCCACCTGAGATTGCTTCTACCAACCTTAGGCCAGACATGGTACTCTGGTCCCCTTCACGAAAGGCTGTGTACATCATAGAGCTCACAGTCCCGTGGGAAAACTCTGTTGAAGAGGCCTACGAGCGTAAGAAACTGTGTTACACAGAGTTGGCAGCAGACGCAACTCAGCATGGCTGGAATGCAAAAGTCTGGCCAGTTGAAGTGGGATGCAGAGGATTCGTGGCTTCTTCCACCATCAGGTTGCTGAAAGAACTTAGAATCCATGGACAGGCTCTGCGGCAGACCGTCAGAGCAGTTTCTCAAGCAGCTGAAAGAGGCAGCCAGTGGATCTAGATTAAACGGAAGGACCCTTGCTGGGCTATAACTTCATGACCCCCCACCCCCACCTGAGAACCCAATTCAGATCCCTCCAACTTGAGGAGGGCATATGAGGTATGCGGTCAGCTGTCGGACTGGCTCAGGGAAGAGGACGCCCCTGCCTTGCATAGTCCCGTGGGACATCTTAATTGGGCATGGGACACAAGCTAAGGCTTGATCACCCTTTAGCTGGCCACCTTTGATGAGAGTGTTTAGTGATTAAAGGCCGAAACACCCACTGATTCGAAGGCACACTACTGAGGATGTGTCCCAAAATTGACATCTTAACCCAGTCTAAGAAATAAACCTCCCATGCCACTCTGTCAACATCACGGCAAATCTCATGCGAGTGCATTCCATCTATTGGCACAATGGACAGTTTTTAACATCTCGTCCCGTGTTTTATGATTCTTATATATGAAATTCTTCAAAGTAGCCACCCTTTGCCTTGATGAAAGCTTTGCACACTCTTGGCATTCTCTCAACCAGCTTCATGAGGTAGTCACGTGCAATCCATTTCAATTGACAGGTGTATCTTGTTAAAAGTTTATTTGTGGAATTTTTATCCTTCTAAATGCGTTTGAGACAATCTGTTGTGTTGTGACAAGGTAGGGGTGATATACAAAAGATTGCCCTATATGGTAAAATACAAAGTCCATGTTATGGCAAGAACAGGTCAAATAAGCAAAGAGAAACAACAGTCCATCATTACTTTAAGACATGAAGGTCAGTCAATGTGGAAAATGTCAAATACCTCGAAAGTTTCTTCAAGTGCAGTTGCAAAAACTGTCAAGCGATGTGATGAAACTAGCTCTAATGAGGACCGCCACAGGAAAGGATGACCCAGAGTTACCTCTGCTGCAGAAGATAAGTTCATTAGAGTTACTAGACTCAGAAATTGCAGCCCAAATAAATGTTTCACAGAGTTCAAGTAACAGACACATCTCAACATCAACTGTTCAGAGGAGACCACATGAATCAGGCCTTCATGGTTGAATTGCTGCAAAGAAACCACTACTAAAGGACACCAATAAGAAGAAGAGACTTGCTTGGGCCAAGAAACACGAGCACTTGACATTAGACCAGTGGAAATCTGTCCTTTGGTCTGATGTGTCCAAATTTACGATTTTTGGTTGCAACTGCGGTGTCTTTGTGAGATGCAGAGTAGGTGAATGGATGATCTCCGTATGTGTGGTTCCCACCGTGAGCATGGAGGAGGAGGTGTGATGGTGTGGGGGTGCTTTGCTGGTGACACTGTCTGTAATTTATTTAGATTTTAAGGCACACTTAATCAGCATGGCTACTACAGCATTCTGCAGTGATATGTCATCCCATCTGGTTTGCGCTTAGTGGGACATTGACCCAACACACCTACAGGCAGTGTAAGGGCTATTTGACCAAGAAGGAGAGTGATGGAGTGCTGCATCAGATGACCTGGTCTTCACAATCACCCGACCTCAACCCAATTGAGATGGTTTGGGATGATTTGGACCGCAGAGTGAAGGAAAAGCAGCCAACAAGTGCTCAGCATATGTGGGAACTCCTTCAAGATTGTTGGAAAAGCATTCCAGGTGAGGCTGGTTGAGAGAATGCCAAGAGTGTGCAAAGCTGTCATCAAGGCAAAGGGTAGCTACTTTGAAGAACACTTTTTTTGTGGTTACTACATGATTCCATATGTTATTTCATAGTTTTGATGTCTATATATACCATGCCTTCTGAAAGTATTCAGACCTCTTGACTTTTTCCACATTTTGTTAGGTTACAGACTTATTCTAAAATGTATTACATCTTAGTTTTTTATCAATCTACACACAACACCCCAAAATGACATAGCAAAATCTGGTTGCTATTAGTTTTTAACTATACAGAAATATCACATTTACATAAGTATTCAGACCCTTTATTCAGTATTTTGTTGAAGCACCTTTGGCAGAAATTACAGCCTCAAGTCTTCTTGGGTATGACGCTACAAGCTTGGCTCACCTGTATTTGGGGTGTTTCTCCCATTCTCCTATGCAGATCCTCTCAAGCTCTGTCAGGTGGGATGGGGAGCTTTGCTGCACAGCTATTTTCTGGTCTCTCCAGACACGGGTTCAAGTCTGGGCTCTGGCTGGGCCACTTAAGGACATTCAGAGACTTGTCTTGAAGACCCACCTGTGTTGTCTTGGCTGTGTGCTTAGGGTCGTTGTCCTGTTGGAAGGTAAACCCTTGCTCCAGTCTGAGGTCCTGAGCGCTCTGGAGCAGGTTTGCATCAAGGATCTCTCTGTACTTTGCTCCATTCATCTTTCCCTCGATCCTGACTAGTCTCCCAGTCCCTGTTGCTGAAAAATACCCCCACAGCTTCCACCACCATGCTTCACCGCAGGGATAGTGCCAGGTTTCCTCCGCACGTGTCGCTTAATATTCAGTCCAAAAATGTAATATTGGTTTCATCAGAGCAGAGAATCTTGTTTCTCATGGTCTGAGCGTGCCTTTTTTCGGTGCCTTTTGGCAAACTCCAAGCGGGCTGTCATGTGCCTTGACCAAGGCCCTTCTCCCTCGATTGCTCAGTTTGGCCTTGGTGGTTCCAAACTTCTTCCATTTTAGAGGCCACTGTGTTCTTGAAGACCTTCAATACTGCAGAAATGTTTTGGTACCCTTCCCCAGATCTGTGCCTCGACACAATCCTGTCTCGGAGCTCTACAGACTATTCCTTTGACCTCATGGCTTGGCTTTTGCTCTGACATGCACTGTCAACTGTGGGACCTTATGTAGACAGGTGTGTGCCTTTCCAAATCATGTCCAATCAATTGAATTTACCTTTGGACTACAATCAAGTTGTAGAAACACCTCAAGGATGATCAATGGAGGTATTGTGTGTAGATTTCTTAATGTATTATTCCATTATAGAATAAGGCTGTAACATAACAAAATGTGGAAAAAGTCAAAGGGGGTGAATACTTTCCCAAGGCACTGTATATTATAACCTTACAGTGCCTTGCGAAAGTATTCGGCCCCCTTGAACTTTGCAACCTTTTGCCACATTTCAGGCTTCAAACATAAAGATATAAAACTGTATTTTTTTTGAGAAGAATCAACAACAAGTGGGACACAATCATGAAGTGGAACGACATTTATTGGATATTTCAAACTTTTTTAACAAAACAAAAACTGAAAAATTGGGCGTGCAAAATTATTAAGCCCCTTTACTTTCAGTGCAGCAAACTCTCTCCAGAAGTTCAGTGAGGATCTCTGAATGATCCAATGTTGACCTAAATGACTAATGATGATAAATACAATCCACCTGTGTGTAATCAAGTCTCCGTATAAATGCACCTGCACTGTGATAGTCTCAGAGGTCCGTTAAAAGCGCAGAGAGCATCATGAAGAACAAGGAACACACCAGGCAGGTCCGAGATACTGTTGTGAAGAAGTTTAAAGCCGGATTTGGATACAAAAAGATTTCCCAAGCTTTAAACATCCCAAGGAGCACTGTGCAAGCGATAATATTGAAATGGAAGGGGTATCAGACCACTGCAAATCTACCAAGACCTGGCCGTCCCTCTAAACTTTCAGCTCATACAAGGAGAAGACTGATCAGAGATGCAGCCAAGAGGCCCATGATCACTCTGGATGAACTGCAGAGATCTACAGCTGAGGTGGGAGACTCTGTCCATAGGACAACAATCAGTCGTATATTGCACAAATCTGGCCTTTATGGAAGAGTGGCAAGAAGAAAGCCATTTCTTAAAGATATCCATAAAAAGTGTTGTTTAAAGTTTGCCACAAGCCACCTGGGAGACACACCAAACATGTGGAAGAAGGTGCTCTGGTCAGATGAAACCAAAATTGAACTTTTTGGCAACAATGCAAAATGTTATGTTTGGCGTAAAAGCAACACAGCTCATCACACTGAACACACCCTCCCCACTGTCAAACATGGTGGTGGCAGCATCATGGTTTGGGCCTGCTTTTCTTCAGCAGGGACAGGGAAGATAGTTAAAATTGATGGGAAGATGGATGGAGCCAAATACAGGACCATTCTGGAAGAAAACCTGATGGAGTCTGCAAAAGACCTGAGACTGGGATGGAGATTTGTCTTCCAACAAGACAATGATCCAAAACATAAAGCAAAATCTACAATGGAATGGTTCAAAAATAAACATATCCAGGTGTTAGAATGGCCAAGTCAAAGTCCAGACCTGAATCCAATCGAGAATCTGTGGAAAGAACTGAAAACTGCTGTTCACAAATGCTCTCCATCCAACCTCACTGAGCTCGAGCTGTTTTGCAAGGAGGAATGGGAAAAAAATTCAGTCTCTCAATGTGCAAAACTGATAGAGACATACCCCAAGTGACTTACAGCTGTAATCGCAGCAAAAGGTGGCGCTACAAAGTATTAACTTAAGGGGGCTGAATAATTTTGCACGCCCAATTTCTCAGTTTTTGATTTGTTAAAAATGTTTGAAATATCCAATAAATGTCATTCCACTTCATGATTGTGTCCCACTTGTTGTTGATTCTTCACAAAAAAATACAGTTTTATATCTTTATGTTTGAAGCCTGAAATGTGGCAAAAGGTCGCAAAGTTCAAGGGGGCCGAATACTTTCGCAAGGCACTGTATATTTAGAAACACATTTTAAGAAAATTGACAAGTTTTGACTGTGGTGGTTCTATACACACCACAGCCGACCTATGCAATATTTTACCTCTTCTCACCTGCTGCAATGTTCTGAGCTGTTTATGTGTTGAGTAATAGCGCTAAGCGTTGGCCTTGAACACTGAGAAGTGACTAAACAACGTTGTTCAAATAAAGCGGTAGTGCCTTGCATGAATAGAGTTATCACCCGCTCAGTCAACACAGCTCTGGGGTGTCTTGAAATCCACTTTACAAATAACATATAATATTGTTATTATTTAACCATTCTTGGTGGTTCAAGGCTGGGCAATATGGCTCTCTTGTCGAAAGTTAGAATCTAAACTAATTATATATGGCAGAACATGCAGGGAAAATGGGAGAATGCGTCACCACTGATATGATGCTGGTCCTGGCGCTGTCCTTTCAGCACCGGATGTCGAGCTGGTGCTATGCGGGTGGAGCAGGTCAGGTCCACGGATAGCGGTTATAGCCAACAAAATGCTGCTCAGCGCTGCAGCGCTGCACTTAAATGCATCTGCTGGAATACACACACACACACACACACACACACACACACACACACACACACACACACACACACACACTACGATTTCTAGCTAGAGAGCACTTATCAATAAACTATAGGATAATTGTTGACCTATTATTTTACATATGGTTCTACAACGCACTGGACGTTTCACCCACCTGCGTGAGCCTCAGCCTATGTTCTCCCCCCAATGGAGAACTCCAAT
This sequence comes from Oncorhynchus mykiss, assembly GCF_057628025.1. Lineage (NCBI taxonomy): Eukaryota > Metazoa > Chordata > Actinopteri > Salmoniformes > Salmonidae > Oncorhynchus > Oncorhynchus mykiss. The sequence goes on from NC_143028.1 coordinate 7,283,645, forward strand.
CACGGTTTGGAAGTGACTGGAAAAGACGGGAGAGAGCGAGCCGACCGGTGAAGTGACGATATCTCGAGTCACTTTTACCAAAACTGGGGGAGCGTCTCGTTCGTAGGTGATGATGTGGCAACCACATGTCTACGTAATGGAAAACCGATCTCTTGGCTTGAACCCCTCCTCCCTCTCATCCCACCCCCTTCCTCGCGCCCGCCTCTCTCGAGCGCAGGGGTACGGGACCACGCACACACATCCCTACCGGATGCGTTATACTTTTGGGAGAAGGGAGGGCCGTAGTCAGTTTATTTTCATCAACAAGGTGAGGAAGAGAGGAAAAGAAGAGGGGGAAAGAGAAAACAGAAACTATCCGGATAGGAGAGCAGCAGCAGTGCACTGGGACTCTATCAGAGAAGCATGGATTATTCATTTTAAAAAGCCTAGGCTTTATTAAATATTCAACACGTTTTTTTTAAAGACGCAGGAACGACGGGATTGGGGATTGATTCCTGCTGGGATTTACAGTAAAAACGAGTAGCCTTCACCAACGTGACGACGCGACTTGATTTGGATTCGGGGCTCCAGCGATTTGCTATGCGTTGTTGGTTAGAAAGCTCCGCTGCAGTGTTCGCATAGGGATGGTACCCCTACGGCTTCATTAACGGACCGATCCCATATCCACCGTCACCCCGGGAACGTACGAACTAATATGCAATGGTTTTTTGTCCAGAAATCCCCTGCGTTCCGCCGACTACACGCTAGCTCCGCATGTCTGTCTGCCGCACCGCTCCCCCTGTGCGGCAGATGCGATCTAAAGAGTCTATTTGGGCTTCTGACGCGCCGGCCAGGCGGCAGCAGCAGTACCCGCAGCAGCGATACCGTTAAGGAGCAGGAGCAAGTGGAGGAAACTGCAGCATTCACCTTCATTCTGAGGTATAACGAAGCGTTTCTACAGCTAAGCGCCAACGCGAAGGACCCTGGGATTCACCTGTTCTGTTCTATGGTCCAGCTGGTTGGGCCGAGTCGCAGAGCTAAGCCCAACGGGACCTGGCTGTTATGCAAGCGGGGGGAGCGAGTCCCCATGAGGGTGTCTAGGCTGCTGGAGCGCTCCTCGACCAAATCGATGAGGTTTCTTTGGAACATTTACAGCAAAGGATCGCATATGCTGCAGTGTCTTTGTGGCAAGAGTCTCAAGAAAACCAAGAACCCAACTGGTGAGTGAGAGACTGAGAGAGTGACAGAGAAAGCGAGAGAGAGACCCCCCTGTGTGTGTGTGTGTGTGTGTGTGTGCGTATGCGTGCGTGCGTGTGCGTGTGTGTGTGTATCTCCCCCCTGTGACTGCACTGTTAGGCGCAAGCTTGTGTGTTGTAGCTGCAATCGCAATTGTGGACCAAGTGAGCGCAGGGGGAGAGCAGGAGAGGGAGAAAGAGGAGGAGGAGAGGAGGGGGTGAATAACTTATTTGCGCAGACCCCACTACTGCTGCCACTGCTGCTGCTGGTGGTGTGTGTGTGTGTGTGTGTGTGTGTGCGTGTGTGTGTGTGTGTGTGTGTGTGTGTGTGTGTGTGTGTGTGTGTGTGTGGAGCGCGCGCGTGCCAGAAGCGCAGCAGGAAAAAAGCCAACACACAAAAACAAATCCCTTAAACGCAACGACACAGCAACACATAGATTTCAGCTGTAGCGGAACTTTTTTCATGTGATTTTAGGGCCTGTTATGCCAATTCTATTTAGCTGCAGACTGTCTCGAGGCTGCGTCTTTTCGCTGTGCTGTGGCTGCCGCTGTTCTCACTCGGGTTTGTTCGGGTTTGTATCACTGCAGTAATGCTCACTTCTGCAACACTTCCACGGGCTCAGTACTGGCCCAGTCAAACACTCTGCGGCCCTAAACCTAAACGCAATGTTTCCCCTTTACGTCGATATTAAGAATTCACCAAGGCTGCATACGAATTGGACATCAAGGCTATCTGTTGATGCAGCTAGATACGTTGCCATGACTGTAAAGACCCGCTGAGATATACACAGCATTTTTTTTTTTTTTTTTTGCATAGAGCTTTTGATCTATAAATAACATCATCAGATATTCCAACACAAAGGCCTATAACATCTCATGCAAAGCAATGCGACATATGCTGCACCAACAATGGAACATGTAGGCCAACTTTGAATTACACAAGGCCTACCATGTCTTTTCTCACTTCCCCAAATAGGTTATTTTTCTAGTAGGCCTACACTGAAAAAAATAAGGTTCTTAAATAGTTCTTCCTCATCTCTTAAAGGGACAGTTCGAGATTTGGCTGTGAAGCCCTTTATCTACATCTCCAGAGTCAGATTAACTTGTGGAGACCATTTGTATGTCTGTGCATGAAACTTGAAGGAAGTTGCTAACTAACAATAGCGAAATTTGTTATTCTAGCTGTTCCCATAGACTTCCAGCATTGCACTAACGCTAGTTAGCGTTGGCTCATGAAACTGCCTCTAACTTCCTTCATACTGGATGCATATACATCAAAATTGTATCCACGAGTTCATTTGACTCTGTTGAAGGAGATAAAGGGATTCATTACCAAAATCACGAACTATGCCTTTAAGGTTCCTTGGAGAACTCTTGACTGATAAATAGCCTTTGAGTTAAGTGGGGTTTCTTGATGTGGCATCTACAGTTCTTCAGAATTTTAAAAGGTTCTTGAAATGTACGGAAGCCTGCAGATGTGTCCCTTTCATAGCACACAGCAAATTGGCCAGTGTTAATAGTGTTTATTTTTCAGTGTAACATTTCTAGTGTTGATTCGGGAAGGTAAATTAACACTGGATGAGTTAAATTAACACTGGAAGAGTTAAATTAACAATAAGTGGTGAAAAATAATCCCAGTGTTGGTGTTAATATCCAGAGTTGAAACAAAACCATGCCCATCATTATCATATTTCCCAGCATTCTCTATTGCTGTTAGATTTTTGTTTCAATATGTGGGCCCAGGAAAAGTAGCTGTTGCTTTAGCACTAGCTCATTGGGATCCTTATAAAATGAAAATAGTACATATCTATATTTTTTGCATGTACATTGATTGATGAATTAAACTTATGCTACTCAAATATAAATTGCATACGTTTTTGTAAACTTATATCATTTGTTACTTGGACTTATTGCACATGTTACTGAAATGGCTGTTCCAGTTTAGATGCTTAAGGTAGTCTCATACGTTAGACTTCCCAACCCTAGCAGTCATTCTGAATGCACGTTGTGGGTGAATAAACATTCCAAATGTTGGATATCCCCACTTTTAATGAATTCCAATAAGAACGACATATCATTTTGCAAAACAGCATAAAATGACTTGCAGGTCTGTCGTGACGTGTAATCTTGAGTTTCAGGACACTGTATAAAAAGGCATTATGTAATATGTATTGTATTGTTTAAAATAATAACATTTTAAAGATAACATGTTCACTTAGTATCTCTACTTGGTGAAGGCCACAGTATTGAAAATTAATGAATGCAACAACCCTTTCTTTGTCACTAACAAGTCATGGGTGGTAACACTGCAATTTGCTCAAAGGCAAGGCACACTGGGAAATCCACCACTGAATTCACAGGCGGGTGGTAGCATCTTAATTTGGGAGGACGGCTTATAGTAATGGCTTGAATGCAATTAACTTCTTTGGGGTAAGGGGGCAGCATTTTCACTTTTGGATGAATAGCGTGCCCAGAGTGAACTGCCTCCCACTCAGTCCCAGATGCTAATATATGCATATTAGTATTAGAATTGGATAGAAAACACCATGAAGTTTCTAAAACTGTTTGAATGATGTCTGTGAGTATAACAGAACTCATATGGCAGGCAAAAACCTGAGAAAAAATCCAAACAGGAAGTGGGAAATCTGAGGTTTGTAGTTTTTGAACTCACCCCTATCGAATACACAATGGGATATGGGTTATTTTGCACTTCCTACAGCTTCCACTAGATGTCAACCGTCTTTAGAACGCTGCTCCTGTGAAGGGGGGGGGGGGGCGGATGAGAGCTATTTGATTAAGGGGTCTGCCAGCAGCCTCGTTCTCAGTCACGCGCATTTCACATGAGAGGTACAGTATCTCTTGTTCCGTCACTTTTCTACAGACAATGGAATTCTCAGAGATGGAACATTATTGAACATTTTAAGATAAAAACATCGTAAAGATTGATTCTATACTTAGTTTGACAAGTTTCTTCGACCTGTAATATAACTTACAGGTCAAACTGGGCCAGAACGAGCTTTTGGATTTGTTTACCAAACGCCCTAACAAAAGAAGCTATTTGGACATAAATGGACATAAATGATGGACATTATCGAACAAAACAAGCATTTATTGTGGAACTGCGATTCCTGGGAGTGCATTCTGATGAAGATCATCAAAGGTAAGTGAATATTTATAATGCTATTTATGACGAATGTTGACTACCCAACATGGCGGATATTTCTCTGGCTGGTTTGGGCTCTGAGCGCCGTTCTCAGATTATGCTTTTTCCGTAAAGTTTTTTTGAAATCTGACACAGCGGTTGCATTAACCTCTCTGATCTCCCAAACCCGGATCCGGTATCGTGACTACAGCCTCAAGCTCATTATCATAACGCAACGTTAACTATTCATGAAAATCGCAAATGAAATGAAATAAATATGCCATCTCTCAAGCTTAGCCTTTTGTAAACAACACTGTCATCTCAGATTTTCAAAATATGCTTCTCAACCATAGGAAAACAATAATTTGTGTAAAAGTAGCTAGCTAGCGTAGCATTTAGCGTTAGCATTAGCGTTAGCATTAGCGTTAGCATCCAGCACGCAACATTTCAACAAAAACATAAAAGCCTTCAAATAAAATAATTTACCTTTGAAGAACTTCTGATGTTTTCAATGAGGATACTCTCAGTTAGATAGCAGATGCTCAGTTTTTCCAAAAAGATTCTTTGTGTATTAGAAATAGCTCCGTTTTATACATCACATTTGGCTACGAAAGAAAAACTAAAATTCAGTCCTCAAAACGCGAACTTTTTTCCAAATTAACTCCATAATATCGACTGAAAACATGACAAACGTTGTTTGGAATCAATCCTCAAGGTGTTTTTCACATATCTCTTCATTGATATATCGTTCTTGGACGCATGGTTTCTCCCCTCAATCCAATGGAAAAGTACAAGCAGCTGGCAATTGCGCACCGAATTCCACGCAGGACACCAGGCGGACACTTGGAAAATGTAGTCTCTTATGGTCAATCTTCCAATGATATGCCTACAAACACGTCACAATGCTGCTAACACATTGGGGGAACGACAGAAAGTGTAGGCTCATTCCTTGCGCAATCACAGCCATATAAGGAGACAATGGAAAACAGAGCTTCAGAAATTCTGCTCATTTCCTGGTTGACGCATCATCTTGGTTTCGCCTGTAGAATGAGTTCTGGGGCACTTACAGACAATATCTTTGCAGATTCTGAAACTTCAGAGTGTTTTCGTTCAAAAACTTTTCGTGACAAAATATCGCGCTTAAAACGGGAACGTTTTTTATCCAAAAATGAAATAGCGCCCCTAGAGATCAAAGAGGTTAAGGAGAAGTGTATCTAAAGTTCCATGCATAACACTAACATTTTCATCAACATTTATCATGAGTATTTCTGTGAATTCATGTGGCTCTCTGCAATATCACTGCATGTTTTGGAACTACTGAACATAACACGCAAATGTAAAATACGATTTTGGATATAAATATGAACGTTACCGAACAAAACATAAATGTTTTGTGTAACATGAAGTCCTATGAGTGTCATATGATGAAGATCATCAAAGGTTAGTGATTAATTTGATCTCTATTTGTGCTTTTTGTGACTCATCTCTTTGGCTGGAAAAATGGCTGGGTTTTTCTGTGAGTTGGTGGTGACCTAACATAATCATTTGTGGAGCTTTCGCTGTAAAGCATTTTTTAAATCAGACACTGTGCCTGGATTAACGAGAATGTTATCTTTAAAATGGTGCCTAATACTTGTATGTGTGAGAAATTATATTTATGAGATTTCTGTTGATTTGTATTTGGTGCCCTGCAATTTCATTGGTTGTTGGCGAGGGGTTCCCAGTCTTAGACAGGTTAATGGAATGGTATCAAACACATCACACATATGGTTGTGCAAACTTCTGACCCACTGGGAATGTGATAAAATAAATTAAAGCTGAAGTAAATCATTCTCTCTACTATTATTCTGACATTTCACATTCTTAAAATAAAGTGGTGATCCTAACTGACCTAAGACAGGGAATTTTTACTTGGATTAAATGTCAGGAATTGTGAAAAACGGAGTTTAAATGCATTTGGCTAAGGTGTATGTAAACCTCCGACTTCAACTGTACAGGAC